>NC_049906.1:6878948-7204747 GCF_001411555.2 Juglans regia | reverse complement strand
CATCGCCAGTTCTCTGTCGGAGCCCCCTTCTCCTCCACGTCCAGCCTTGCAGCCCGAGGCCCTCCCTCTCTCCCCAGCTCTGTTCGCAACCCACGGTCACCAGCTCTCCCCAGCGCCACCGTGCTCCTCCCAAGCCACCACTCCACGCCAAGCAACCACCACGACCACCCCTCTCGGTGTGCTACTTTTTAAACCTTTTAGAAATGCATCTTATTTTGTCATATTTCCTAATTTTTCTGAGTGGTGCGTGGAGGACCAAGAAAAAGAGACCCTGGGAAATTCTTTTGTGCATCTATTGTTGCTGTTGAAAATATTTATTTTGGTAGTGAGTTTCTGTAAGGATTGTAGTACTATGCTGTTTACAGTTTGCAATTTTTATGCTGCTATGAAGCATCCAACGTTGGTGCTGTAGTTTCCCTTTACATTGTTTATCACTTGAATATGCTTAGGGACAGATTCTGTAATTTCTTTTTTCAATTTTATAAATCCCTGAATACATATTTTCAATTTAATTGATAGTAAGAGTGACTTAGGTTCACTAGGAAATAGTGTTAGATATATATATATATATATACAGGTTTATGAAGCACATTCAGATCAGTACTTGTGCAACAATAATTTAATTGGACCACAAGCTATGGTCATGACTACTGTGTTACAAGTCTCAAAGCCATACCCATTTCCTGACAGATAGAGATCAGAAACTGCATGCATCTAGACAAGTTTTAATTTGATACAAATTATAATGCAAAATCTGGATTTAGATCATCGATCTACTTATAAATTAAACTGATGTAGAACTCAGAATTATACATAAAAACGTGTCCCACAATATTTATTATACATGATGAGGTGCAGTGCTTTGGTTTCAATGCTCAACTCGTGACTTTAAACCATAAAATATTTATGATGAGAATAGACTCTATTTTGCAATGCTATTTATTAAGATTTGGATGTTCATTCCATGCTCTAGGGTTTTGTTTGTTTTTGGATTTTTTTTTGGGTTTGACAAGATTTTACTTTGCAATTGTCGTATTCATCAGTTTTTTCTTTAGTTTAGCGTATTGGGTTCGGAAAATTTGCATATTGTCGTGGAATAGGGATTTATATGTTTTAATAGGATTTTGGCGTTGGGTATTAGATCAATAGGATTGGTGTGGTTCTGCTATTCACTTACTACATTTCTATCCTTTTTTTTGACATTATTTCTTCCAATACTACTCATTTCTCTATTATTTTAGTATCCTCTCTACTATTCACTTTCTAATTCTGCCGGTAATGTTATTTGAGTGGATGTTCCCCAGTATTTCAGTGCAGCAAGATCATAGGCTCTAGCTGCTTTCTCTTCTTTGTCATACCCACCTGCTCAAAAGAAGAATTAAAATAAATACAATAAGAAGATGTTATTACTTTGAAAAACACTAATACAGAAAATGAATAAAAGAAGGTTGAAATTAAGAAGTCAAGGGAGAAAATGAATAAAAGAAGGTTGAAATAAATACAATAAGAAGATGTTGTTCTACTCTTGGTTTATGTAAATTGTTTTGCCACCTAATTCAGTTACAGTTTTATACCATGCGGTATTATTCGTTGACAGAATGTTTTACTGTTCTGTACGGTTACTTTTAGCTCAAAAGTGATTTTACTCCATCAAGGAAAAGGAAGGAAATATATTTTAAAATACATTTTCGATTAGACTGAATTCATTTACCTTGGGACCGACCAGATGTTGGTCTTGGTTTGTTGTACTAGGGTGAAATTTGAGTGAGTGTGTGCAGAATGTATCTTGTTTTTGTGTTTTACGTGTAAGGATAATGGTTTTTGCAATTGTCACTATATGCAAGATGCAATATATAATCATGTATGATTGGATAGGTTGGTGGACAAAACAGTTTCTGCAATTGCCATTGTATGAGATGTGTAATTATTTTTTATTGGCTAGGGTGGTGGAAGGTCCGTGGGGTTGGAGGTTTCCTTTGCTGATTCAGATGCCAAGTATATAGGGAGGGAAAGTATGCAAGAAGCAATGCACCTGAGAAATTTGGACATGAGGTAGAAATGAGTACGTACTTGATCTGTTGGTATCTTTCTATTTTCTCATCAAGTACTGGTGTTTATATCTGCTATCATCACAAAAAAAATACTGGTCTTCTAAATTCATATGGGAGTATGTTTTTTCTGCATTGGTACTTTTTTTATGTGGAGTAATCATCTCCATTGTTTATATTTGAGTACTCTTGAAACTTTGGAAGAATGATGTATGGGTACTTGGACTCTGATTCAAGTATCCAAGATACTGCGCGTTTTGGTTGCGCGCAGGACGAGAGTATCCACTTCACAGAACTTGGATTTAGATAAAGGTGTGTTCTTTTGTTTTCTCCTCCGTTTTACACGTTCTTAATAGTAGGGCAATTAATAGAATTTTCAGATTATGATGCACCGTACACAAATACTTTTCAAACCTGTCTTAAAAAAATTTTGATATTTAAAGTTGCTCAAATTTTGCCAGCAGCCATTATCTAAGGAATTAAATATGTTGAATGTTTGCTTAGAATTATTTCTGGACTAAATCCACACAATAAAGTAGTAGATTAAAGCTTGTAGTTGGCTTCGTGTATTGTGGAGTATCAAGTGAATATCATGTTAATTTTGCAGCTGATTATGATAACAGATGAAGTTTAGAATTTTTTGTGTTGTAGATGAAAAACGTTCTAACCATTGTTTAGATTTCTGGTTTTAGTAGAAGTCATGTTCAAGAATCTTCTAGCATTTTTGTTTCATCCACTGTTTGATTTTGAAGAGAACTGGGGCCTAAATAATTAAATGATAAGTTATCAATAGAAGCCAAGAGCGCACCTTTTACTATTGTTTGTTGTGTGGGTCTTATGGATGGATGTTCTATAGTTCCTGTTAGCGTGAACTTGGAACTTAATTATAAAGCGAGGCTGAGATTGTCTTCACCTATCTTATATATATATATTTAGTGTTCCATACTTGCTGAACAACCATAAGCATGAAGCTGTTGGACTAATTAAACTTAATGATTAGGACTGGATCCCACTCAATTGACTTTGTTGCTCGAAAAATGTTGTTGGTTCATGGGTGTATTGTTTTAATGGCAATTATCACTTGACTTTTAGTGACTTATCTTTCTTTCTTGAGCAGACCAACTGCAAAGAATTTATTTTGTGACTTCTTTATCAATTTATTTATCTATTTTTTACTTCCACATTTTATTTCGGAGTTGGCTATTGTTTGTAGGCATAAGAATAGAGGAAAAACTTCAGGATCAGGTTTCTATTATAGAGTAAATGAATTGACACTTGGGTATAGAGTAAATGAAATGATTGTTCTTCTTGAAAGAATATCATCTCCATTTACTATTGAGAAATTAATGGTTTATTGTTTATTGGTTAATATTTCAGTTATTGAGTTAGGCTAGGATCATATTGTGGAATGGTGAGTTTCATTCTCAAGCATGGTTTATTTACTATTTTTTGGTTTTAGTTTTTTTATTCTTAAGCATATATTATAGTCCTTTCATTTGAGTTAAGGAGATCATAATATAGTCATATTAGGGGCAGGGATTTTTAACACGCTGCAAATAATATCAAGGTATTTCCAGTGATTTTTTTGTATTAGCGACGATATAAAACGCTGCAAATACTTTTTCGCAGCGAAACAGGACTGAAATCCTAACGTTATTTGCGGCGAAAATAATAATATTAGCAGCGAAAAAAATCACTGTAAATAAAAATTTTTGGCGACGAATTTTGTATTTCGCTGGCAAATCTTTTAAAAGGCTCTACAATTACAACGAAAGTCCGGTGCAGCATAAATCACTGCAAAAAATATTTGCAGTGATTTATGGTGTTATTTGCGAAGAATTTAAGCGCCGGAAAAGACCCTGTTTCTTGTAGTGAGTACAGTTAAGGCGATTAGCTAATTTCTACTTTGTTACAGTCTCCATTTTCTTAGGAAGAAAAAACAGGTTTAATATTTTCATTACATCTTCAGGTTTTATTTAATTCAGTAGATGTCAATTAGTTCTTACACAACAAGATTAATTTTTTTGCAATTTATATTACTTATTTTTAATAATGCTTCTGAATTTTGTATCACCTCATTATTCCTTTATGTGATGTTCTAAAATTTGCGTGCAAAAAAATTTAAACATTAATGGATATATAATTTTTTTTATCTCTCACTACAAACAAAAAATCATTTAAGACAGTTCACATTTTATACTCCAAATACTAAAAACATATTTGCAAACGTAAAACAATATAAAAATGCCCCAACAATAATATACGGGTCTGATAGGGTATTCGGGGTTTGGGCCCTTATGTGGTGGGTCTTGAGGCTTCTCTTTGGGTTCTATTGGACTTAGCAAATGGGTTGGACTATTTAGACGGCCTAACCAAATTTCTTGGCCTTTGCTTAAATTTTCATCGATCATGCACGTCACTTAACAATTTTTATGGACTGATCTAAATTTTCAAAATGAACTCAAATTGTCCAATAAAATATTTTTAAACTTTTTAAATATATTCTTAAGCTTTATGCCAATTAAATGTAGGCCTTCACACGCACTCTCTCGGTTTCACCATCTTTATGCCAATTTTTATTAGATATAAGGGTCCCACAATATTAGGGTTGATGATATCTAGGGGTGATAATATGTGATAAGACCGGTAAATTCAACATGAACACGATATGAAATTAGCTGGTTTGAGTTTGATGTTAACGGATTTGGGTCAAAATGGATTAACCCGTTAAGATACGATTTATTAACGGGTCAATAATGGGTCAACTCCCTTAATATGAAATCAAACTATTTTAACCAATTTAGATTTTATTTCAAAATTAAAATTTTATTATTGTTAAGTTGTAAAATTTAATTTTTTATCTTCACCCTAAAATAGAAGATAAAAAAATGTGTCAAAGACCTTAATTAAATAGCATGTCTCATTTTTCCTTAACTAGCTGCTGAGATTTTATCCCTGATATATTCATATTCAAATGTTGATCAGCCAATTTGCAAACTGCATGATGGTAATATAGATGCTGAAAATTTGGTAGATTCCTAACCCATATTTAGATGCATTTATAAATGATATGCACAGTTGGAAACCTTACCCATCATGTGGCCATGAACAACCTCTCCAATACCACCTTGGCTGGAATTCCAATAAGTTCCATATGTGCCTAGCTAGCCTTTACAAGAATCCCGTGTAAGTATATATCATCAGTAAGTTGTTCATTATTTCAACTATAACGACATACATGCAATTAGAATCCTAAAATTGTTATTTCAATGTCCATATCTACAACACTATGTAAATAATTTGTATGTTTGCGAAAACACTTGTTTGCAAATTAAAGCATTTCAAAACAAAAACCAACTCAGCACTTACTCAATATCAAATGTGATATATTAGAACATTAAAGTAGGTTATATGAGCATGCATGTTAATGGTGAGAAATAACTAAATAATCTAATTATATAACCTGCAAGTTAACAAAACCCGTGTTTAAAAATTGACTATATATCTTATATCTATAATATATATATTGGCCAGTGACTGATCTTCATTAGAATATAATTCAACAGAATTATTTCAAAAAAAAAAAAAATAATAATAATAATTGAACAGAATTATATATTATATACATATATATATTATATATATATATATATATATATATATATATATAATGGATGACCATATATAATATATCCAGTACTCTCAAATGCTCTGAAATAAAGATCAGGAACAAGATAAAGAGCAGCTAGGCCAATAGGTTTTTGGCATATTGTATATTCTGGCACTACTTGTCTAGTTATAGCAGGCCAATTATATATAGGCGGGGGTAACTTCAAGAGGTTACAAATACAAGCTCTGACCATCTAATTATGTTGGTTTTCCCTTCATAAAGATACAAATTTATGTTGCAAGTGACCTTCAGCAGCTAGTTTTTCATGATTTCAACTATAACGGCTAGGCCCATTAGAATCCTAATTTTTTTTTTTTTATAAGTCCTAAAATTATTTTTTCAATGTGCATATCTACAACACTGTTAAAAATTAGGTATGTTTGAGAAAACACTTGTTTGCAAATTAAATCATTTAAGAACAAAAACCAACTCAGCACTTACTCAAACACAAATGAGTAGCATTAATCTTTTTAGGTACCACACTAGATCCAATATGGATTTGATAATTTGCAAAGTACTAGTTTATATACAAATCATTGATTCATTTGCAACTAATGTCCAATTTTTTTACTAATTCATAATTTGCAAACAAATTATACTAAACTTTGCTGTCTAATTGTGCCTATTTCATTCATCAATGAAATAGGAATATCCCGACCATGGTGAGAATATCAAATATGTACTAGTTATAACTGGCATATTGTTGGCTAAGGAATGGTTTGAGTCTCTCTCTGAGACTCTAATTCTGTCTCCACTTTTGACATATGATTGTTTACACGTTCCTTATACTCCCGCATATGGTCCCTCATAGCCATGAAATCACCTTCAATCTCTTCAAGCCGATTTTGGTAATACTCTACATTTTTCCTATCTTGTGCATTTCCTCGGCAAGACGTTCATATTCCTCATTGGCACTCCAGGAAGTTTAGGCGAATCGGGCAAAACAGAGTGTCCTAGCCCTCTGGAATACCCTGAACTATGTCCCGAAACCTCTCTAAATATGGTTGCTGCTGCTTTATCTATGCGACCCTTTGGCCCTTTGGCATTCATCATTTGAACCAACTCATTCTATGGAATGAAAAACTCTGGCCATTAGCATGATACAACTTATAACTCATGTTCTCCCTAATAATACTTATTGAAGGCTAACATATATTTAGTACATCCTAAAATGGCATACATAACAATGTATATAAATGTCACCACATTTCTATATAAAACTAATTAAAAAATTGTAAAACCATGAATATACTGCATAAGCATGTAATCCTTCTCTTGGTATGGTTTTTTGGGCATATACCCATGTATTTTCTGCACGAATATATGTCCATGGTTGGAAAATATTCCGGAGCCATAACCTAAACAGTTCAAAATATTTTGTACACTAGTTTATGGCATATAGTTATGCATGCACCATTGGAAACTCACATAATTCTCTTTTGTAGTTGGTGTGATAAAGCTCCCCTTTTTATTCGACCAATCCACATCTTTGTAAAAATCAATCAGATTCTTATCATTCTACATGAACATTGGCAAACCATTCACATTACCCATTCTATTGCATTCCAAATAATATGTATATCTAAGATTCACAACATCCAGGATGTGACATACCTTTGTTTCCATTAGTACAACAAACAACGTCCTTCCGCTTGTGTGGTTGACCTTTTGTTTATGCCTATTTTCTTTGTTTTGGGTGGACATTTTCTACAATAAAATAGCAAATTCTTCAATTCTAAAGTTCCTATTTTTGTAAAGCATTTTCTAAAGTTCCTGCATCGGATTGTAGGGATTGTTGTGGTCAAGCAACAATCCTTGGTGCTCTAAGTCTATCTTTAAGAATAATGGCATTGTGCAGGTAAACATTCTCAGACATTAAATATATACCTCATGTACTATTACAGCAACTTTTCTGGACATCACTGGCTTGGGAAGAAATTTGTTTTTTTTTAAAAAAAAATTGAACAAATGTTTTACCTTTGAAATCACTTATCGAGCAGAAAATTTAATGTTTACCTTAAATTCATCATTTGCCCACTGATGGCATAGCCACTCCTAAACTGGCTGCTCTACCATTGAGCCTCCATTAGCCAGTGCCTCCTCATGTGTTGCATAACTCAAATATTTACGGAGTAGCTTGTAATGAAACACATTATAAGTATGAGATAGTTGACTTGTGACTATTGGATGATGATTTTTCTTGGTCCAATCCAACACAAAGTCAGCCTATCAATGTCATTTTGTTAAACACCCATGTTTATATATTGCTGTTAGTTGGCTACATTGTCTTAATAACAATGTATATCATATTGTATTATATTTGCCTATATTCTGTTAAAAACCCATGTTCCATATAAATATTTAACTGTTGTTTGTGTTTAAAATAGCCTAATGTTCCATACTACATCTGTTTCGTAACACTAAGATTTTTTTCCCGCTTTCCGTACTTATAATTGCTAATTGCTGCTTAGCAATTATAAATCCGAAAATATAACTAGCAATTAGCAAATGTAATACCTTTTAACACGTACAGATTGTACACAAATTAGCAATTATAAACCACTTTCCTACATCTGGTTTTAACAAGATTATATAATCTGTGTTAAAACCACTGCATGCACCATTACAAATCATAGGTACATGAAACATTGTGTTAGGCAGTTAACATTCAGACGTATAGCATGCAGATTGGCTTCCCTACTAGATTCAAATATTGTGACCTCTACCTTACCTATGATTCACACGTACACCATGCAATAATTTTCCTCTAACTTATTCTCACTTTCATAATTACAGCATGCCATTTAGTTTCCTCTACCTTCATAAACCCAAACACTACTTATCAATAAAAAGTGTTCTCTACCTTTACACAATACTCGAACACTAGCTTTAGCGAATATTTTGTTTTTGTTTTTTTGTTTTTTTCTATTACTCATGGTTGTGGGGAAAACTCCCGTGTAATTAGTAGCATTTTTATCCTTTGTATAAACAAACTTGAGTTGTAGAACACTTGGCAGTTCTTACGACCAGACTATATGTACATTATTATGATATCTTCAATAAATTAATCGTATTACATATATAAGTTTATGTGCATTTTTCCCTGGACAAGCTCCCATTAAAAAAAAAAAAAAAGAAAAAAGAAAAAAAAGATAGAATGGACATGCTGAAATATTCTGGTACATGCAGGCAAGAAAATATTATATCTACTGTTTTAGTTAAGAAACCCTCCGATTCAATTCATTCCTGTATTTTTTTTGGTAAAATTATATATTCTGGGCAACATTTAGTACTCAAGAGAGTTAATCATCTTCAATATATACATTCTGGTTATATATGTAGAAACATAAAGAGCAGCTGGCCTAATTATTCATGAATACTAAGGCCAGCTGTTTCTATAAAATCTGTAAGGTTAATGATTTATATATATATATATATATATAGTATGATGATCATCATTCTGGCCTCCTTAATTAGAAGTAGAATTCCACAATCAACTATCAGTTAAGAATTTACCATTGTATTGTTACACCTACCATACCATACATATACAACACCAAGCTGTCTTGGTTATAGAATTCAAAACTCACTGTCGATACAAAACAAATACATACATAACGCTTCTAATTTTGAAACAGGGAGGGCCATCATCCACATCATGGTACTCATATCTCCAATGTACACAACCAAATCAAATATTAAACAAGTTGCAATGTCTCACAAGGTCTGCGTTTAAAGGCCTTCACATTTTAAACTCCATTATATTGATTCTTCTTCATTCCTTGCGGGCTGAATTAATGGATGCAATTCTGCACCAGTTTGAGCTCAACCATTTTCCACTATTCTAGAATGAGTACATATCCATCATCTCCACTGGAACACATATAATGTTAAAACATATCAACCAATACCAATGGGGTTAGTTAATAAATGACAAAGTTATAGAAAAAAACATCATAATTATAGCTAGTTGATTGTTAATAGTTTTATTATAATCTGTAAGGTCCTGAAAAATAAGAATCTGTTAGGTAGCAAAAATGAGTAGCAAATATGACTTGTAAATAATACTATAGAGATGGTTTTGCATGTAACGCCCCGTCCCTGAGGGTCCGGAGAGTTAACTCATATAACCTGATAATCAACTTTTACAAGGCTAGAGTACTTCCAAATTCAAGAATATATATTTTCTCAAACCTCAAATCACACGTAAATACTTCAATTAAATAAACCATATAAACTCATCTATCCAATTTTCAATCCAGCAACTCAAATAAAATCAACTATTCTTCATGTCTCAAATAACAAACTAAAATAATGAAACATTAACATAAGTCTCCATAAACCGTCTAAATCCATTGAAGCCAACTTAAGAAATATAAATAACTTCCAACATCAACACTAATACCACGAGTTACCCAACAACCATTCACTGCTAATCTTCTCCATAAACTCTAATATTGATCCTCAGCTGAACCATCAATTTCATCTGAAATATTATAGAGATAAGGGGTGAGTTATCAACAACTCAGTAAGCAGAGGACATATACTAGTGTGTAAACATGAGCATTTACAGAAATCAGAATGCAGAACAAAATATTTTCTTTCAGAATGCAGAATCAGAATAATGTTTTCAAAATGCAGCGTTAGAACATGTTACCAAAAATATCAGAGCAATAGTTCGAAAATATTCATAATCAAAATCCCTTTGGCATAGCATAAACTGAAACATCACATCTTATCTTGTCATATCAGAACAAATACCATGTTTAACCCCCGTGGTAGGGTTGTGCAAACCCCGGTAGCTAACCGAGCAGAAACAGAATGTGAAACTTCCCCTTATTCATTCTCGGAGCCCCGAGTGTGCACATAGGAAAGTCCAAGCAGAAAACCACTTTGTTTCCAAAGTGTGCACCAGAAATAGAAAAGTTGGTACCAACCCGAACAGAGGCCACAATTTTACACCCGTGGTGAGGTCAGAACGGAACCGAAACAGAAACAGAATGTTATGCCAGAGGTTTTCAGAAATCATATCAGATCATATCAGAGTACAGAAAATCTTCAGAACAGAACAAAAATCATATCCCAAAATAATTTATGCACAAATTTCATATTCGCTCTATTTTTCAAAGTTCAGAAATAGAATGTCAGAAATAAGCTCATGTCTACACCAGTCATGACAGAAAATAATTTCTTCTTAAACAGAATCTCATGAGTAATGCAGAACAAATAGCTGAGGTAGTTCAAATTTCTTTTCAACATCAATTATGTATATTTTCCAAAAATAACCTCAGCTCATTTTATTTTAAATGCAAAGTCTAGCATAGGAACCCCGCTTACCTGAACTTCTTAGCCTTTTTTTGAAATTCCTCAAACGTCGGACAATAATTAATCGTCACCTATAAAATAATCACGTAATTCTCATAAATTTCCAATTAATCACGTATTTCGATATTTAATCCTAAGCTTATAAAATAATCTATTTAATTCCTCAAAACCTAAAATTACCAATCATCACTTTCTAAAATCGTCAGTACTAATTTAATACTATGACTAAAACATTTAAAAGTTCGACCTATTTACTAATGAAAACAACTTATGAAACTAAATACTAAGTAATATAATTATCCCAAAATATTTTAAAATAAACCATGACTATTTTTAAATAGACTAAATCATATCTAAAGTGTAAAAACAAAATTACTCCAATATTATATACTCTTAACCTAAATCTTCACTTAATAACATATTAAAAATAGTTTTCGGTAATCAAAAATAAATAATAGTGTACTAATACAGAAATAAAATAAAAAACCCATAATATAGTAAGCAGTGAAGGGCAATACGGCAATTCATTTTATTCCTTGAAGACAAACCAAAGTAAAACCTACGTAACTGAAAACATGCACGGCGGAAACTACCCAAGGGAATCCGAGGCGCGACGGGCTGGCTGGAGGGACTGCAGTGGTGCGGCAGAAGAGCAGGAGCGCGGCGAGGCTTCCGTCGAGCAGCGCTGGGCACAAGACAAAGAGAGGGAGAGGTGAGCGAGAGAGGGCGGAGAGAAAGGAGGGAGTAACCGAGGGAGGTACTCACCGTGAGGGTGATACGACTGGGGTGGCTATCGTCGGTGGCACGGCGAGGCGTGGCTGGGGTGCTGGATTACGGGTTCCCTTTGCGCCGCGGAGGAGACGCCCGAAACTGCCGTGCTTGGGGGAGCAACCAATGCTCTGTTTTTCGGACTCAAAACAGAGGAGTTTTGACTCACTCTGTAGATGGTTGTTTCTCAGCACTCTGGTGGTGGTGCAGGTCGAGTACGGCGGAGAAGCTGGGCTCCAGTGATGGCCAAGAGGAGGTGATGCACGGCGAAGTGGAGTTGTGATCCGTGGAGATGCAAAGCATGCACGGTTGCGTCGATTTCGTTTGGGAGGCAGCGTGAATTCTGTTCGATGCACGGTGAAGATGGGTTAGCTGATCTGAGGCTTACGAGGGGTGCACTTGTGACGGTAAAAGGGACGACGAAGGGCTGGCTTATGTGGGGTGACTCTCGTTATGGGAGTGCAAGCAACCGAGGGAGTGGAGGCTGAGGAGGAAGAAGAAGAAAAAAAAAAAATATACTGGGCTAAGGTTTCGCGTGGGAAGGCAGCGGCGCGAGCTTTCTTCGTATGAATAAAAATAGACGATTGAACATGAAAAGAAAACCCTAGATGAAAACCAAACGGACGCGGGACATGCACGAGAGACGTGTGTGTGCGCACGACGTGAACGAAAAAAGAGAAGAAAAAAAAAATAAAATAAAATAAACTGCCATAAGAGATAACACGAGAAATAATTAAAAATGAAACATCCGGAAAGAAATAAAAGAAAAAGAACGGCCACGACTTCTAAATTAAAAGAAAAGAAAAAAAAAAAAACAACGCTACTTAAAATCGTAAATTAAGAACTTAAAAAAAAACAATCAAGCTATTAAAAAAATAAATAAGTAAAAATTTAAAGTCCAACTATATCAATTTTGGGTCCGGATGCTACATTGCATCTTTAAACTGCCATGGCCACGTGATAGTGATAATGAGGAAAGCAGCCATCAATATTATATACAAAGTGATGGCTGCTACCACGATGTTGCACTCTTAAGTTGTTTATGATTCGAAAACCGTGAAAAACTATGATTCACAATAAATGCAACCTTTCCACATTTCCTCAATTGTAAATGTCCCACAAATGCCAACATGCATCAGAAAATATAACTGCGTCTATCAGTTATCAGTTACTAATTCATTTTGCTATTGTAATAGATCTAACAATCAGAAAATATTAGAAATTGAACAAATGGAGGAGTGAAGAGAGATACCAGTTGGCCGCAGTAGCTATTTGAACTTCACAGCTAGCCTCATTCACCTAGAAATTGCATAAGTTGTTTCGTTAATTAATAAATGGAATAGAACCATCTATAAAACAGAGTAGCATGTTAAATTAATGTTATAATATGGAAAAAAGATTGGGTTTAACTAATTGTCTCAATGCACACCATTGTCAAACGAAGTCTCATTGCCTATTAAAAGATTTTCACTGCTACCAGTCTGGTTATCATTGTTCTCGTCTGGGTCATCATCAATGAAGTCGTCATTATCGGGAAGGGATATTGGCTCATTCAAACTTGTATCAGCACCAAGATGGATTGGATCTACGTCAAATCTATGCAAGGGAAGCGTGATGTGAGACGCATTGTCCACGGGTTCTACTTCAATGTAGCCCGATTGGTTCTCTTGGAAAGCAGGAAAATCCATATTTTGCTCTTTATCGTCATCATCATTAACCAATGGTATAGTTGAAACATCATACATGTTTCTATTGGTCACCCTTTGAATGACAGACCAATTACCATCCAAACTAGTATCTTTAAGGTAAAACACTTTGGCTGCTTGAGAGGCAAGGGCGAATGGCTCATCTTTATACCATTTGCGAGAAGTGTAGACACTAGTAATGTGGTGGCCAACACGTATTCCTCTCTTCATATCACCAACATCGAACTAGTCACATCTAAACAAATATACATTACGCCAACTCATGTAGCGTAATTGGAAGATTGTCCACGAGCCACTGTGTGGAATATGGTGCCATTCATTATGCAAGTGCCATATGAAGCAACCCATGGGTCTGGCCCACAAGCGAGTGCATATATGTCATCAGAGACAACATCAGGATTTGCTATGCGCAGTTCTTGAATCTGTCCATAATAGGGTGCAATAGGTTAGAAATACTCTACAAAGAAGAAAATCAAGAAATTACTTGAGGGCCTTGATTCTATAGGTAACCTACTCGGTAGCGAAATCAGGTTGAAAATTCTAATTGATGTCTACGCTCTACATTATCTGGAGAAATTTCTGTCATCCTCGTATAGTGCTCCCTACATATCGATGAAATAGACAAAGTAGTAGTGTTATAAAGGAAGCAAATTAGAAAATATCTATTTTGCCATAATTAATGGGAAGAACAATGTACTTACTCAAGGTACTGGCCAATCTCTGCACAATTATTGAGCATGTACCAACTTGCCTTTGCAAGTATAGTCTGCTCAAATCGATTGGAGGTAGGGGAGCCCAAAGGTCGTACCTTTTGAGAGAAAATAGAGAAAAATTCAGATTTAGTATCCTTATCTATATCCTTGTTTTGATCGCCCCGATTATATATGGTCTCAACATCATGGATATACAAGGAGCAAAAGGTCAAGCATTCAACATGAACATAGGTTTCAACAATTGATCCTTCCGGATGAACCTTATTTCTGACATAACGCTTGAATTTTTCCAAATATCGTTCGAAAGGATACATCTACCTATATTGAACTGGCCCCGCAAGGAATGCCTCCCTGGGTAAATGAATGGTGAGGTGCACCATTATATCAAAGATGGTAGCTGGGAAAATCTTCTCAAGCTTGCAGAGGATGATTGCAATGTTGGATTGTCGTTGCTTCAATACTTCTAATGTCAATGTTCGTGCACACAAAGCCTTGAAGAAGGAACTAAACTCGATCAATGCACGCCATATATCAAGTCGGAAAAACCCTCCATTATATCATAAAGGCAACATTGACCAGTAAGGTAATTGGAAGAATATACTTTGTTTAGTCCAATTCAATTCATCTGGTCTATGTTTTCTCTTTCGCAAACTTTTGTGAAATTCTACATTACCAAACTATAGAAGTTGCTGGAGTACATCATGTCCCATTAGCTCTAGAGGAGGCAATCGATGGTCCTCAATTCCATTGAGTGCAGCCTTTTTCTTTCTCCAACTGTGTGCGGCTGGCAAGAAACTACGATGACCTATATAACAGTATTTTCTCCCATGTTTCAACCACATGGAATCTGTTTCCTCGTTGCATAATGGGCAAGCCAACTTTCACTTGGTGCTCCAGCTTGAAAGATTGGCATATGCAAAAAAATCATTTATGGTCCACAAAAGTACATCATGTAAACGAAAGTGTTCAGACTTTGATGCATCATAGGTATCTACATCGTCCCCACATAACTCTTTTAATTCATTCACTAATAGTTGCAAATAAACATCAATATCATTTCCAGGTGCTTTCGGCCAGGAATGAGTAAGGACAACATTAAATACGGATCTTTCATGCATAACCAAGGAGGCAAGTTGTATGGCACGAGTATCACTGGCCATATGCTATAAGGTTTGCTCATATTATTTAGCGGGTTGAAGTCATCACTGGTTAGGCCCAGTCTAACATTGCGAGCATCTTCTACAAACCAACTCTAGTCTTTGTCAAATTGCCTCCACATTTTAGAATTAGCAGGATGCCTTTGAGTACTGTGGTTATCAACTCGTTGTTCTCTATGCCATTTCATAGATTTTGCTATATTCTTTGAAATAAATAATCTCTGTAACCTCAGTATAAGAGGAAAATATTGCAATATCTTTTGGAGAATCTTCCCCTTTTTCGTTGTCACCCACCTTGATTCCTTGCATTTAGAACAAGCTTCTTTGTCCACGTCCTCTTTCCAAAATGGTATGCAGTCATTTGGGCATGTGTCGATCTTGACATAACTAAAACCCAAACCATGCTCTAAGCGTTGGGCCTCGTGGTATGAGTTAGGTATCTCAATTTATGGAAAAACAGCTTTTAACAATTGTAAAATCATGTTAAATGACTTGATAGTCCACCCACCAATTGTTTTAATATGAAGCAGCGTGACTATAAATGAAAACTTTGAGAACTTTTAGAAACTTGGATAAAGTGGATGTCTCACATCCTCTAACAATTGTTGAAATTTTTTTGATTGCCCTTCACTCATTGAAGGCTCCGAAGTAGTACCATGTTCCCCGCCTGCATGGTCGTCCATGAATGATCCAGCCCGGATGTTGTCTATCATCTCATCCATATCATCAACGTAATTCTCACTTTCATTAATTGTATCTTCATCACCGTCTGACGAATTCACATTCCAATTTTCACTCTCCCCATGAAATATCCAATCTGTATAACTTGGATCAATACCTATTGTGAATAGATAATCTTTGACTTCATTGATTGGTAGGAAAAGGTTATTATGGCATCCCCGACATGGACACCTGAAAGTTGTTCTTCCAGATGCATGGGCTTTCACCATTGTGAGGAGTTTATTAATCCCTTCACCATATTCATGTGACGTGAACCTGTTTGGCATGTGCATCCAAGTCTTGTCTATTTGAGCCTCAATTGATTTTCAACTTTTTCAACCAAGCACATCTAAAATTATATAATTATGCATGTTGATCAAAATGATTAATTAACAAAGTTCAGAACAAGGAAATGGTATCAAACATATTTACGTTAAAGTGACAAAATTGGATTTTGTAATGTTACAACCATCATTGACGATTTAGTAAGGTATGTCTCTCATATCAATATGCATGGACCATTTTATTTGGGAAATGGTATTCACAATTACCTATACCAGCATATTTACGTTAAAGTGTCATAAATTCATATCCAAAATATTCATGGAAAGCATAAAAGAGTATAATAGTGAACTAACTAGAGAAGCATGCTGAATACTCAAGTTTATGTATTGTTAAACTATGGAAACAACGTATAAAAATCAAGAACAAAAAAAAAACATGAATTAATTTATTTCACCCTTTATATAACCATCACAAGCCACGTTCAAAATTGGCAACAAACAATGGTTCTTCGTGCACCCAAAGGCAAACTAACATATTTAGATGGATTTGGGTCTTTTCACTCCATTTTATTGATAAAAACTAACCACATTACCCACATTCGTTGGTTAACCCCTTCAACCTCTGTAATTTCAATGTGAACCAAAATCAAGACTAATGTTCAATAGTGCTGTCCTAAGTTATAAGAAACAAATAATTGTGTGGGTAGTTCGGATTGGGGAAAAAATCTGTTCCAAGCACAAAATTGGATAGTTGAAAAGTGTGGGTTCAAAAATGAACAGCAAAATATATACCGTTTAACATACAACTATATATACGCTTATATATAAGAATTAAACGAGCTACGCATATATATATATACTGGTAGAATTATTATATGCTTATATATAAAATTTAACAGCAAATCTATCGGACAAGAGAGCTTACTGAAGGAGGTGGCGCACTGTAATGGGCTGGGTACGGCGAGACGATGGTGGGGCAGTCCAAAAATAGAGGGAGAGGCTGGAGTAAGAGTTATAGAGAGAGAGAGAAGGAGAGAGAGAGAGAGAGAGAGAGAGAGAGAGCAAGAAGCAGGGAGATCAGATGGAGGAGATCAGACTCACAGTGACGGTGACACGATGGCGTGGCAATAGAGTCACGGTGCAGGAGCGGCAGCTACGATTACACAGAGAAGAGATGAGAGAGAGCAACGAGTTTGGGAAGACAAATCGGGCAAAACAAATTGTACTGAATGTATTACGCTGTCATTTTGGTTGCAAATTACATATATACCCAACATATAACGGCATATTTAATATCCCCATAGCAAACCATGTGGAAACGAATTGTATCTTCAGGGGTTTTAGCGGCAACTAAATACTGCCTCAACAAAAATTTTAGTACTCGGGGAATCAAAAATTCGATGGTGCATGTTCATTTTTATAAATGGGTCTAATTGCGGCAGCCCTATATCGCCTAAAATAATTTTCCTTTACCGCGATTATACTCGCTGCTGGCATTGACATCACCAACTCACCTATTGCGGCGAATTTTACTCTCTGCGAATCCTAAAAGGTTTGGCGACTGCGCAAACTACCAGATATAAGGTTCTGTTGCTGCAGAATTTTTTGCAGCGATTAATAGTCGGTGCAAATAATAGTCTTTGGCCGCAATTGACTAGTCCCTGAGAAACAAGCATTTGTCAAGCACCAAAACTAGCTCTTGAGACAAAATTGTTATCCCAGCAAGATAAATCGCCGCAAAAGACAGCGCCTCCGCCCTCCAAGCCACTCTTTGTATGGTTCTGATAAGTCTCTGTCTCCCTATCTATTTCTCTCACATATCATTCCTCTCTCTTTGATTCAGTCTAGCTATCGGGGTTGTCGGAAGACATGCCACAGCCAGTGGAGCTGGATTCATCGGCTCTCACTTAGTTTTTGTGTTTATTCATGATTTAAAGATTTGACGCAAAAGGGATAGGTGCTCTAAGAATTTGGACCCTAGATTTGATTTTTTTTTTTTATTAATTTCAGTTTGGTTTAGGTTAATGTGGCAGAGCTTGTGCTTGTTTATTTCCTCTTTCACTCATTTGTTTCATTGGTCTGATTTGCTTGTTTCCTTGTTGGGATTATAGTGTTTATTGTAGTGATTATAGTGTTTGTTCATTATCCAATGGTAATGCTCTGAGTGTGTATTAATTTACAAGAAAAGATAAATAGTTTTCATTCTTTGGTTGTTTTCGTGTTGTATGTGGTCAATTTTGTTGGAATTGAATCGAGCAAGTATCAATTTTTTCCTTTTATGATAAAGTACAAAATTTTCGGGCTCTAGCTGAGAATAATGATGTAAATGTTTTTTCCCAAAACTGTTGAGATATTTTCCTCGAATATCATGATGGTCAATTACATGCTTGGATATGAGACCTAGATGGAACTTATTGGTGAAATGATATTGGTTCATACAACCCCAAGCTGTTGGATGATTGTATTTACCGATGTTTTATATTCCCAAGCTTATGGTATTTCTTTATGCAATAGACTTCTTTTCTAAGTTGGGTACTTGATATTTCTTTTTGTAAGCTATGCAGTTCATATATTCCTTCATGTGATTGATTGTTTTGTTATCATTATATGCATACCGTTGTTATCCCCCTCTCATGAATTCAATGGAAGTACAGATGTTGGGGTGTAGGACAAGGGGTTTTTCATTTACTCATGCTCTATTAGGAATCTCTGCTGATGAGATTCACCTTTGTGGAGATGCAACTGCTATTCCTCTTATCTAGGAAATACTAACAGTGACTGGTGATGAGGTTGAGGTAATTTCTGTGTAATTTTGAATCAAGTACTTATTCTTGTTTTAGTTCATAAAGAATATACTAATGCTACTTTACTTCTCCAGTACACGGATGAGATCTTTTTATTTCCTGAGTTTGATATATCTTATTCTAGGTGGTGTTTTTAGTGAATTGTTCTACTGTATCATGCCGGTATGATTTTGTATATATCTGAGTCAGAAATTTTGGGAAATGCCAAATTTTTACATACTAGAACTAGCTCATAGTTGGATAATTTTGTATTTATTTTAACTTATGGCTGAGGAACCCTTGCTTTTAAAGGTCAACAATACTGTCGGTTAAACCGCAGAGATAAAGAAATGAGAAGTATCAGTAAACTAAAAGACTATTGGTTGCTTGCTCACAAGGAAGCAACCGATAGTCTTATAAATGCAATTACAAATGTTGTTCTTGTCTTGAGACTTACTAGTGACAGGTAAATTACTTGTCTTGTGACTATTTAGATGCACATTACTTGACATGGACCATGTGACTTACTAGTGAGCTAAATGGTGCAGGTATATAGATATGATTATTTTTGTGGAATTATTTTTGTGCATTCTTAACTGGTTGTAAGAGAGGAAAGTAGAAGACATACATATATTTCTTCTACATACACTTGTTCACGCATTTGTAGATTTTTAAAAAACTCTTTATTGATCGCATTTTGTTGTTTCAATCTCTGATTCTATGAGGCAGAAATCGTTTAGATTCATATCAGCTTTCCTACTCTTAGACTAAGATATGGTTTCCTATCCAAGGTCTTATATCATCATACTGTTACTGTACTTGATGTTGAATACATGTTTTTTTGAGGTAGAAAATGTTTTAAAATGGCTATGTGGTTGTGCTCAAATGCCTTGATGTCTTCACAGGTAATGTGGATCTCTCTGATCTTCTTTCAAGCATGGATGATCAAATTGCAAAAGCAAAAGAGCAGGCACTAAGCAGGAAGGATATTTTGGACAAGGTTGAGAAGTGGAGATATGCAACTGAGGAGAAATGGCTTGAAGAATATGAAAGGGTAAAATGCAGAAATTCAATCATTCTATTAAATGCCAATCCATTTTCTGTGGACTAATAGAACCTTATAGAACCTGCTTCTTCCACTTATTCTGCTTTTATTTTTGAACTAAATTAAGCTATTACACGTCTCCCAAATAGATAAAGTAAATGCAATTACAAATGTTGTTCTTGTCTTGTTTTGCTCCTCTTTTAGTATTGTGGCATTTATGTTTTGACTTATTAACATGACTTTGAATGGTTCCACTATCTTGATCCAAGCAGCAAAAAACCCATCATCAGCTTTTTGTGCCTTTTAGAGCGATCAATTGATAAGTCAAAATATAAAAGAGAGCCATCTAGTTTTACGAACTTTTTTTTTTTGGTTTTGTCGAAATTTTTTTCACTTGCATGAATCTTTCTAGCGATCACATATTGCAGGAAATAAGTATTTTTGGCATTAAAGATCGTCGGATATAATATTTTCTGGCAGCATAAAGTCATTGGGAAAAGTGCTAATTTTTTCAAGCGAAAATTAACCGGGGTTATCTACTTTTTACTGGCAAGATTTTTGGATTTTACCGGTGAACTCTTTTGTTGCAAAAACTCTATTATTTCTAACTATTCCAAAATCTCACCGGAAATAGGCAGTTTGAGCGAAACAATTGCCGCTACAATGCGGTAAGCAAGCATTTTATAGCCGGAAAATGTTCTTTTCCGGCTAATGTTATGCTTTTTCTGATTATTCTTGTCACCGAAAAAAAACCATTTTTCTTGTAGTGTAAATAAATATAACTAAATTGAAAAAATAGGGTAAAGAATGACCGGTCCAGTCCAGTCCCTTTCTCACGAAACAGAAGATGAATGCAAGGAAAATAAGCATGAAGACACTGCACAAGTACACCACAGCATGCAGAGAACACCATGCAACAAGCAAGTTGATGAAAAGCACAATGCAGCAGATGAAAAGTGTAAAGCACTGGCACAGAAAAGCAAAATAACAAAAGGAAAGCATGGCACGACAGGTCAACCTTAAAGACTGCACTGATTACACACAAAAGCAAATAAAGTGATGAAAAGCAATGTCAAGGAAACAGATTGCAGTAGATTGCTTGTAAAACAGTAGAAAATGTAAAGTTAACTTTAGGAATTTTTGCTTCTAATCTTTTTGTTTTTCTCCTTCTGTGATGTGTATATATATGTAGCAGAACCTTGTATCATTTTAACTCAAGGAAATGAGAATTAGTTTTTCTCTATATTGAAACCTCAGTTCGAATTCTTGTTGTTCCTATTTCATTTCTAACATGGTATCAGAGCAAGCTATTTGTCCTGTTGTGTTTGCTTAAAATCTGCAAATAAATTTAATCTCTTGAGCCATGACTTCTTCCTCTTCCTCTTCTCCTGTTTCCATTGCTGAGGACCCAAGTAGTCCATTCTTCCTACATCACAGTGACAATGCCAATACTGTCATTGTGTCACCCCCATTAACTGGTTTGAATTATATATCTTGGAGCAGGTAATTTCTGCTCTCCATTTCAATCAAAAACAAACTGGGCTTCCTCGATGGCACCATCAATACTCCTGAGTTGTCAGATCCCTCATATGTGTTGTGGTTGAGATGCAACAACATTTTATTAGCTTGGATCTTAAATTCTGTTCCAAAGGATATTGCTTCTAATGTATTTTTCATGACCCCAGCTAAGCAAGTTTGGGACAAACTCAAAGAAAGATTTGCTCAACCTGATGAAACTCGAATTTATCACCTCCAGCACAAGCTCAGTAGCATTGTTCAAGGGCACCTCTCTGTAAGTGATTACTTCACACAACTTAATGCTATTTGGGAAGAACTACACAGCTATAGACCACTTCCTTGTTGTTCTTGTGGAAAGTGCACTTGTGATGCCTTAAAAACTGTTGGTGAGGCCAACAAGGAGAATATGTTTTTAAGTTTTTAATGGGCTTAAATGATAGCTATGATTCTGTGAGGGGGCAAATCATTTTACTAAGTCCCTTACCTTCATTAGACAAGACCTTTTCACTAATTTTGCAAGAAGAAAGACAAAGGCAGGCTAGAAATACAGCACTACCCATCTCAGAGTCATCTGCCCTTTTAGCCTACCAAAATGTTCCCAAGAAAAGGGAAAAATTAGACTTGATTTGTCACCACTGTGATAAGGTTGGACATACGAAGGATAAGTGCTATAAATTAGTAGGATTCCCACCAAATTTTAAATTTACAAAAACTAAATTTGGAAGTAATCCTACTGCATAATATTCTGCAAATCAAGTTGCTGCACAAGTTGTCTCATCACCTCAGGAAGCACCTGCTCCAGCTGCTTCTCAGTTGAATCTCTCTCAGGCACAAGCATAGCATCTCATGGCTCTTGTCAATGCTCAATTTCCTCAGCTAAGCTTGGGACAAACCAAACCAATTTTGCCTACTCCTGCTTCTGCCAAAGCAGACACTATTGAAACCAGCTCTTCAAACACACCCTACTCAAACTTAGTAGGTAATTATCACTGCCTCACCACTCTCTCATTACCTGTTAAACACTTCCATCCCATGAACAATGAACATTGCTTGTTAAATCAGCTCAGTTCTATAAATCACTGCAAACATAACTCACCTCCTCAAAATGAACAATCTGATGGTTATAACACACCATGGATCATGGATACAGGAGCCACTGATCACATGGTGTGCTCCACCTCATTTTTTGACAAACCCTCTTCTTGCATACAAGCCTTTGTACAACTTCCTAATGGTACAAAGGCTCAAGTTACATACATAGGAACAATCAAACTTTCAGAATCATTAATCATGACTGATGTCCTATGTGTACCCTCATTTACTTTCAATTTGATCTCAGTCAGTAAGCTCACTCAGAGACCAAATATATGCCTATTTTTCTCAAATGATTTGTGCTTCATTCAGGCCCTCTCTTCATGGATGACGATTGGACTTGCTAAAGTCCATGCTGGCCTATATTACCTGCTGCATTGTCCTCATGACAACAACATCAACCCTCCTCCAACTCTCTCAAATCAAACTCGAGTCAATCAAGCTGCCACACAACAAGATTTTGATCTATGACACTTTAGATTAGGACATTTATCTTCACAAAGGATGAGTTTAATTCATTCTCATATTCCTAATGTAAAGTCCAAGGACCATTCTCAGTGTAAAATCTGCCATTTGGCCAAGCAAAGGCATGTTTCTTTTCCTGCAAGTGTATCATCTAGTTCACTCCCTTTTGACTTAATACACTGTGATATATGGGGACCATATTCTCAAGCCTCACTTCAAGGTTTTCATTACTTTCTAACCATTGTGGATGACTTTTCTAGAGTGACTTGGATTTTCCTGATGAAACTAAAATCAAATACAAGATCCATTTTACAATCATTCTTCCAACTCATAGACACTCAATTCAATAAGAAAGTAAAGAAAATCAGGACTGACAATGGTCTTGAATTTGACATGTCAAACTTTAATAAAGATCATGGCATTGTCCACCAAAAGTCTTGTGTGTATACCCCTCAACAGAATGGTGTTGTTGAGAGGAAACACCAATGCCTCTTAAATGTAGCCCAAGCTCTTCTCTTCCAAGCTGCATTACCCACTCAATTATGGGGAGATGCAGTCCTAACAGCTGCATACATCATCAACAGAATACCCACACCCCTTCTTTAAAATAAATCTCCCTGTGAAATACTCTTTTCCTCACCACCTTCATATTCTCACCTTAGAGTCTTTGGATGCTTGAGTTATGCTAGCACCAACAAGCACCACAGAACTAAGTTTGAGCCACGTGCTAAACCCTGCATTTTTCTGGGATACCCTACAAATGTCAAGGGTTATAAGCTTTATGACATGGAAACTCATTCCACATTCATTTCCAGAAATGTCATATTTCATGAATCTGTCTTTCCATTCCAATCTCCCACCTGCATTCTTTCTCCTCCTCTCTCATTTCCTCAAAATCTGGTACTCCCACCTGCACTACCAGATGACACACTCTCACCCACTTCCATGTCACAACCTGTCCCAACAGATGACTCACCTCCACCCAATCACATCTCACAAACCATCTCACAATTTGAAACACCTCAGCCCCTTACCTCCCTTGATTCACCTCCTCCTTCACCCCAACAACATGAGTTGCCTATCACCCAAACCCTTCGAAGATCCACTAGAGAAAGGCATCAACCTGCCTATCTCCACCAATATCACTGTCAAACAGCAGCCTCCACATCTTCTTCAACTCTTCACCCACTCCACCATCACTTGACCTACAAACATCTCTCCCCATCCCACTAGTCTTTTTCTGCTTCCCTTTCATTATTTTCTGAACCATCCTCCTATAGTGAAGCTGTCAAATTCAAGCATTGGCAGGATGCCATAGACACTGAACTCAGTGCCTTAGAAGAGAACAACACTTGGACTGTCACTTCTCTTCCCCCCAACAAAGTTGCAATTGGTTGCAAATATGTCTTAAAAGTCAAGCTCCAATCTAATGGATCACTTGAAAGACACAAAGCAAGGCTTGTAGCAAAGGGATACACTCAAAGGAAAGGTTTTGATTTCCAAGAGACCTTTAGTCCAGTGGCCAAGCTCACCACAGTTCGAGTCTTTCTTGCCTTGGCCTCCATTCAAAACTGGTTTTTATCTCAAATGGATGTTCATAATGCTTTTTTACATGGGGATCTTGATGTGTAAATTTATATGGATTTACCACCTGGTTACCACATTCACAGAGAGCTGCTTGAGGGGGAGAAACTGGTATGCAAGCTGAATAAGTCCATCTATGGACTTAAACAAGCATCAAGGCAATAGTTTTCGAAATTCTCCAATTCACTCACTGCCATTGGTTTTAGTCAATCCAAATCCGACTACTCTTTATTCACCAAAGGGAATAAAAAAGGAGCCTTCACAGCACTCTTAGTTTATGTGGATGACATCATAATAGGAGACAATTCTCAAAGAGAAATTGATCTGCTCAAAGCTCACCTCCATGGAAAATTCAAAATCAAGGAACTTGGACCCCTCAAATACTTCCTAGGACTAGAGGTTGCAAGATCATCAGCTGGGATAAATGTTTGTCAAAGGAAGTACACCCTTGAAATCTTGAAAGACTCAGGGTTACTTGGCACCAAACCTACCTCCACACCTATTGAGTTAAATCACAAATTGAGTCATACCACAAATGAGATCCTACAAGACCCTACAACCTATAGAAGACTCATTGGAAGGCTCATCTACCTGACCATTATCAGGCCAGACATTACATATGCAGTAAATGTGCTGAGCCAGTTTATGGACAGACCATCACAAGCACACCTACATTCATCTTATAGAGTCCTTAGGTATCTAAAAGGTTCTATAGGCCAGGGCATCTTTCTGTCATCAAAGTCATCTCTACACTTGAAAGCCTACAGTGATTCTGATTGGGCTGCATGTCCTGAAACTAGGAGATCACTCATAGGTTTTTGCATTTTTATTGGGGACTCATTGGTAGGTTGGAAATCAAAGAAACAAGTGACTGTTTCTAGGTCCTCAGCAGAAGCAGAATATAGAGCATTGGCCACTACAAGCTGTGAAATTGTTTGGCTCCTTGGTCTGCTAAAGGAACTCAGCATTGACCATACACAACCTGCTCTCTTACTCTGTGATAACCAGGCAGCCATCCATATCACAAAGAACCCTATTTTCCATGAGAGAACTAAACATATAGAACTGGATTGCCATTTTGTTAGAGAAAAGGTTTTGGCTGGAATCATCACACCTGTCCACATTGCGTCAAAATTCCAACTAGCAGACATCTTCACTAAGGCCTTGACAATTTCTGTTTTTCAGTTCTTATTGTCCAAGATGGGAATACTCAATATCTATGCCCATCTTGAGGGGGAGTCTCACGAAACAGAAGATGAATGCAAGGAAAAGAAGCATGAAGACACTGCACAAGTACACCACAGCATGCAGAGAACACCATGCAACAAGCAAGTTGATGAAAAGCACAATGCAGCAGATGAAAAGTGTAAAGCACTGACACAGAAAAGCAAATAAAGTGATGAAAAGCAATGTCAAGAAAATAGATTGCAGTAGATTGCTTGTAAAACAGTAGACAATGTAAAGTTAACTTTAGGACTTTTTGCTTCTGATCTTTCTGTTTTTATCCTTCTGTGATGCATATATATATGTAGTAGAACCTTGTATCATTTTAACTCAAGGAAATGAGAATCAGTTTTTCTCTATATTGAAACCTCAGTTCGAATTCTTGTTGTTTCTATTTCATTTCTAACACCCATTGGAGGTTTAGTCCGGTTCAAGGTGGAAAAACCTGGAGTGAAGGGTTTCGATCCGGTCCCAAAAACACCCTCCGAACCAGACCGAATTCACCCCTACTAGGTACCCATCATTTAATCAGCTGTCATTATTGTGAGGAAAGAAGCAAAACACAAAAACATAGATTTTCTTATAATTAATTTCAAAATCAACCTCATTTGATATAATCAATTCATTCTTGATACAACACTAAAATACAACTCTAAAGTGAACAACAATAGTCCTTTCAGTCCTCGAATGACATGGAAGAGGACCTTGGAGTGACCAATTAAGCAACAATTTCTGATAAGATAATAAAAATGCTAGCTAGCGTTTCATGGTATACAAAGTTTGTAAGAAAGATAGAATCAATAGGATAATAGCTGCCAATGTCGAAAGCATAGCCCATGGAGTGTTGAAATAATTACGCACAAGCACAGCACGCCATCTAGGCCATCTACGTTGGCAATATCCATTCACTTTCTTGCAAAGTCTTCCATAATAGAATGTTTTCAGATAAGAATAATGGTAAAGCTTATTGAAGAACTGTACTGCATCCTTTCGATTTAACCAGCTATCAATAATCTCATTCTCACAAAGTATATCCATGTCTTTTCTAGTGTTAATAAGGTTGCCTATGAGTACGGCGTAGGAACTCAACCTGGACTCACAATTCGGGTAGCATTGTTCAAAGCAAATAAGATTTCGAAAAACAGTTTCTGTGGTCTCTTGGCTAAATAATGGAGGAATTTTGAGAATGCCATCGTTGAATTCTACATCCAAGATGCTTTCAGATGTACCCTTCACGAGTTTAATTCCTGCCTCTACAAGGGCCGTGGTAGAAGGCATGACTTCCCAATACTCTGAGTTGCTCTCTTCCTCTTTAGATGATGAAACCAACCATTTTCTAAGCAGGTCAACAATATGCTTGACGCCTTCGAGAGGCAAAATTGTGGTAGGTGGTGGTATGGGTGAAAAAGTGCTCCCAAAGAATCTAATGGCAAGTAGAAGTAAAGCATCGTTGTAGGTTTGTTGTATGGTCACGTTGAACAAACGCTCGAGTACAATCCAAGGTACTTGGTTTTCTAGTAATATCAAGTCATGGTATAGAAATTGAAGCATACAAGACGTGGAAAAAATAGGGTCATCTTGTTCTCTAAGCTCTTCATAGGCCTTCTTGCGAAATAGCTCAATGATAAAACAACCATCAAGTACCAAAATTTTCACAAATTCTTCCGGAGTGTATTCAATTGGTTCGGCATAATACTCACGAGCCTCTCTTTCCACATCTTTGATGGAATTGACTAAATCTATTACCCTTTTCTTCCTTGTATCTGGAGACGATATTCGAGTGATAAGACCATGCAAGTACATGACTTTGAATTTTTCTGTGGATCTCATGTTTGGATGGCCATGGTGTATAGGGCCAAGAGAAAATGCATCTGGGATAAATGCTGTTTCATTTTGCCTGTAGAGTAGATTGGGAATTTTGAAGATGCAGCACTTCCGTGACCCAAGCAAATCATGGGACTCCGTATCTTCAATTAATGAAGATGCCAAGCCTTCTGTATTGATGGTAACACTATCTCCAGTCACAGCCATACTTTGATTAATCTATTTCTTGGGAATGACAAGAGTAAGGAAAAATAAGAAGAAAGTCAATTGACATGAATAAGAGTGCATCCCGTTCCTACAAAAATGTGTTTTGCTAAGTCCTTTTCATTTTTGTATGAGCATCCAAAAGAGATTATTAAAGTCAGCGGAATTTAGATTTTGGTAATGATCGTGATCCTTAGTTTTGTATGCGAATAATATTTGATGATATAATTTTAAAATAATTAAATTACATTTTACATAATAGGGTAAAAGTGAGATGAAAGAAAACAAATAAGGAAGCCTAATTTACCCTAGCTAGTACATCGAAGATAATGACAAATAGGAAGCAGATTCAGTAGCACATAGCTAGCTAGTACATATATAGCCAGGAAAGTTTGAGAAGGGGATAATGGATCTCTAACCTTACTAAACTTTCAGCAGCACCAGATCTAGGTTTGAGTTTGGCACCATAAACGTAGTATAAATCTGTCACAAGTGATCGAGGAGCTTCACACTAACACATATAAGATCGAAGATGATAATAATTGAATTAACTAGATTCAGTAGTAACAGCGAAAAAAAATAGATAAGAAGATGATGGAGGCCGGAGCTTCACCTGAGAATCTCGAGTTGAGGCCCGTTTTGAATTGGAGATTTTGGTTCGCCAATCTTATATTTTTCTCGTCAACTGCATGTATTATGGTTGTGCATGGAGGACGTGCCACTGTCAACAAACGTGCATGTGCGAAGCACTTCAAGGGAAAAAAAAAAAAACACGTGACTACTGACAACGCAAACGCCTAGGTCAACTTTTAAGCCTGATTCATTTATTTTCCCAACAAGCTTCGAAGCATCTAAGAACGTGGCAGCTTTGATAAGAGGAATCGTTCCGCACAGTCAGATCTAATTTTTGTAGGGATCTAGGATTAGGTCGTGACCTAGTTGAGTTGGAATGAACACAAATTAAACAGGGTTTGAAGGATTTTTGAAGATGAAATTTGGGTTAGCAATGAATGGCGGGGTGGTTGCCATCGAATGCCTCCACCAATCGATGTTGTTGGAAGTGATGACAAGGCCATTTTGTGAGGTTTTATATATATATATATATATATATATATATATATATATGAATGATATGATGGGTAGAACTGGCTTGTAGAGCACTGATATTGGTTTCTTCAAAAGCCAATGTATTTTCAAAATTTGAATAAATGTATTCATTTTGGTTTTTTCAAAAAGTAAAAACTTGAACTATGAGTTATAGTAATTTTAAGCATATCTTCAAATATGAAGATCTACTTTTCATCTTCAAAAATAATATTTTATTGTAAAAATTATCCAAACTACTTTACTTTTCAGTTTTCATTTCCCACGGTTTTCACTTCCCCTAAACACCATTTCACTTTCATTTTTGTATTTAGTTTTGAAATATGTGAATAAAAAATATTATTATTAATTAATATATAGTTAGTGTAATTGCAAAATATGAAAAAAATTAAAAAATCTTCTTATTTAAAAAGTAATATTATATTATTATTTTGACTAATCTAATGTGGAGTAATGACAATAGAGGTTTTGGATTTATGACAAATATGTACTTTTAATCAAATTTTGAATATGTCTTTGATGAATTCTGTAACACCTGGGTCCAGCAACAATTCGTTTTCAAAATTTTTGTTTTTGGATTTATGCGTATGAAGAGCCCAGTTAATTTTCAAGTATTATTTTGTTTTATATATTGGTTGAGGGTCCAAATTGTATTTTGGCAGATAACGAAATTTTTCATGTTTTTGCTATTTTAATATTTTCCTTAAATGTTTTTGGGTCGGATGAAAAATCTTGTTATGCGACGATGATTTTATGGAACAAGTATTTTTCTTTTTAAGTTGAGTCGAGGCCCAAAACTTAACAAAAAAGCCCATGCATTAATCCCGATCCAAAACATGGGCCGTTTGTATATATATTTTTCTTTTAGCTATAGAGCCCAGGCCCGTAAAAAAAAAACAGGTCCAGTCTTCACCGCGCACGGCTTCAAGCCGTTTCCTTTTTCATGCACGTTCCTCCCTTCATCTTCTTTAGGTTTTATATGTTTCCTCTTATAGCTCTTATATAGGTTAAGCATTCTCAACCCTAAAATAAGTGCCGCTGCCCTCTTTTCATACTCTCAGCCTCCATACACGAAGCTGCCAGCCTAGTTGCAGTGAACCCATACCCCACCGCACGAAACCAGACTGCCCAGAACAAAATCACAGTGATAGCCACTGCTCAGCTATGGTGCAGCATCACAGCTCCTCCACAATACTGCCTTGCACTACCGTACCTCACATAGCCTCATTGTCCTCTATTTTAGCTTCTCGAAAACAGAGCAATTTTATTAAACCAACTCACCACCCGTAAGCCACCACCCCCCACTTGTTGCCACAGCTACAAGCAACGCCGACGCCCTAGCCACCCGTGATCTGCCGCTGCCCAACCAACTTGGCGTCGCCGTATTGCTGTTCTCTTAGTGAGTTTCACGTGCGGTCTCTTTCTCCCTCTCACGACTTACTCTCGCACTCCCTCCCGCTCATCTCTCCCTGCCTCTCTCGCTTTCGCCGCCCAGCGTAGGCAGCTTCGCCACCGCAAGCCCTCCCGAGCTCTACAGCTACGCCGCCACGGTATTTCCAGCCCAGCCGTCGCACGCGGACCCTAACTTCTCCTGGTGTAAGCGCTGCTGTCGCTACTTCTATTATTTGTGTTTCTGTTTCCGTTCATTGCTAGTTTTTCCTCATAAGTTGTGTATATATATATATGTAAATTGTTTTTCTGTGATAAGTGTAACGCCCCAAACCCGGTTGGTCTGGAGACTTACTACCTGTCTCTTAAGAATTTATTTTCCAACACAACTAAAATAAAACTCAAATCTTTAATAGCAAAACTCAATATCAAATGTTCTAAATGACCACATTGAAAACTCCACAAAGTCATTACTGCAGCTAAAAATAAACTAAGGAGTTCGTAATCTCCCGGTAGTCATAACAACCCAACCAATAATCTCATAAATCTCATTGAAACCCAAGATATAAATAAAACTCAAAGACATTAAAACTAAGAACATCAGAAGTCCTTCTTCTAACAACATCTCCTCAGCTTAAACACATTCAGCAATCTAATCCAGGTCCTCATTTGGACTCTCCACATCATTTGAAAAATATTATAATGATAGGGGGTGAGTTATCAACAACTCAGTAAGCAGAAATCATATGCTAGCGTGCAAACATGAACATTTACAAAGTAGAGCATGCAGAACAAAATATTTTCCAGAGTTATCATGTAGAACAGAACATATTTTCAAAAGTAACAGAGCGATGGTTTTAAGACAAGTAAAACCCATAGTGCTTTGGCATAACATAAACTGAGTATCATCGTCAGATCAAAACAGAGCAGCAAACAGAGCAGAGACCATGTTTCACCCCCGTGGCAGGGTTGTGCTAACCCCGGTGGCCAAACCAGGCAGAGACAGAGGTGAAATCTTTCCTTTATTCTTCTCGGAGCCCCAAGTGTGCACACAGGAAAGACCACAATAAAACCACTTTGTTTCCAAAGTGGGTGCACTCAGAGACAGAGAAGTTGGTACCAACCCAAACAGAGCAGAGCATAACAGAGCAGAGCAGAGCAAAGCAGAGACAGAGTCAAATACGAAAACCAGTACACCATGCCAAAGGTTTTCAGATGTTATATCAAAATAATACAGAGTACCAAAACAGAATCAGACAATTTACACACACTGAACACAAAAGCTAGAACATCTTTCTAAATAAATGCACAACTTTTCATTTTCTCAATATCGCTCATTTTTTTCAGATTTCAGAAACCACATGACAGAATTTAGCTCATGTCTACAGAATGCATGTCAGAACATATTTTTCTCTTTTTTCGTACAAATTTCATGAGTATGCAAATAAACGATCGAGGTTGGTTTTGTTTTTCCCAAGTTCTCATTTCACCACAAAAATATGCAAAGTTTTCAGAAAAATCAACCTCAGTCTCAATAATTTGTGTGAGGCCTTGCATAGGAACCCCGCTTACCTGACTCTTGCAGCGCATTATCTGTGACTTGAATACGGTCTCTATCCATCTCGTCACCTATTCATAAAAATAATATAAACTAAATATTAAAGTCTAACAATACAAAATTGGTCTTAGACAACTTAAGACCCAATTTCTAGACTATAATTCAACAAGTTTAATCCAACTCAAACAACCAAATAACAATCTGGACAGCCCACACTTCGACCCAAAATATTCTATACCAATCTCTGTATTGTCCAATACAAGCATCAAAACCAATGTCAACTCCAATTATCACTAACTCACACTTATTTCAGCAGCTCATACTCCCAAGCGATCGTCAACAATTTAACCAAGACGACACTACATACTACTCTCTCTCCGTTCACAACTCCACAACAGGAAAAAAATATATCTCAACACTTCTAGATGTTAAAAGGCCCCAACAAACCCTTCTAAACATTTCCAAAACACCAAACCAATAATCCAAAAATATATCATCACTTCCTAAAAATCACCAATATTTACCGTGACCAACGTCAAACTCAAAACACCAATATTTAAACCTGAAACAGCCAACAAATTTCATAGTATAAATCAATCTCACACAAACAACTCCATCATCCAATTCAACCGATCCCCTTACTCCTCGGACTCAGTTCGGCACAACCAATAAATTAACAGTAAATATGAATTAGTGTAGAAATACATTATCTCAAAAGTTCTTTGGGAAAAAAATACTTACAATGCTATAATATAATTTTTGAAAGATCACAGAGGTGCTAGAAACGGCAACGTAGCAACAAAACAGTGCCAAATGCACTGTGGCCGTGGGTCTCAAAAATCCACTGTTGAACGGGTGTAAACAAAGACCTGAGATTGATAGGGTAGGGCTTAGGGATGTCGGTGAAGTTAGTGGTGGTGGTGATTGGCCGTGGGTGGCGGTGCAAAGGGCGGTCGAAGTCTAAAATACCCAAAACGGAAATATTGATGGTGTGGCTTCACCGGTGACAGATCGGAGGTGGGGTTGGGTCCATTGGGTTGCTAGGAGGTCGAGGATGATGTGGTGAAGAGATGGTGGCCGGAGGTGGCGTGACGGTGACGCAAGGAATGCCGCGGCTTCAATGGGCTCGTGGTGGTTAACGGCAGCACGACTGGGCTAGAAATGGAGGGGTGGCATTGCCGGCGGTTGGGGAAGCTGGGGAGCCGGGCGGTGTCAGCCACTGCCGGCTCACGGCGACGCTGGGGTGAGAAGGAGGATCGGATGGAGAGAGGGAGGGGGGTTTGCGGCGCGCGGGAAAGAAACCAGGGGAGAAGAAAAAAAAAGAAAGGAAAAAAAAAAAGAAGAAAAAGAAAAAAGGAAGAAAAGAAAAGAGGAAAGAGAAAAAGTATGGAAATAAATGAGGTCCAATCCTTACATCTTGGGTCACAAAAAAAATGAACCAACGAAAACGGTTTTAAAACAGCAAGTGAAATAAAATAATTCAAACGTAGTGATTAAAATGAAAATAAATAATTAAACCCAACAACAAGTTAATTTAATTCGAGAAGAAATTTAAACACATAACAATAATTAATTTAAAGAAAGCACTTCAAAAATAATTTTTTAAACAAGAGAATAAATTTTGAATCAATAAAAATAATTCCTTCATTAAAAAAAAAATACTAAAAATACTGGATGTTACAATAAGTGCGTGTATATATATATATGTAAATTGTTAACCTAATAGTTGAGTACTATTACCAGTTTGTTCCAGATATATGTTTTCGGTTGAGTGTTCTTTTTGGATTTTTGATTAAATGGGTTTTGTTTTAAGTCTTATAAAATATTATTTTTCTGTATGTAATATATTAATAATATTGTTAACTAAAGCAAGTAAACCTATTTTTAAGAGAGGAGTTTTTCGTGGTGTATGTTATAAGATTTTTAAAGTAGTCAAAGTATTCTATTAATTTATAATACGTTGTTAGTATTTTTTATGTTTTAAATATTAGTTTTATTGAGTTCCGTAATTATTTTAATACTTGTTCGATTAAATTTCTTATTCGGTACGAATTCAATTAAGTGGATATTGATGGTTTTAGAAAATGATGGTATTTTAGGAATTATGAGAATTTTAGGTTTTGAGGATTTAAAATAGGTTCCTTTAGCATTTTAGGTTTAAATATCGAAATACGTGGTTGATTGGAAATTTACGAGAATTACGTGATTATTTTATAGGTGACGATTAATATTTTTGTTCGGCACTTTTGAGGAAAATTTTTGAAAGCTAAGAAGTCCAGGTAAGCGGGGTTCCTATGCTAGGTTTTTATACGAAATATTGAGACTGAGATTGACTTTCTAAAAACTCTGCATATTTTGTGATGAAATGAAAACTTAAGAAAAACCAACTTCGGTCATTTATTTGTATCACTCATGAAATCTTTACGAAAAAGAGAAAATATTTTCTAACATGCATTGTGTAGACATGAGCAATATTTGACATGTTTCTGGAATATGCAAAAGAGCGAATACGATATCATTGAGATTTTTATACATGTGATATTAAATGATTTGGATTTGTTTTGATCAAATAGAAATGATGTGAATATGTTAAGCACGTGATTGATATGATATGGATATGAAAACCTTTGGCATACGTATCTGTTTGATTCTAATTCTGGATATGGTTCAGATATGATGATACTGGTTCACGTGATATGTTTGGTACCACCATGATATGATATGGTATGATATGAGTGCACCCACTTTGGAAACAAACTGGTCTTTTTACGTGTTCTTTCCTATGTGCACACTCGGAGCTACGAGATTGAAAAAGGGGAAGTTCACCATATGACACTGCCTGGTTTGGCCACCGGGGATAACACAACCCTACCACGGAGGTTAAACATGGTATATGATATGATACGATATGATATGATAAGATGAAGATGTTCAGTTATGTTATGCCAAAGTGTTTTTGAATATAGAATGGATCTTTAAATATGAATTGTTGATTTTGAGTATGTAAAGATTGAAAAGTCGCTCTAATTTTCTGATAATATGTTTTTTTGAGATCTGTATATAAAAATAAAATGTTTTGTTTCTGCATACTGAAATTTTTGAAAAGGCTCGTGTTTACATACTAGTATATGTTCTTTGCTTACTGAGTTGTTGATAACTCACCCCTTATCTCCACAACATTTTTCAGATGATTTGAATATTCCAGTTGAGGATCAAGAATATGGAGCATAGGTAAGAGGAGTTAAGAATGATGGTTTAAACATAGAAGGTTTACATGAGTATTGAGGATTTTTGTTCAGTAAGTTTGTTGTGATCTGATGATATGATTTGTTGGGAGGTTGGTGTTTATTAAGACTTTGTATTGTCTTGGATTAATTATATTGGACTATTTAATGCGAATTAATGAGTATTTTGTGAGATAGAGAAAAATTTGATTATGTACTATGTGAATGGAAAATGATTTTTAGGCGACATGAGTTAACTCTTCGGACCCTCAGGGACGGGGCGTTACAAATTCAATGTTAATGCTCTAGCTTCCTTGTGGTATATCTATAAATCTTTTAACAGTGACGAGCCAGCCATTTTATAAAGGATCTGTTGATTCATGCATGTGAACTACCCTGTTCCTCAATAGCCATGCTATATATATCTATATATGTAATATTTGCAAACACAAAAAAACTATTAGTTTCATTGGATTGGATATAATTAAGCAATGGTGTGTAATCAATAATATAATTTTTTATCCACCCCATAATCGAGTTTGAGGCAACCTCTTGGTCGTTTATGGGCCAATAAGATTCTCTCCAAAGCACTTCATTAGAACACGGACATTCTAACCAAAGATGTTCTAGTCTCCTACTTACCAATTTACACGAATGACACATCAGGTCTTTTCTCACTGTTGGGCAAAATTGTGGAAGACATAAAGATATATGTGCAAACACTTTGTAAACTAGATAGGACAAGAATAAATTAGAAAGAGAGAATTTGGTATTGGGCACGTTGTGATGGACGTTTTCTTTAGAGTAAATTCCGCCACCTCTAAATTTTAACATGCACTAGATTTCTTGACAGTTTATTTCCAAAATACAACAACGTCGGTTTCCGTTAATTTTCTTTTCAATGCACACAAAAGAAGATCCTTGAACCCAAAATAAAATAGTCAAAATCCCAAGAAAGAAATACAAGGAGTGAGTGTTTATCTAATTTTTGTTAGAGAATTTTGAGTTAATAAATTTGTGAGTGGAGTTCCCTATTATAAATAATGAAAGGGCACTTGTGAAAAGTCACAACTTATATATATATATATATATATATATAAATGAATGGGTACTTGTATAAAGTCACGACTTCTCAAATTGTGGAGAATACATTGAAATGTTTCTAATTGACCAAAGGGCATAACCCCTTATTTTGTAGCCAGGCGGTTAAGACTCCTATCTCCAAGCAACATACATTAGTTGAAGTCACCATGACACATTTTTATTTAAATCTTGACAATCGAACCGACACATTGAACAATGATAATGGTTCACATTGTAAGGAGATTTTCCCACCAGGCAAGACCTATTGGGCTTCGGTCCTAAAACCCTACCCAAGAGTGTCCATACCCATGTAGGGAATAAGGGGTCTACCAAGAAGGGTAGTCGAATGGATGACAAGACTGATTAGCCTGACGTTCCACTATCGTCTTCAAAACCCAGGGACCTGTACAGACCGCAACAAAAAATGTGGAGGGCCCTCGATCTGTCGGCACCAAATCATTTACGGCTCATATGGCCCAGATGTAGGATCAGGGAATCACACCACATTAATGACATCGCTACAAAGTTACACGCCACATTGATGGAGCTGAAGTAGAGCCACGTCACATTAAAGAAGGTCTGACAGAAGATACAGAAAAGAAGACATAGACTTAGTGGACGAAAATACTATTTACACCTTCCCTAGCCCACGATATAAATAGCCAACTCCAGGTACCAAAAAGCTCTCTATGATCCTTAGAATCATTTACTTATTTACAAACTTCCAAAAATATTGACTAACTTTGGCATCGGAGGTTACCCAGCCCCTAGACCGCCCTCTTAAAGTCGCAGTTTTCTCTATCTTTTGCAGGCTCGTTATCGAAGACCTAAGTTGTGGGAGCTTGGCCCAAAGGTGTGCGAACACAATGTTAAGAATGGCGCCGTCTATGGGATCATAATAGATCTTGCGTGTCTTTTGCGCGCTCGAGATAACCCGTTCCAAGCAACTCAGAGAGTTGCTGAAGCTACTGGAGACATGGAAATTGGCCAGGCAGAGAGCCAAGTACGTGGGAGTAGGATGGTTGCAGTGGGGGAAGACCATGCATACGCGGAAAGAGCAATGCACCCAGTGGAGGATACCGATGCTCTACTGTCAACTCTAGATTGCGCGGAGTTATAAGCGAAGTCTGACATGGGCAGAAGCTCCAGAAGGCTAAACCAATCGGACCACTGGAGCTTGTTACCCTTCACCCGGATCAACCAGAAGCTACAGTGACAATTAGCAGCGAAATGACGTCTGAAGCTCGAGATGCCATGCAACAACTCCTTGCCAAACATTTGGATGTGTTCACATGGAACCATGGGGATATGTCCGGGATAGCGCCTGAAATCATACAACACAGCTTGAGTGTGGACCCAAAGGCCAAAAGAGTTCAGCAAAAGTGCCGGAGCATCAGTGCAAAGACGAATGCCCTCATAGCAGAGTAGGTAGACTGATTGCTGGGTGCGGGGTTCATCTGAGAAGCTCACTACCCAGAGTGGTTGTCTAATGTCATGCTCGTGAAGAAGCCGAGTGGCAAATGTAGAATGTGCGTCAACTTCACTGACCTTAACAAAGCTTGCCCAAAGGACAGCTTCCTACTTCCACGCATCGACCTCATTGTCGACTCGACGACGGGTTATCGCATGCTCAACTTCATGGATGCATACTCTGGGTATAACCAGATCTGTATGAACCTTGAAGATGAAGAGAAAACTTCGTTCATCACGGAACGAGGCTTATATTGCTATACGACGATGCCCTCTGGACTCAAGAATGCGGGGGTCACCTACTAGCGGTTAGTCAACTGTATGTTCAAAAACTAGATAAGAAGAAATATGGAGGTCTACGTGGACGACCTGTTGGTCAAGAGTAGGACCTTAGAACAACACTTGGACGACTTAAGAGAGGCTTTTGTGATATTGCGAAAGTACCAAATGAAGTTGAACCCAACAAAGTGTGCTTTCGGTGCTGGGTTGGAGAAGTTTTTGGGGTTCATGGTATCCAAATGAGGTATCGGCCAATCTCGAGATGGTAGAGGTCATCCTTAGCATGGCCTCACCGTGAAATATAAATGCAGTGCAAAGGCTGGCTGGGCGAGTAGCTTTCCTCAACAAATTCATCTCGAGATCAACCGACAAATGCTTACCTTTATTCAAAGTCTTGCGAAAAGCGAAGACATGGGACGATGAGTGCGACCTGGCGTTCGAAGCCAACCCCGTTGCGGAGAAACGTTGACCATGTACTTGGCTGTCTCCCCCCAGACGGCTTCTTAAGCATTGGTATGTGAGGAAGAAGGGGTCCAAAAGCCAGTTTACTACACTAGTCGGGCATATGGAGGAGCCGAGGCCCGATACCCCCGCATAGAGCAGTTAGCTTTTGCATTAGTGGTAACTACGCGAAAGCTGCGTCCATACTTTCAGGCTCACCCGGTACGAGTCATCATAGAGACTCTTCTAAAAAAGATATTGCAACGATCGGATGCCTTAGGAAGACTTATGAATTGGGCAGTGGAGCCGAGTGAGTTCGATATTGATTATGCACCACGAAATACCATAAAGGGGCAGATATTAGAGGATTTTGTCACCTAGTTCATTGGGTTCCCCGTAGAGAACGATGGTGCATGTCCGGTAAAGCCCTGACAAGTATTCGTTTATGGCTTGTCTGCTGGGTTGGAGGAGGAGTGGGAGTGCACATCATGGCATTCCAAGGAGAGGAGCATAATTATGCCATTAAGTTGGCATTCAAAACAACGAAAAATGAAGTAGAATATGAAGCGCTACTTTCAGGATTGCAGGTGGCCAGAGCTCTATGAGCCACCGAAATCGAAGTTTGGGCCGATTCTCAAGTGGTAGTGAATCAAGTGCGATAGGAGTTTGTTTTAAAAAGTGAAAAGTTAAAGAGATATCTGGCATTGGTAGAGGTTGAGCACCCTCACTTCAAATACTTCCAAATTTAGCCAGTGTCGAGGACAGAAAATTAGAAAGCCAAGAAGTTTGCACACGTTGCGTCCGGACAGGAGAACTCTCCCAGCCAGAAAATACGAGGACTAGGACAGTGAAAGTACTCGTTGTTAGAATCGAAGTAATGGAAATATGGACCGAACCCAGATTGGGCAGGGGACATAATCAAGTACTTGGAAACCAATGAGGTACCTGAAGACCGACAGGAGACGAGGAAGATAAAAAATAGAGCAGCACGCTACATAATGATCGAGGGAGTCCTATACCGGCAGGGTCACTCGGCGCCTCTTTTAAGGTGCATCTCCCCAGAAGAAGCGTAGTACGTATTAGCAAAAATACACAAGAGAATTTGCGGGAATCATTCAGAAGGACAAGCGCTAGCCGGAAAGGTGATGAGAGCAGGTTATTACTGGCCTCAAGCCCTGCGAGATGCCAAGGATTATGCGCAAAAGTGTCGTAAGTGCCAGGAATACGCCAGAATCCCCCATTGCCCGCTAGAGAAGTTGATGTTGATCAGATCGCCTTGGCCGTTCTCCCAGTGAGAAATCGATTTGGTTGGACCACTTCCCCTAGGCAAAGGAGGAGTCAAGTTCGTGGTTGTAGCAGTGGACTACTTCACCAAGTGGGTCGAAGCTGAGGCCATAGCTACTATCACTGCATATCACGCGATTCCTGTGGAGGTCAGTAGTTTGCAGGTTCGGCGTCCCGCACAGTATCATCTCAGATAACAGAAGGCAATTCGATTCCGACCATTACTGAAATTGGTGTCGAGAATTGGGAATCGAGTTCCGATACTCGTCCTTGGGACATCCTCATTCCAATGGGCAAGTCGAGGCAACCAACAAGACCCTGATGGGAATGCTAAAAAAATGACTCAAAGACAGAAATGGAGCGTTGGCGGAGGAGCTCCCTACAGTGTTGTGGGCATACTGGGTCACGATGAAAACGTCGACAGGGGAAACTCCCTTCACCCTCATGTATGGTCACGAGGCAATGCCGTCAGTAGAGATCGGACTCCCCATGTACAGAGTTTAGCATTTCGAGCAAGAATCTAATTATAAACGAATGGAAGAACAGCTAAACCTGTTAGAAGAGGTCCGACTAGAAACTAAGATAAGGACCACAACCAACAAGAGAAGGGCCGAGAGGTGTTTTAACAAGCGTGTGCGGCCGAGGATGTTCAAAGTCGGACTCTAGTACTCAAAGAAATGGGAACTACAATGCCAAATGAAGGAAAGCTAGGCCCCCGGTGAGAGGGCACCTACGTGGTCATTAGCACAAATCGTTTGGGCTCCAATCGCCTCAAAGAGTCTCAAGAAACGAGTTGCCGCACCCATGGAATGTTGAGCACCTGTGGAAATATTACTGCTAAGCTAGTTTCTTGTCATAACTTTTGTCCACATGCTCCTGCTACAGGCCCTAATAAAACTTTTTTTTTTTTTGTTTCAATGCCTAATTTTAGAAGCATAACATAACGTGCCAAGTGAACTCTCTTCCGAACAAATCGACCCACTCAATAGGCAAAGTCAACTTCGCTAAACAAAAATAAAAAATTCCTCCAACGACTTACCTCCTTGCGAGATAAAAAGGGAAAGGTAGGCCTAAAGGGTTGGCTTATCTCTCTCGCGGAGGAGTGCAGGTCGGTCCTTGACCACCTGAAGTCAAAGGCTTACCTTCCTCGTAAGCGTCAAAGGGTGGGAGCGGGTTTAGTAGCAGACTGCCCGAACGACTTACCTCCCTACGGGGTACCATAAGGACAGGTAGGCCTAAAGGTTGGCTTATCCCTCCCATAGAGGAGAGCGGGATCAACTTCACGGCTACCTGACTAACTTAACCCGACCCCTGCTGTGGTGAAGTGTGGATCTGCGCCAACCTGACCTAAATGTACCCTTTCCTGTGATGTTAATGGACGGAAGCGGGTCCAGAACAAACTGCCCAAGCAATTTACCTCCCCACGAAGGATGATAGAGTAGCAGGTGGCTCGGCCTCCTCATTCAGGAGAGTGTGACCAGCCTCGAGTAGGCCCGAATACCTCATCTTGACCACCATCACGGTGAAGGAAAGGATAAGCCACATCGCTATCTGAACTACCTCCTCACGGGGCAACAGAGGAAAAGGTAGGCCTAACAGTTGCCTTATCCTTCCCACGGTGGAATGCAGGTCAGTCCTCAGCTACTCGAAGGAAAAAGCTTTTACCTTCCTCGTAAGTGTCAACGAGTGGGTGCGGCTTCAATAAGAGACTGCCCAAACAACTTTCCTCCCTGCGGGATACCATAAGAAAAGGTAGGCCTAGAGATTGCCTTATCCCACCCATAGAGGAGAGCGGGTTCAGTAAGAGACTACCCAAATAATCTACCCCAACCCCCACCACGACGAAGTGTGGGACCAACACTAGCCTGATCCAAAATTACCCTTTCCTACGGTGTCAACGGGCGGAAGCGGGTTTAGTAGCAAACTACTCGAACGACTTACCTACCTGCAAGATACCATAGGGTAAGGTAGGCCTAAAGGTTGCCTTATCCCTCTTGTGGCGGAGAGGGGGTCAGGCCCCGAGGCTACCCGAATATTTACCCCAACCGCAACCATGGCGAATGAGCGGACCAGCTACATCGCTATCAGAATTACCTCTCGAGGATGAAAGAGGCGATTTGGCATGAGGCATTCAGACCTCTCCCCATTGGAGAGTGGGCCAAGTCCACGGACTGCCCAAATAATTGAGCAAGAAACGAGGACATCATCATCACCAACGACGGCAACACAGGATGGGCATTGCTAGCGAGTATCATCCAGCGTAGGCCGAAAAGCCTAGGTTTGCAACACTAATTCCTATAACGAGAAGTCAGGCATAAGTCAGGCAAAGGACAAAGATTGGACAAGAAAAATATAAAAAGCTCCCACACCACAAGAAAAGTCAAGAAGCCTTGGAAAGACAGACACACAAAGAAGGCCGACAAAAAGAAAATGCAAGCTGGAAAACCACCAACAAGCGGGGCCGTCAATTGTTGACTAGGTATTGGTGGGATGGATCGCGAGAAACGTTGTGTGGCGAACCCTCATGACCGAGCTCTACCTAGACTGGCCCTTGAAAACAAAAAGGGGAAAATAAAAACAAAAAGAAAAAAAAAAGAAAAAAAAAGAGAGATATAGCGGAGAGAATGTGGGAACCACATAGCCGAGTATAGTCAACAAAAGATAATTTTATTAATTATTGAGAGCTATCAGGAACAAGTTACATCATAAAATCGCAGGACTACAAGGAACAAGTTACATCATAAAGCTGTAGGACTAAAGAAACAAGTTACATCGTAAAGCTGCAAGACTACAAGGAACAAGTTACATCATAAAGCCGTAGGACTATAAGGAACAAGTTGCATCGTAAGGCCAATATCTTAAAAAAAAAAAACAAGTTCCAATGCCCAACTGTAGACCTAGATTGTAAAATGGCCAGGGATAATCTAAAAGGACCAGAAGACTGCATTGCGCTTGGACCGACGTGAAACTGGATAAGCCAAAAATCTCCAACAACTACGAAGATAACGCTAAGAGTCGAAACATCTCAGAGTTGATTTCTACATTGTGAACCGCTTACTGGAAGAAGGCCATTCAAAACTACAACGAAGCTCGATCAAATTATACTTCCATGCGAGCAACAAGCAGAGGTCTCCACCATTACGACGTGTTAATAACACCCGAGGTAACCTCAAAACATCGATAGAGATGTGATGAGGCAACTAATTGAGTCGTACGGTGATTGCATCATTCGAGAAACTCCTGAGATTGCCCACCGGCTGTCGAGAGTGGCTTTGAAGTTAAGCCCCATAAGCAAAGGGGCGAGAACAAGTGAGGCATAATAAGGAAAAAGGTGAGAATGAGAATAAGGGGTCCGGGACCTCGACAACAGAGGATTGGCAAGGAGATCTACTCGGAAAATCTGCCCTCAACTGGCGGGTTCATTCCCCGCAGGGCCATCGCCAAGGCCACTCGGAATTAGACTCTTCCCAAGAATGTTGCATTGCTGCAGGGATTCCTGGTGCGGGGGAAAATCCCCACGCTCATAACCCTGAGGTCAGATTGGGGGTTCTGAAGAATGTAAGTCTTCATCCGCTCCAAGGCTTATGTATAGTCGAATTCCCATTCATCGTTGCGGATACCATGAACATAAGACAGCTCCTCTCGCAAGCGTTGGAGGGTAACTTTGTAGCCTTCGAGAACCAGCCTGTTCACTTCCAAGGCAGAATCCACGTCTTTCCTTCGTTGCCTTTCCTCCTCATGGGTTTGCCTCCTCGTCATCACTAACTCGTTAAAATTTTGAACTTTAGTCTCAAGCCATTTGATCGATCGACCATCTGTGTCCCGCTGCCGATGTAGGTCCCGGATAGTGGCCTGCAACCACTCAAGCTCCGACTGGGACTTGTCAAGGGATTGCTGCAACGTGTCTCTCACCTCGCAAGCTAGCGAGGCCTCAATGCGGAGCTCGTCAACCTCCCCCTAGGATCTTATCAGTTCGGCTAGGGCTTCCTAAACCACTTCCTTCTACTTCCGCTCAAAATTCGCACAGTCCAAGGCCACGTAAACCAGCAAATGAAGGTCCCAGTTCTCATTCCTCAATTCCGCTTGCCTGTCCATAATGAAGGCCACCAAACGCTCCAATCCCTATCATACAAATCTAGGTCAAAACCAAAGGAAGGAGAAAAAGAAAAGTCTGAGGAATTGGCGAGTGAAGGTTTACCCCTGTGAACAGCCTGCGAAGTCTACCCTCCATCTCGTGGAAACGGTCAGCACGACTAGGCAATGTAGTCGTCTGAAGATCAGCCGGAACTTCTTCAATTGCTTCCTCACCCACCCCTTCGTCAAGTGCACTAGATGATGTGGCTCCCTCGACCAGAACGTTGGCCTTTGCCACCTCGACACTACCCAGGAGAATGGTTTCGATCGTAGGGGCAGCATCAACCACGACTCTTCGGGTCGGCAACATGGCATGAGGAGGGCTCGTTATCGGCACCGCCTTTTCGGGCACTCTTGGGGCAGCCGGGAGGGATGGGAACATTATCAGAGTCGGAAGAAGTGGACGAGATCCTACGGGGTCTCTCCCCCCTTCCCTCAATCGGTGGGCTAGGGGAATGACTGTGAGCAAATGGCGCGACCGAACTCATTGGAATACTCGCATCAAAGCGTAGGTTAATGGGAGGAGTCAAGTACCGGTGAAGGCTGTCCTCCGTCAACAGAACCTCAGAAGAAATGTCGCTTGGAAGCTCCCTCACCCAAGCTCGAACAATCCTGAGTCTCAACTTCTCATCCAAGGTCGGTTTAGGGTGACTGGTCGAGTCGCCGTCTACAATGCCCCAGTTGGCATGTACATAAAATAGGCATTTAAAGGTCTGGCTGGCCAGGAACTCCCATCCGTCACCCGACAAGAAGAAGAATCTACGGGTGTATCCCTTCATGACCATATGCTGCGCCTCCACTCAGGCCATTTTCTGAAATTGCTAGAAACTATAAATATGCCAACCCTTCCGCACTAGGTTGTGAGTAGTGAAGAACTCGTGGGCCATGAGGTCAAGGAAATCTGATCCGGCCTCCTCCAAAACACGACGCCATATGACACAGCACGAGACTAAAATGGTACAAGCTATACCCACTTATATAATGAGTTGTTTGAAGATTCCAAAGGGCTTTTGCCAAGAACTTGAGGGGATTATTGCACGATTTTGGTGTGGACAAAGGGGTCAAGAGAGAAGGATTCATTGGCTGAAATGATGCAACATGTGTAAGTCAAAATTTAATGGTGGATTGGGATTTCAGGATTTGGAAGCTTTTATTTCAGCATTATTGGCGAAGCAAGGATGGCGTTTATTTCAATCACAAGGATCTCTCTTTGTATCAGTATTTAAAGCAATGTATTTTGCCAACTCTGACTTTTTATCTTCGGTGCTTGGCTCAAAGCCATCTTATGTATGGCGCAGCATTTATGAAGCAAAATCTGTAATAAAAGCTGGAAGTTTATGGTGAATTAGTAGAGGAGATAAAATTTGAATATGGAAAGCTAATTGGCTTCCTGATTCTAACTCCAGAAAGGTTATTACTTGCTGCAATACCCTTGCTGAGGATGCTTGTGCAGCTGACTTATTGGATGCCTCTTCTCTAAGTGGGTGGAATACAAATTTGGTAAAACAGGTATTCATTCCATTTGAGGCTAATACTATTTTAAAGACTCCTTTATTCCTACATTGGGGTGATGATAAATCAGTGTGGAGTGGTACTAAAAATGGTATTTTCACAGTAAAGTTAGCGTATTATTTTGCTCTTAACTCAAAACATGCTTTGGATAATGGTTCTGGTAAACAAGATTTTCATTTACCTTCTTTTTGGAGGTCTTTGTGGAATTTACAGCTTCTAAATAAGAAAAAATTTATATGGAGGGCTTGTAAGGATAGTTTGCCTACAAAAAAGCTCTTATTTCAACGGCATATCCTAGGTTCTAGTAAATGTGATTTTTGCCATGATACTTATGAAGATGTTTTCCATATTTTATGCAAGTGCCCTTACTTTCTTAGAGTGTGGGCAATGCATTTTGGAAGTGATTTGAGGTTGATATATGGATATTATGAATTTGATAATGCTGTTAAAGCAGTTATGAGGCTTAATGATCATCTCATTTTGACCTGGTTCTTGTTAATTGTCTGGGGTGTGTGGAAACTTCCTAATCTGAAATTATTCCAACAAAGAAATCTTGATGTGTGTGTTGTGGTTGGAAATTGTTTTGATTATGTTGAGAACTACCAGTTAGTCCGAAAGCATGTCAAAGTTCATAACCAGCTTTCTACCTTCCATTGGTATCCTCCACCACGTGGGACTTTTATGTTGAATGTAGATGGAGCTATTTTTGGCTCCTTAAATGTTTCTGGTGTGGGTGTTGTGTTGCAGGATGACAAGGGATATATGGTTATGACAATGTCTAGAAGGGAGTTAGGTATTCATGAGGTGGAGGATATAGAAACGCTTGCTGCTCTAAGGGGTTTGCAGATAATTTCTCACATGGGTATCTCTCACTTGATTATAGAGGAGGACTCACTTGCTATTATGGAGGCTATATAGGTGCAGTGTCTTAATCAATGAGGTGAAGAGGATGCTGTCCAGTTTTAATTCTTTTGAGGTTTTGCATGTTGGTAGACATGGCGATGAGGTTGCACACCTTCTAGCTCGACAAACACAGTTTGTGGATGACACTTTACGGTGGTGGAATGAACCTCCAGATTTTATTTGAAATAGTCTAGCGATGGATGTAGCGAGTGCTTACTGATAGATGCAGATGCTATTTTTTAGTTGGTTGTAAAATGTCACCATATTGGTGTATTATGTATTTGAACTCTATGCATGAATGCAGAAGCTTTTATTCTAAAAAAAAAAAAACTAGTAAAGTGAATTACAGCCAAACTATAAAAGATTATGAGTGCTCCTGTTTCATTAACCGCGAACTTTACAACTGATTTCACTAAAACAACTCAAAATCAACTGATCATTGGACATAATCAATTCATTTTTTTAATATGATTAGAATACATCGACCCTAAAAACAATAGTCATCCCCGAATGACCTCAAAAAGCGGACGAATTGGAGGGACCGATTAATACACATGAAAGTTCTAATAAGATTGCATGTAATATTGCTAGTTTCTCATGGTATACAAGATTTGAAAGAAAGAGAGGATCAATAGGATGATAGTAGCCAATGTCAAAAGAATAGCCCAAGGAGTGTTGAAATAATTGCGCACAAACACTGCATGCCATCTTGGCCATCTTCATTGGTAGTATCCATTTGCAAAGGCTTTCGTAATATAAAGTCTTGACATAAGCATTGTGGTAGAGCTTATTGAAGAATTGAACCTCTTCCTTTCGATTTAACTAGCTATGAATAATCTCACTCTCGCAAAGTATGTCCACGTCCTTCATGGTAGTGTTGATGAGGTTGTCAATGACTATGGCATAGGAAGTCAACTGAGCTTTGCTATCAGTGTAGCATTGCTCAAAAGCTATCAAATTTTAGAAAGTTGTTTATGTAGTCTCTTGGATTAGTACTGGGGGAATTTTGAGGATCCTCCCCCCGCCAATCAATGAAATTTATGTCCAATATGGTTTTAGATGCATCCTACACAAATTTGATTCCAGCCTCCACGAGGCACGTAGCAGAAGGCATGACTTCCCAATATTCTGAGTTGTTTTCTTCCGCTTTAGTTGATGAAACCAACCATTTTGTTAGCAAGTCGACAATGTGCTTTATGTATTTGAGTGGCAAGATTTTGGTAGGTGGTGTGGCTGAGAAAGTTCTCTAAAAAAATTGAATGCAAGTTCCACTAAAGACTCGTTGTGCGTTAATTTGTTGTTTGGTCATGTTGAATAACCACTCAAGTACAATCCATGGAACCTAGTTTTCTAGTAATATCAAGTCGTGGTATAGAAATTGAAGCGTGCAAGACATGGCAAAAATAAGGTCTAGTTCTTTTTCTCTAAACTCCTCATAAACATCCTTGCGAAATAGCTCAATAATGAAACAACCATCAATTAAAAAAATCTTAACAAATTCTTCCGGAGTGTATTGATCAATTGATTTGGAATAATACAATACCTATGCCCGTCAAGACTCTAATCTCATAATTAGTGGTGCGCATGGTGCAATTTGGATGAAAACGCGACCTGGGTTTTCTGTTCTTTTCTAGGGTTTTCTAAAAGGGGCGATGCCTACTGCCAGGGGCTCGATCCAAGGGCCCTCCGACGGTGGCAGAGAGGACTCGTTCCTTCGTTGAGTTGGTATCGGTAACGCCGCAGCCCATCCCTGAGGTTGTGGTTCCATTTCGTGCTCACAAAGTCGTTGAGGGGGAGGCTTTCGTGCAGTTCTCCAGAGAAGAAATTGAACGTTCTGCTGCTCCTTTTCGTTTCACGCTGGTGATGAAGTTTGAGGCAAAGGCCCTCATTAGATCGGATCCGTGTAATCATCAATGGGAGATGGGGTCTTTCTGCTCTGCCGGTGGTCTCAGAAATGAGGAAGCCAAGAAACGTCTTTGTCCAGTTCTCTTTGGAGGAAGATTTCCTTAAGGCGATGTCCTGTGAGAGCAGTGACATTGATGGCAGTAGCTATCGTAATTTCCAATGGACGGTGGATTTTTCAGAGGATGTGGAACCGGTGATGGCTCCAGTTTGGATTCATCTGCCGGGGCTTGCTCCAAATTATTATCAAGAGTCTTACTTGCGAAACATCATAGCACCGGTGGGCTCTCTCCTTCGGAGAGACAATGCGACCAAATGCGCGACACGTACTGACGGGGCTAGAGTCTGTGTTCTGATGGATATCTCGAAGAAACCAGTGTCTCATGTGTGAATTGGAACGCCTCGGTAGCTTTCAAGTACACGCCAGTTCTCATTCCTCAATTCCGCTTGTCTGTCTCACCTGATTATACATGTACCTTACCCCTTCATCACTTAAGATCAACATATGACACGTTGATCATTTGCTTGTGTAAACAAGCACCATACTTCGATACCAACTTTCTCTTAACTTGGAAAGCATGACTCTTCATGCTAGCCGTCCCTTCTTACAGTTCATCCCAACATTGAATACGACAGACTTCGTTCACAACTATGCCTTACATCACGTCATATAGCTCGAGACTACTCCCAAGCTACATCCTGACCTTGTCACGTCACCTGACATCTTACTACGTCACTTTTACGCCAACTCCTAACTCATCACGAGTACGGTTCCTCACGTACTCCCGTCACAACGTAACATCTTGTCACGTTCCTGCTACACCATTCCAAAACTAACTTCTCACCCATCGTAAGCATGACTGCCAATAGTCACGTCACTTCGTGACATTCCTCAGTCATGCTTCCGCTGCGCACTCTTACACTCATTCCGCTACTTCATCCATCATAAGCATGACTGTCAATAACCACGTCACTTCGTGACGTTGTCCAGTTATGCTTCCGCTGTGCACTCTTACACTTGTTCTGCTACTACACCCATACTTCTAGCCATAAGTCAATTACGGTGACACTTATCACCTCAGACTACAGGCCACATCGCAACTACTTCAGGACACTGTTCCACAGTTTTCGACACTACTCACCACGTTCTACGCCCATCAACTGCACCACCATCCTTATCTCTGCGACACGCCATACGGTGTATCGCTGCACCTCTTGGAGTACACTTCGCGTATACTCCCTTCATACACGCTACAACTCATCACCATTACGGCATATCCGCCATAAGGTATATCGCTCTATCACATGGAGTACACTCCGCGCGTACTCCCTTCATACACACTACACCACGTCACCATTATGGCATACCCGCTGGTGCATCGTTCCATCACATGGAGTACACTCCGTGTATACTCCATTACACATTACGCTACATCACCACTACAGCATACCCGTCGTATGGTGCGTCACTCCACTACATGGAGCACACTCCGTGTATACTCCATACACGATACGCCACATCACCATTATGGCATATCTGCCATAGGGTTCATCATTCCATCACATGGAGTACACTCCGCGTATACTCCATTACACGTTACACTATATCACCACTACGGCATACCCGCCGTATTGTGCGTCACTCCACTACATGGAGCACACTCCGTGTATACTCCATACATGATACGCCACATCACCATTATGGCATACTTGCCATACGGTGCATCACTCCACTACATGGAGTACACTCCGCGTATACTCCATAAGCGATACGCCACATCACCATTATGGCATACTTGCCATACGGTGCATTACCCCACTACATGGTGTACACTCCGCGTATACTCCATACTCGTTACGCCACATCACCACTACGACATACCTGCCGTATGGTGCATCATCCCACCATATGGAGTACATTCCACGCGTACTCCCTTCATACACAATACGCCACACAGAGTACACTTAGCGTGTACTCTTCCCATTCCATACAATGCCACGCCATCATTACAGCACATACTTCAAAACCGCATTACACAGCACAGTCCACAACACTTCACAAATACGCCCAACACTTCGCAGCACAGCACATCACAAAATGCCCAACACTTCGCTACACAGCACATCTCCATACTACACAGCCACCCCCTAATACTAACAGCACAGTCCACAACCTAGTCCACTAATGCATCTAACATAATTAAAAAGGGATAGAGAGTTATACCATCGACGGGATAACCCGTGCGTTGCTCGTTGACCGTCACTGTCGATGACGTCGAAAAGGACGTACGGGGCGGCTATGCCACGTACGGGGATCATTTGGGCGTTTGGATAGCTAGGTGTGGTCTTGGAAGGGCTCCTGATGGCCTTGTGATGGTGGCGAGGGGCATAACACGGCGTCTCTAGCTGTGTATAGTGACGGTCAATCACGCACAGTGATTGTCCATCACATGCAGTGGTTACCCACCACATAAAGTGATGGTTTGAACCTAGTGCTTTGCTAAGGGAGGTACGGTGGATCTCGTGGTGGTGTCGAAGTGGTGCCACGGTGGCTCACAGTGGCGGTTCAAGGCCCTAAAGTGGTTGAGAGGCCGTGGGAGAGTGAGAGAGAGTGTGCGCGCATGGGTGCAGATCGGGGCCATGGGTGGTTGGCTTGGCTTGGTGGCGGCCTGGGGAGGTTGATGACGGTGGTTACCCGCCGTGGGTGGCAGCGCACGGCGGTGGAGGAGTGTAAAGCCGTGCATGAGTGAGGGGAGAGTCCGTGCGTGGAGGAGAGGCTATGGGCCTCGGGTCACGTGGAGGAGGAAGGGGGTGGAAGAGGGAAGTCAATGGCGTCACTTGGTGGCCGTGGGTGCCCCGTACGGCGGCGCTAGAGGCCGTGCGTGGGTCTCTTCGTGCATGCGTGGGGAAGGTGGCCACACGATGGAGGTTGGCATTGCTGGAGGGTGATGGCCGGTGGGAGGGAAAGTCACCGTGGAGGTGGTGGCGCCGGAGGACGGCGCACGGCGGCGCAGTGACCATCAAGCCCGTTCGGGCTTTGCACTTCCAAGGGAGAGGAAGAGAGAGCGTGAGAGGGAGGGACAGTCGTGGGGAGGCTCGCCGGAGGGAGGAGGTGCCGTCGGTGGTGGAGGTAAGGCTCACCGACGCACGGCGGCGCCAGGCTGAGCAATGGAGCTGATCGGTGAGAGGGGCTGCGTACTACGTAGGCCGAATGAGAGAGGGAGGAGAGAGAGAGGGCTGGGGAAAAAGTGAGGGAAAGAGAGAGGGGCACTGGGTTTTAACCCAATCCTTTTGTCTTAGGGTCTACGCAACGATCTAACGATGGGTAATTAAAATACTGATTTGAAAATGCGTAAACGTTAATTTAATTAAAAGCACTTAGAGGAATTAACGTAAATATTATTTTAAACTAACTTTACTTTATAAAATAATATTCTTCATCATTAATAAAATGATGAAGTCTTATTTAATATATTTAAGAGAATAAAACCATTTAATTTAATTAAAGCCTTCAACATAATTTAACCCCTTAATATTTTAAATATCTGGAATCATTTTAATAATTAATATTAAAATGATCTCCGACAATTATAATATTTTGGAGCTCTTCAAAATATTATAATTGTCTCATTTAAAAACAAGTTTAACTCAACGGTACTGGAAATATCTCATATAATTATTTCCAGTACATTTAAAACACTGGGCATACTTTAGAAGTCACCTAATATCTTAAGAGACACGCCATCGTGGTTCGGCACGCATGCCGAGACTCGCAGTCACCAGAGAGAAGGGCCTACGGTTACATAATTCTGTCCTCGAAATTTGCTTACGTCAGAAAGAGAGAGTCTTACATAAGAAGGAGCGGGGTATTACAATCCAGTTCTTGTCCAGTAAGGATCAAATTGACGATGTACTCACTAATCCTCTGGTTTCTGTTCGTTTCTCTCATCTGCGAGACAAGCTCAACGTGAGGTCCCTTCCGTTGAACTTGCAAGGGCATGACAAGGATAAGACAATTTCAAATTCAAAAGGCACTTGCTCCACGTTCAACTCTATTCCAAAGCATTCGGATATTTTTGCCTCAAGCCAAGATATAGGAGCTAATATTTATCTTGTGAAATTCAAAACTTGTAATAGATTCTATCTTGTAAAGAAGTTACTCTATATATACTATCTCAAGCCATTCAAGGTAGAGAGCATAACCCACTTTTTATCGTTTTGTTATATTTTAAACCGTTCGAATGTCTTTACAAAGTCATCCTTTTTTTTTGACGAAATTTAATAATTACTTTTATGGACAAAATTTATTTGGTCTCTAAATTATTTCATCCCTAAAAACTTTTGTCCCTAAATTATTTCTTCCCTAAAATTAAAATTTCTTGCTGTGATTGGACCTCACAACCTTTGTTCCCAGGAATTAATTTCCGGCCAACCGTAGTATTGCTGCCTCATTCGCTTGGAGACAGTTCCGACCAAGAATCTACGTACGAAACAGCTCAGGAATAAATTTAAAAAACCAACAAGACTGTCGACAAAAGGAATTGTCGAGATCAGTGAATAGTTAAAAATGGAAACTTATTTGGATGTGATTTTTTTATAATTTTTAAAATATTTGTGACAGTTGTTATCTGTTTTAATTATTTTGGACACAGGAATAGGTTAGTTTTTCATTCAAAATATCAAATTAAAATCTGTTTTATCTAATATTTCAACAAATGAGTTTTCAAATATATCGATTAATCTATTTTTTTTATTTATCATTTAGATATAATTTTGAGTAATGATAAAGAAAGAGAGAAAAAGAACTAGCATCAAGTTTGGGAAAAAGATAAAGAAAGAGACAAAGCCTGGTAATATTATACTCATATGTATATTTTCTTAGCAACTAATCTTATCTATCCATTTTTGAGGGGCTTAATCCGGTTCCTCCATTTATGGTCGGAGATGAATCTTATCTATAAAAATATAAGTCAGGAGGTGCTGTCCTCCAAGTTATAAAAATAATCTTATCTATCCATCATAAAATATTTGTCATATATATATATATATATATAATAATAATTAGGAAGCACTCCATGATCACCAATTATACAACGACACTTAGCAATAAGCAATTGATGATAGGGAATCTCCTATAAAGACAATTCAACGGTCCTTTCCATTGTTAACTAATCTTCGAATGATACAATTGTGGACCCCGATGATAAGGATTTAAAGTAATGGAGGATGAATAATTTAAAAATGGTTATATTGACTTGATACAATCCCTCGAAGTTATAAAGTAGAGCTAATCTAAAAACAGAGAGACAACCGATGAGACTTTGAAAGAGAAGAATGGATATTTGGATTAGGCTTACACATTGGCCTGTCCAATCATTTTCTTGGCCCGACCCGACTTGGCCCGCAACCATGCATATGGAAAAACGACCCAACCCAACCCAACCCGGGCCACTCGGGTCGGGTAAAAATATCGGTTTTCAAACACTACTAGAACTCCATACAGATCTAGACCTTCAAGGACGAGGTGAACAACTTTATGTTTGGCGCATTTGACTCCTTGCCATTGACAGAAATGAGAGGACCGCATTGGGAGAGAAGAAAAGTTTGTTCTTGGAATCGGCATTGGATTTGAATGCCAGAAGATTGAGTGAATCATCACGCGGGGGTCCTTCAAGGTTGAGAGAAGATCGCGACCGAGGATGGGTAAGCTGAAAGGGCCTAGAAGAAGAAGCAACAAAGCTGCAAAGTGAGCCAAAAGGAGGCGCCATTCAATACCATTATAAAAAAAATAAAAAAATAAAAAAATAAAAAAAAATAAAAAAAGAAGAAGAAAAAAAAAAAAGAGAAGAAGATCAATGTACGGGGGTTGTCCATGGCTTAGAAAAGATCAAATTTTGGATCTTATAGAGTTTTCATCTGAAATGTATGCGTTGTGAAAACAGAAAAATAAACAATAAATCATATATGAACACAAATCTTTCCGTGATTCGGAAATAATAATCCTCAAATTCTTTAGTTTGAAATTTTTTCATCCAAAAGTTGTGACACAAATTTTTCAGAATTTATTTGCACGGATTGTGACAAGTGATTTAAACAAAGTCGAAGTCCGTACTAAATTAAATGTTGCGGTATGCGCCCGCTGCTGATGGACTAATATTTTAGTTGGATTAAAAAAATGTATGATTTTTGTGATGTGCATTGAAATTATTACTGTTGAGATAGTCTCTGAGTATGTCGTTTTCGATATTTATGAAATAAAAAATTAAAATAAAAAACATAAAATAAAGAGAAGAAAAGACTGTAAATTTGTTGCAAAAATGGACTGAGATCAGTTAATGGTAGCAGCACGTACTGAAATATACGCACACTTATAGCAATATGAGTTGTCAAACCAATCATATGGGCCAGGAGAGGCTCAATGGGAAGTGATTATTAAGCCACTTTATGAGTCTGGATGAATGACCCTTAATGATCAGCTGAAAGTTACATTTAGAGGGGCTGTTTATATAGCCTCGGCCCTCCCCCCTTTGGATAACACAACAAACGTATTCTTTCTCTCAATGTGTCGGTTATTTTTAGTCCCAACATCTAGGCTGTGGAATTTGTAAGTGTTACTCTGGGCTTACCAAGTAGCACACTCCACCATCGATACAGAAGGACTTCGGATGAACAACAACGACAAAGATAAAAAATTCGTGAAACAACTACACTACATCTATGATTTGCCAATGGGGTAACATCGTTTCCGCTATGTGCTCTGATGTAGTATTTCTAACATGACAATTATTGTCCAAATAAATCATTCATCATAATTAAAGATGCTTATTATAGAAGCATAGCGTGACGTATTCAAATTAGATCTTCTGTCAAAAAAATACAATTACAAAAAATATTATAACCAAACATCTGAAAACATTTTTAGGATAATACTTACGTTCAAATGACAAGCAATGTCGAAAAAAATGTCTTTCTTTTTCTTTTATTTTTCAAAACAATTGGAGGAAAAGGAAACGAAGTGATCAATGTGGAATGTATCTATCTAGATATAATAAAGTGAAATGCAGCCAAACTATAAAAAGACTAGTATCAGTGCTCTTGTTATCTCCTTAACATGAACTTTACAATTGATTTCACTAAACCAGTTCAAAATCAGCGGATCATTCGACATAATCAATTCATTTTTTACGTATCATTAGAAGACATCCTTGAAAGTGAAAACAATAGTTCTTTCTATTCCCAAATCACATCGAAGATAGGATAAATAACACATCACAAATACTCTTTTTTTTTTTTTTTTTTTGTAATGACAACAACTTTACAACTGATTTCACTGAAACAATTCAAAATCATCTGCCCATTGGACATAATCAATTCATTTTTCACATATCATTAATTATAAGAAATCCCTAAAAGTGAAAACAATATTTCTATCTATCCCCAAATGACATCGAAAAGAGGATAGACTGAAGGGACCGATTAATACACAATAAGTTCTGATAATTAGATTGCAATATTGCTAACCTTTCATGGTATACAAAGTTTGTAAGAAAGAGAGGATCAATAGGGTTATAGCGGCCAATGTCGAAAGAAAAACCCAAGGCGTGTTGAAATAATTGCGCACAAGCACAGCACGCCATCTAGGCCACCTGCGGTTGCAGTATCCATTTACATTGTGGCAAAGCTTTCCGTAATAGAAAGTTTTGACATAAGTATTGTGGTAGAGCTTATTGAAAAACTGAACCGCTTCCTTTCGATTTGACCAGCTATGAATAATCTCACTCTCGCAAAGTATGTCCACATCCTTGGTAGTGTTGATGAGGTTGTCTATGAGTATGGCATAGGAAGTCAACCACGCTTCACAGTCGGTGTAGCATTGTTCAAAAGCGATCAGATTTCGAAAAGCTGTTTCTGTTGTCTCTTGGATTAGTAATGGAGGAATTTTGAGGACCCCATCATTGAATTTTATGTCCAATATGCTTTCAGATGTACCCTTCACGAATTTGATTCCAGCCTCCACGAGGCCTGTAGCAGAAGGCATGACTTCCCAATATTCTGAGTTGCTTTCTTCCACTTTAGTTGATGAAACCAACCATTTTCTCAGTAGGTCGACAATGTGCTTGATGTCTTTGAGAGGCAAGATTTCGGTAGGTGGTGTGGCTGAGAAAGTTGTCCCAAAAAATTGAATGGCAAGTTGAAGTAAAGACTCGGTATGGGTTTCTTGTTTGGTCATGTTGAACAAGCGCTCGAGTACAATCCAAGGAACTTGGTTTTCTAGTAATATCAAGTCATGGGCTAGAAATTGAAGCATGCAAGACATGGTAAAAATAGGGTCTTCTTTTTCTCTAAGCTCCTCGTAAGCATACTTGCGAAAAAGCTCAATAATGAAGCAGCCATCAATTAACAAGATTTTGACAAATTCTTCTGGAGTGTATTTAATTGATTCGGCATAATATTGACGAGCCACTTTCTCTACTTCCTCGATGGATTTGACCAAATCTATCACCCTTTTCTTACCTGTCTCTAAAGTGTGTAATCGAGAAATAAGACATTGCAAGTACTGTAGTTTAATTTTTTCAACGGCTTTCAAGTTTGGATTGCCATCATGGTGAAGAGGGCCGAAGGAAAACGCATCAGGGATAAATGCTTTTTCATTTTGCCTATAGAGTATATTGGGGATCTTGAAGATGAAACTCTTTGGTGGCACAAGCGAATCATGGAACATCGTTTCTTCAATTGAATAGGCCAAGCCTTCTATGTTGATTATAACACTATCTCCACTCACCGACATTTCTAATCTTCAAAACAAGTGAGTAGGAATAACAAGAGGATCAAAGTCGATTGACAAGAAATTCATCCAAAAAATAGTATTAGAAATAAAGTTTTCTTAGCTCATGGTGATTAACGGATCTGCATGGGTAACACAAACAAGGAAGCTAAACTTACACTAGGACACAATATCAAGGATGATAATAGATATTAGATTCACTAGCTAGCACCCAATATATCTCACCTTAAAACCCTTTCAGTAGCACCAGATCGATGAAGGATATCTCACATAAGATTCAAGTCGTTGACCAAAAGAATAAGATGATCTTCATCATCATGAATCTATCTGATGACCTCTCAACCTTTGCTCCCAGGGATTAGGCAGCTAACTAAACGATCATAGCCTCCAAACTAGTCACGAGTTGAGGCCCGCGGTTTTGAAGTACCGGAGCTAGCTAGATTTGGGTTTGCCAATGGAGATGCTGCGCTTGAATTAAGATGCTGTCGACACAGAAAATTGTCGAGACTGAATGGTTAAATATGAAAACTTATTTGAATGTGATTTTTTTATTATTTTTATAGATATTTGTGAAAGTTGTTATCTTTTTTTATTATTTTGGACACAGGAATAGGTCAACTTTTTATTTAAAATATCTAATTAACATATGTTTTGTCTAATATTTCAACAAATGAGTTTTCAAATATATATACTCTATATATATCCGTTAACCTATTTTTTTTTTTTTATATCATTGATAAAGAAAGAGAGAAAAAGATCTAGCATCAAGTGTGAGAAGATAAATACCAATAAGGATTATATATATTATTTGTATTTCCCATGCATTTTATATTTCAATACACACACTGACACACTGAATCAATTAAATGTGTTATTGTCTTGCTGAGGAGACATATATCATTTTCCTTAAACATTTGAGAAATATATATCATGATTACTTTCCTTATTAATACCAAAAAATAAAAAATAGTGCTTGTTTTTTCAAGGATTTAATTATAAGTTTATTTGTTAAAAATTTATATAGAAAACCGTGAAGATAGCTAAAACGTCTTTATATGGGTTCTTTAAACCCAAACCCATCTAGAATCAAATTATAAATTAATTTGGTATCTCTCTCGCCTAAGAGTGTGTCTATCACGTTCTGATCTCTCGTTGATGCCATATATAAAGCATAATATCGTCTAATTAAAAAAATTCTTTCACTTTAGTTGAGCGACAACATATATAAATACAGTCATGTGACAATAATGCCTATGTGGTTGAGCTATATGAAGACATGCCCATTTCCCCACTTTAATGTGGCAGACCTCTTTGAATACTACCCATGACTAGATGAGCCCTTATACGTCGGTAATAACTCGGGGTCGAGTTTTGTTTTAACACCTCCTTTTCCTCTTCTTCCACCCAAGTGCCACGCTTAGCAGAGCTAGAAATGCTAATTTGTTTCTTTAACATGCATTTTTTTTCTTTTGAGGAGAAAGAGAAACGAAATCTAAATATGAAATATTGCAAACACATTACAATCTGATTCTGAGAAGTAAAAAGCATCCTTACCCTAGCTAAAGAATGGTCGCCTACATCATCGATCGCAAACAGAATACCTCTGTTCCAAACACAACATAGAACCATTAGCAGCACAAGAAGACGATAACAAAAATTATAATAATGTTGTCTGTGAACATTAATAAAGTTGTAATCTCTAATTATAATTCATTGATAACTGGTTGAGGAGACGAGCAATCGGAAACAGGGCTATTCGGGTCGGGTAATCTACCAATGAAATTGTATAATCGGAAGCATGCTTTATCAGGTCGAGTCAGAAAAACTGTATCGTGTCGGTAGGTCGGATGAACATGCTTTTTGAAAAATAAAAAATAAAATAAAAAATTCATACCACCTGTCCAGGCTCTTATGTTCTGCCGTCAACATCTGCTAAAAGGAAACCATAGACCTGGGTATAATTTATTGAAGGGATTAGCTATCCCTAAAGGTACAGACAACTGACCAAAGCTTTTGCAATAGATCAAGCGAAAAAAAATGAAAAGAGATGCAGAGGCAGAGGAAGAGGCAGCAGATCTAAGGTTATCGGCTTCTGGACGAATTGGGCATTCCCAACAAGTCAACACCCCCACCATCACCACAACTACTACAGATGTATGTGGCTCGACCTCAGATCCCGTTATAGGAGGAGGTAAGGGAAGACTAAAAAGCATTAATTGGAATGAACTTATCTATACATATCATGTCATCCAGAAAATCACTACACAACTTGATAAGATATATATCCATAAGATTAGACATATAAATTTTAAAATTCTGTGAAGGGTGGAGAAAGCAAAAGGAAAGAAGATAATTAGCTGAAAGCATTTCGCTATATATGTGCATTCATGCATGTGAGAAAATGTTTAATTGCTGGATGGTTTTGGAGGCATTCTCTTTTGGATCATTTTGATTGAAATGTGCAGGTGTTGATTCTTGTGATTCTATGATAGAAAGAGAACGTGGCATTCAGAATGATGGCGAGTTTAATCTTGAAGATGAGGAGAATCTTAAGAGCAAAGGAACAGTACCAGTTATTAATTGATCTGCAGGTTCCAAGGAACAGTACCAGTTATTTTATAATTTTGTTTATACATAAATGTCCCTTCTTGATCTGATATCATGTTATGGAACTAAAAAATCTTAAAATATAAAAAGAAAACTTAATACTTCATTAACCCATGTTAAAAATATTATTGTTAAGAATTGTTTTTCACACGTGATGAATGGTATTAATTAAGATATAATTTAAATTATTAAATTTATCTCTTCATTGTAAATAATGACATTATAATATTAGCTGTATTTGCATAAGAATAAGGTTGAGGATAAAATGGTAGTCGTCACTTTGCACAATGAAAGAAAAATCGGAAAATCGATTAGACCGCAGATATATAAAAAGGAAAATTCAATTTTGAGAGAGAAATTATAGATCTATTTCAAGAATAATAATGAACATTTATAACAAGTTATTTACGATGAAAATAATTATTTCTAACGAGAATAAATTTATTTTGATTTTAAATAATTATTTTAATAGAAAATAAATGACAATAAATAAATAATTTTTTTGTAATAAGAATTTAAAATTTGTTAGAACTCAAATCCAGGTATTTTTTAAATCGATAGCTGCATAAATCCCAATTAAATGCATACTCTTAGGCCCCATTTGTATAGTGAGATGAAATGCCATGATTTTAGATGAAAGTTGAAAGTTGAATAAAATATTATTTTTTAATATTATTATTATTTCGATATTTAAAAAAGTTGAATTGGCTATTATATTATGTATGGAAATTTGAAAAAATTATAATGATGATATGAAATGAAACTATTTTTTAATCAAAACAGGCCTGATGATATTATTTATTCATATAAAATTAAGGTTATAACTTTTCCTTCTTATAATTTATTTTCAGGTTGGAGAAACATGAAATATAGGAAATGAATATAAAACTAACTGCCTTGTTTCTGTTTGGATTTTTGTCACTTTTCCTTAATATTATTATTGTTGTTATTGTCCGATCTATTACAGGTATATTCGGTGGAGTAATGCTAGAGAGAAGTCACTATAGCAATGCACACTTTGCACTCACTGCGTGGCTGCTTCTAGTTGATTATTCCCAACACTCACTTGGGGAGATGTGTGGTCTAAATGATGCCACATCATGTGTGCAAAATAGATACTTCTAATAGCGGATTCTATCTATATTTATTCTATTCGGTGGCAGCAGCTGCGGTCACTGTTGCCTCCGCTGTTGTATCTATTGTATCCACTGCTGTAGGTGCTGCTTCTTCAAGGCTAAGCGAGGTACCACATTCTCTCTAATGTTTTAATGCTCTTTTTTTCAATGATTAAAAAAATGAAGTAGCAGTTAATAAAACTGCTCGTGCCTAATTAAATTCCTGCACTCAAGATTAGACACTAGATGTGATTAATTTCCAATTGGTGTGGTCGATTTTCCTGGAATTGTTTATTTCGGGTCTTGTTGTTAGGCTGCTGTCCTCCAACTTCTGTACTCCCCATTCATAACGATTCTTCAAAACACACAAACACACACATATGAGAATTCCACATACCACAGCACCCTTATCCCACATCTATTCCACTATGATGAGTATATAGACAATATTGTTCATTAACCTTTGGTTTTTAAAATAAAAAAATAAAAAAGAAAATGATCCAAGGGTGATAAAAGTGCCACATTTTATAGATTGAGATGAAAGTAAAATGAGAATGTGGTTTGTAGCATTACACACACACATATATATATATAAACTGATATTTAATAAAAGAAATACATGTATATGTATTATTTCTTTCTTTCTATTATTAATTATCAGTTTATATATATATATATAAATATATATAGCTAATATCAAACGGTACAATTGTACCTTTATTGAAATATTTCGTTCTAGAACTTAAACCGAAATGATGACTGAAATGGAATTTAAATTTAAAACATTGATTCTTATCATCTTCACGATCCCACAAGCATAACGACAATCATAGATGTTTAGCTTGTCACAGAATGCACAACGAGTGCCACTATGAGTTTGATAGTGGACTGGTGGAGCAATGTGACACTCCAAGTGCAACGAGTGCACAACAAGTTGCCCCTATATTGTTGCACTAGAGGACTGGTGGAGCAGTGTGACACTCCAAGTTTCACCAAATAAGGGTTGCAACCATGTGAGCTCATCAATGTCATGAGCTAAAGCTCTCTACTCCGCTCATGTGCTTGCCTTGACATAGTGGCTTGCTTATTTGAATACCAGGAAATCAAATATAAACCAAGGAATTTGCTATATCCACTTCTGGACTGATGGTCGTCTGGGTTCATCCTACCCATCCAGCATCATTGTAAACATGAATAGAGAATGTCTATCCTCGGTGCAGAAGAAGAAAATGATGTAGACTTCTTTGAGATACTCAAGAATGCGCTTGGTGGCTGCCTAGTTATCTACTGTGGGTTGATGCATAAATTGGCAAGTTTGTTGGTGGAGAAGTTGTTTGGTCTCGCGAGATTGAGATATTGGATGGCCCCATATTCATAGTTGGGACTTCAAGGGACATGCTATCTTGGGTTGAAAGGTGGACATTGGAGATGAAATAGGCTTCTCTTCAAGCATGTTGGTTTTTTGGAGTAGATTAAGAATATACTGCCTTAGAGGGAGAAGAGGGCCTCTAAGGTATAATGCGGCCTCAATGCCTAAAACAAAAGAAAGATCCCACATATCCTTGATTGCAAATCTGAGCTTAATGATGAAATAAAGAGTGAATAGCTTCCGTTGAATTCCTTGTGAGAATAATGAAATTCACATAACTGAGAACAAATAATTGTAAATTATGTCGATGAGAGACAAATAGGGAGGTATCAGATTTTGATTAATAAAGTCCAACTCAAGTAACTTATTTTTGAGACGTCAAAACCAAGCCCTCATTTGAGGCCATAAATGACTTTGTATAATTTGCACACATGATCTTGAAATTGTGGATGAATAAACTCTGAAGGTTGCTCCATATAGACATCATTAGGGAGAAACATATGTGACAATGCATTTTGGATGTCAATTTGTATAATGGTCCAGGAGAGCTACTAAGCTTGCTTTATGCCTATCAATAGACCGCCAGGCTTGCCTTTGAGTTTAAAAATCCATTTTTAACCAACTAGGTTGATAGTGGAGTTGGGGGCCGGGGGAACCAAAATCCAAGTTCCATTCTTGAGCAAATTCTTGGCTCATGTCCTTCTGCTAGGGCTTAGACTTGGAGGCATCGTTAAAACAGGTTGGCTCCTGAAAATCACCTATATAGAATGGAACTTGCTTGAGTAAGGTGTGAGCAAGGGTGAGGTTGAGACGAGTTAGTGGGCTTTAGAGGTGGGGAAAATGTGGAAGAAGGTTGGCATGAGGTAGGATTGGAATTAAATGGAAGTGAGGCAGAAGGCCTAGGGAATGAAATTGATGTATACGAAAGAGTGACTAAAGTTAATGGGAGAGATATAGGTGTGTCCAGTAACAAAGGAGGAAACATAGTTGAGTTGACAGAGAGAGGAGGTTGGGATTCATTGACTATAACATGATGGGAGATGTAGATCTTGCAAGAAGGACTAGGTTGCCTGTTAATGAGAAAACAAGCTGTTTGGAAGGCCTATCCCAATGATGAAGGGGATTTGAGGCATGAGCCATAAGAGAGAGAGACCTACCTCAACTAGGTGATGATGTTTACGTTTGACGTACCCATTTTGTTGATGGGTGTGGGGGCAAGATATGCAATGCGCAATCACAAGAGAGGTAAAGTATTTATGGAGGGATCGAAATTCTCCACTCCAATTGGATTGAATGACCTTTATTTTATACCCAAAAATATGTTCAATATATAGTTGAAAGTGTTTAAAAATGATAAGAACATCTTATTTGTGCATAGTAGGCAAAAGCCAGTAAAATAATCCATAAAATTATTGTAATATTTATCTCCATTAATGGAACAAACATGTGAGCTTCCATAAACATCTGTAAAAATCAATTCACGATGGTAACTAGAGAAGGACTCGAACAACTCTAAGGGGAGTTGATGATTCTTGGCACATTGGTAGGAATCACAAACCAACTTAGTCTTATAGACTTATTATATGAAATAGATAAGGAAAGCCTAGAAATAATATGGGTAAAATATTGAGAAGAAGGGTGGCCAAGTCTGTTATGCCACATATCGATAGGGCCATGAGCACTGAGAAGAGATTGAAGAGGGACACAAGTAGGTATGTGTGAGAAGAAGGGGTGGTAGAGTTGACGCTCGCATTTGCCCTAGTTCAGTGGTGGCTAACAAAAAGGTGATTTTTATGAATGAAAGGAATATGTAATAAAGTAGCTCAACAAAAAGTGGTGTGTGAGGCAGGTAATGTGCAAGAGCCAACAAGTTTGATGGGCAAACATTTCCGTCTCCAATATGAATTTATCTGAGTGAGTGTATTCCTCAACTGAGAGAGCGAGATTCTCTTGATTATTAGGTGTGGTAATTATGGCATTCGTGGGGGTGACAAGTGCCATGCTTGAAAGTTTTAATCAAAATGGTGCCAGCAATCCAAAATAGTGTGGCCTAGTTACCACAGACCCGACAAGTCAGTCGAGAGTGGGTAGTTGAACTAGATTGGCGTCCTCGTCCTTTACCTCGAATCATTGAGCCAACATGTGTGAAGGACTTGGTAAAGCAACCACCACGACAAACTGATTGAAAGGAACACCCCCAGGATGAAGAGCCAAGAAGAACGATATTTGCCAAGGACAAATAAACATTAAGAGTCGAGGTCTATTGTTCAAGGTGAAGCTCATGGGCAATGAGATGTCCAAATGAATCATATTAGGACATAATATCAACAAGGGTGGTAACGAACTTAACCAAGGAATTATATGAAGTCTCTAAACCACCAACCGAGAAGGAGACAATTTTGTACTCGTCAAGGGGCTGACTAATGGCATCAAGCATATTAGCAAGAACTTTGACTTTCTAAGAATAGTCACTAATGGAGTTGTTGCCCTTCTCCAAGGTATAGAAGAGCTGAAACTGTAGATTCATTAGACGGCCGACCCGACAGGGAGAGGAATAATGTTTTTCTGAGGCAATTCAGGCCTCATGGGAGGTTTCTAAACAGACATCCTGGGAGTGCAATCTCACTAGCAGAGGAAAACAAAGCAGTGAGGAGCTAAGGTGGAGTGCATAGGTAGAGGACATGCTCATAGGGAGGAGCTAAAGTCGAGTGGGATGGCTTCCATCCACAAAACCAAAGAGTTGTTGACCTCTAAAATAGGAGGCAGTTTGTAACACCCGGTCTTGGATGGATCGGAGAGTTACTCCTTGTCACTCAAATTCACTTTTCAACCATATAGTTATAGACTACAAAGTTTTCAATGACACGTACGACTCACTGTTATAAATCAACTACTCTAATAAGATTAATCTAAACACCACAAAAATCTCAAATATTACAACAACCTTCCAAGATACCAAGTCAACATAGCAAAAAAAATTATGGAATAAAATCCCCAATAACCAAAAATACTATCTTTGTACTTAATCCACTATACTCACGTAGCCTTATACATGATTTCTAGTCTTGATCCCAATTGTACCATAAAAACTTATTTGAAAAATATTATGGAGATAAGGGGTGAGTTATGAACAACTCAGCAAGTAGAGAACATACTAAAAAACGTGTTATTTGAAAATCAGAGCGACTTTTCAATATTTTCATACTAAAAAATCAACTGTTAATATTTAAAGATCATTTTCATATTCAAAAACCCTTTTCATATTAAAAAAATGCTTTGGTATAACATAACTAAATATCTTTATCTTATCATATCATATTGTATCATATCATATCATATACCATGTTTAACACCAATGGTAGGGTTGTGCTATCCCCGGTGGCCAAACCAGACAGTATCATATCGTGAAACTTCCCATTTTTTAATCTCGGAGCTCCGAGTGTGCACATAGGAAAGAACACATAAAAGACCATTTTGTTTCTAAAGTGAGTGCACTCATATCATATCATGTTGGTACCAACCATATCACGAGAACCAGCATCATCATATCAGAACCATATTCAGAATTAGAATCAAAACAGATAAGTATGTCAAAGGTTTTTCATACCCATATCATATCAGAACACGTGCTGAATATATTCATATAATTTTCATTTGATAAAAAGCATATCCAAATTATTTCATATCACATGTATAAAAATCTCAATGATATCATATTCGCTCTTTTGCACATTTCAGAAACATATCAAATATTACTCATGTCTGCACTATTCATGTTAGAAGCATTTATTTTATCTTTCATACATATCTCATGAGTGAATGCAAAACATATATTGATGTTGTTTTTCACATTTTCTTTTTAAAACAACATGCACATTTTTACAAACCAGTCTCAGTTAATTTTTTTTTATGCAAGTCTAGCATAAAAACCCTGCTTACTTAGACTTCTTAACTTTTCAGAAATTATCTTCAATAATGCCGAACAAATATAAATCATTACCTATAGAATAATCACGTAATTTCTGTAAATTTTTTATCAAACACATATCTTGATATTTAAACTTGAAATGCTAAAAATTAATCTATTTAATTCCTCAATACCTAAAATTCTCATAATCCTAAAATACCATCAATATCCACTTAATTTACTTAACCTAATTTCAAATCAATCACCAGTCTATTTAAGAAAATTAAGCCCAACCCAATTAAAATAATGAAACAGTTGCCATAATAAAAAAATAATATTTAATCCAAAATAATTTAGATCCCGAGTTGAACCCAATAATATATATGTTTAACTTCGTAATAATTTAGCATAACCTATTCCAAAAAGAAACCAGTACGTAAACAGCCCATGATCTAAGATAAACCCAGCCCAAATAATTTTTAGAAAGCAATATACGTTTCTGAAGAAAGAAGAAAACTAGACAAGAGCTTGACGTCGGGGGAAAAAATATTTTTACCGAGAGAGAGCGAGAGGTAGCAACGCAACGGCGACATGGTGGCTGGGAGCGGCGGCAGGGCACCGTGGGAGGGAGAGAAGAATTGATGAGAGAGAGAGGGAGAGCACGGAGATGGAGAGAGAAATAACGTGAGAGAGGAAGCTTGATGTCGGCACGTCCATGTGGCTCCCGAGTGTGAAGCGTGGAGGTGAGGGGCTACAGTGATTCGTGTATGTGTATCCTTGAAACAATTAGCCGTGTGAACCTTCCAATGGTGGTGCCGCGGCAGTGCACGGTGGGGGGCTGAGCAAGAAAACTTGCTCTGTTTTTGTTGTATAAAAACAGGGGGCCTTCGCATGGGTTGCGTCGTTTTTGCATGGTGATTCTCGGTTTCGTGTGGGGCAAGAACAGTGATTGCATTGGGTGAAGGTGGTTGGGCACGGTGGCTAGGAAGCAGTGTTCGTGTGTGGGTTGACAGTGGTTGGGTGGTGACTTCTGATGGGTTGCCTCGCGAGGAACTCAAGAGGGTCATGCATACGAGATCGGCTCGGTTTGATATTGGTGTGGTGTAACTCGGTTTGCTGTAAGTGACGACCAAGACTTACGGCGGTCTCCATGGTGGTGCAACCAGCGCCATGGTGGTGCAGTGGCTTGAGGATCTGTCATGGTTTAACTCCCGGTGTGAATGTGGGTGATTGTGTCCGAAAGTGGAGGTTTGTTGCTCTGTTTTGAGTTGTCTAAAATAGAGGTTTGTGCTTGAGTTGGCCGTGCGCTTGGACTGTTTCCATGCTGTTCAACGGCGGAGAAGAGGCTGTTGGCGGAGGAGCATGCGGTGGAGGTGAGAGTGAAATGCGCTAACAACGTGGCTGGTTGGGCAGGAGGCTGGGCTTCATTGCTTGATGGTTCACGGCAGTGGCGTTGCCTTATGGTCTGGGACCGTGGGCTTTGGGGGCGAGGGTGAGAAACTGATGTGAGGGAGAGGCAGAGAGTAGAAGAGGTGAAATTTCTGAAAGTGAAGAAAAAAAAGATGTGGTTGAGAAGTTGAAGAAAAAGTGGGAGTGAGGTTCGGAACAAGCAAAAACTGAAAATTAGAGAGGGAGAGAGGAAGAAACCGTTGGATGAAAAGAAAAAGGAAGGAAAACAAAGGCTTAAAGCTTTAACTGAAAACGACGCCGTAATGCTCCTTTGGTGAGAACTGGTCTGGGCTTGGGTTTTGCACAGTTTGTGCACACAACAGGAGATAATTATCATGGTTATGTTTTATGGTGATGAGGTGGTGGAGGTTTGTAAAGGTGATTGGTCGGGATCGTGAGGTGTTGGGCGGTACAGATAGTGTAGATGAAACCAATGAAAAAACTTTCCATGGTGACTTTTCTTCGATTGGCTTCTGATTCCATAAACGAAAAACATAAGAATATTGACTAAAATGCTTGTCCCTATATTATTATGTATGCAACTATAAGTACATATTTATAAAGCATGAATTTGAAATCTACATGGACTCAAAGTTTGTAACAAGTTAGCAATTGTCTAGAATTCTATCAGTTTATGATGATGAAGTGGTGTCTTGGTCTTCTTTTCTGGTCATCACACGTCTTTGGGGTTGTTTGTTTTGGTTTAGGCCTTTTGAAGGTGAGTTGGCGTTTTTATCCTGATCTTCTGGCCCTATTCCTAACAGAGACCATTCATCCACTCATAATCATCTGGTTGTTCTAACTTCTAAAGACTTAATTTCTATTCCGGGTATCTAAAAAATATGAGCCCTCCTAATATTGAAGTGTTTGGAGAGGAAAGGTTATCCCACGTATCCACAATGAGGTCTTCCAATTAATTGTGTGAAGGTCAATCGATTGGACCTGTATTGACACCCCTTTTGGGGTGCGCAAGGGGGCTCTAAGGTTGTCTTGGCTAGCTATGCGTGCAAGGCAGTGGTACGAGCTTTCGACTATAGCGGTGTGAGCTAGGCAATGGGATGAGGTTGCAACTTGGATCTTGACCTTTGAAGTGCCTATAGTCTTATAGATCGACTCATCTGATGAGTTTTCTTCTTGCAAGGCGCATGCAAATGGACTTGCAACATGATGGAGTTTGACAAGGTGGTTTGTTGGTGGGGGATGGGGGGATCATGAACAAGGTTGTAACATGCATATATAGAAATCTATATATAGTTTCTAACAATTATGGCTACTGGGTTAGTGCTCTCAATGGTGAATCAATCAAGGAGATGTACGTAATTCCGGTTGCTTGTCCGGTATTGTGGTACCAAATCAATATCTCCTTTCTCTAGTTGGTCAATGGTGCAAACTTCAACCCAGGTATACCGTCATGGATATGAGATAGGGATTATATTTGGTTGGAGTATGAGAAGGTTTGTTTGAGCCACTTCTTGGCTTCCCAAATTTCCCTCCATGTGTATGAAGGACAAGTACCCAATCCAGCTTCTAAAAAAGTTATTTTTGAGATATACTTTGCCTTGAAAAGCCTATGCAGCAATGAATTATCATTCATTATGTAAAAGTCTCCAACCTTACTTAGCTAGTAAAGCAAGGTTAAAACTCCTCAGATCTTTGAATCCAAGCCCCCTCTAGATTTTCTCTCACACATTCTGCTCTAGCTGATCCAATGAATTCTATTCTTATCATCTTTGGCCCCACCAGAACTTAGACATCAACCTTTCCAACTCAGAACACAAACCAGTAGGTAGTAGAAAACAGCTCATTGAATACGCTGGAATGAAGAGTGCAACAACCGTTAATAACAGCTCCATACTACCTTGAGATAATAATTTTTCTTTCCAACATTGAAGCTACTACCACACCTTTTTCTTTATAGATTGAAAAGCTCTAGTTTTGGACCTACCAATGACCGGAGGAAGCCCAAGATATTTCTCATACTGTTGGATCTCACTATTTCCGCACAACTGCATATTCTTCTCCCTAGCTTCCCTATCTACATTAGTACTAAAAATCATAACAGTTTTCTCCTTATTTATTCTCTGACCCGAGACCCTCTCATAATTTTTCAACACAACTTGTACCCTCCTGTTCTCCTGCACCTCGGCCTAACAAAATATAACACTATCATCTATAAATAACATATTATTAATGTTTGAAGCTTCCCTACATATTTTAATACCTGAAATCTCTTTTCTCAAACCTGCTGCCTTCAACAGAATAGAAATTAAACTACTACAGACAAAACTAATTAATTCAGTTTTCACAAATTGAAACGGTGCACTTCGTTGAGGGCCTTCCAAACTGTGCTCTTCAACTTTATTAAAACGGTGCGTTGCCTACGGTCTTCCACCAGGTCTGCAGCTACGAAACGGTGCGCCTTGAGTTGTTTCTAGTTCTTCAATCTTCCTCTCTTGTTCGACAGATCACTTCAGTTCCCCATCTGCCCATTAATTTTCTCACTCTGGAAGCTGCCTTCTCTGCCAGAGCTTCCATGGGCCATAACAAGTAATCACTGGATTCCGGTTAATGCAGATTGAGAACTATTAATCCTAACAGCACATCTGCAATATATATTTTTGGCGATTCCTATATCTATGAAGTTCTAGATAGCATTTGGAAGACTAAAGTTTTATGGAAAAGTAGAAAGCAAATGATTTTTTCGTACTTTTTTTTGTTGTGACTTGAGAATATTTTAGAAAATGTAACTTTTTACGACAGAAGCAGTATTAAATTATTAATGTATTAACTTATACTTCTATAGTAACTTTTTATAAACTAAATTTTTCGGAAGATTAATGTTTTATGGAAAATTTTATCAACAAACTATTTTTATTTTATTTTTGATGAATTGAAGGAAATCTTCTACTCATCATCTATATACCACATATTTAATGAGGAAAAAAATTAAAATACAAAATAAAAAATTAAGATATAATTTAAATTATTAAATTTATCTCTTCATCGTAAATAATGACACTGTAATAATTGTAATAAGGTAATTGAGAATAACATGGTAGTCGTGTTCAAGAGTCAAGACCCGTAAGAAAATACGTGATTTCCCTCAACATTAACTACAGAACTGCTCATACTTCATTATGATTTTCTAGTTCGTTCCTTTGCACAACGAAAGAAAAATCCGAAACTCAATTAGAGAGAAATTACTGAAATATAGGAAATGAATATAAAAATATGTTCCTTGTTTCTGTTTGTATTTTTTAACTTATACAAGTCCATTAGCTGACGAGAAGGAAGACCACAGACACCATGTCGAATTGCATTCTTGGGAACCTAACCCAGGTACCACATTCTCTCTAGTGTTTCAATGCTGTTTATTTTCAATGATTAAAAAAAGAAGTAACTTTTTGGCAATCCTCTGCCTTCGTACTAATTATGAGTTTGCATTACATTGTAAATAAGGAGTTTATAAAACTGCTCATGCTTGTTTAAAAATTTCAGTAATTTTAAAAAATGTGATGTGTTGAATTACTCTTTGTAATTGAGCAATTTGAAAAAATATATACAACCTCCTACTATTCACACAACCTCCACACACCACATTTTTTTTTAATTTTTATTATATTTTTCTTTTATCAAATATTTAATATATGAATAATGAATAGAAGAATTAATTTAATTTTAAAAAAATAAACTCAAAAAAAATTTAAAAAAAATTAAAAAATTAAAAAATTTTGAAAAATACGGTATGTGGAGGTTGTATAGCATTGCTCATTTAAAATAAATTAATATTTATTAAATATTTTTGTAAAAAATTTGTGAAAATAGTGGTGTCTATATCTTTTTTTTATAACCATAATTTATTGCCAGTTCAACCAATCTTTGCCACTTCATATTATTCCGATGAACTTGAATCATGTCTTTCTTCTTCAGGGAAATCGAAAGCATTGTCATCATGTTTCGTTATCAGCATTAATTGATGTCAATTTCTATATATTCCACATTGTCTTCATTACGAATATTACCATGCATATATATACAGGAATAAAGCGACCACCCGTTACTGTTCTCCAAACACCGCCGCCACCACCACAACCACCGGCATGACCAACATCATAATTGCAGAATCAATCACAGGTTTAAAACTTTTGGCATCTACAGATAGTGCTGCCATGGCGTCCATTTGGTATATTATATTGTATTGCAACTCTTTAATTTTCCTTCGGGATTATATCTTCTCAATAATAATAGAGATCCAATAAATTGTATGCAATTCCTCCTAGAGATAAAACGTGAGACCCCAAAATTAGCGTGTTTTAATTTAATTTTATTTTTATTCTCTTCTTTAAGGGAAGTTTGAGACCAATTGGTTGTTGTAGAAAAATTCCATGTCGTGGGTGCTGTGGGCCTAATTTAGACCTGAAAGAGAGGAGAAATTGGGCCCAGCACGTGGGCTAGCTAGGAGCCCAACCCCTCCTTCAAAACAACACCGTTTAGTGGCCTGGAAAGTAAATTTTCTCCTCACCTAGAATGACGCCGTTTGAGCGTGAAGGGTGAAAAAAACCCTAGTCCCTTGTCATTTTCTCCCCAGCACTACACCCTTTCTCTTCTTTCTTTCCTTTCTTTTTTTTCTTTTCTTCTTCTTCTTCCTTCCTCCTCCCACAGCCCATGAACTGCAACATCGTCTCAGTTGCCAGCCAACCTTCGCCACACGTGTGTGATACCCCGTATTTTACTGTATTTTAATTGAAGGAGTATTTTAACTAATTTAAATATTGGTTCTCTTGTTTTAAGTTTATCTGATTTTTTCGTGGTTTATTTTTATGATTTTTAAGTTGTGAAATTTATTTTGATATGCTTTCTTAATATTAATTATTGTTATGTATTTAAATTACTCTTTATTTTAAATTAGTTTATTGTTGGATTTAATTATTTTATTTTTATTTAGTCACTACGTTTAAATTATTTTATTTAACTCACCGTTTTGAAATTCTTTTCGTTGGATCCTTTTGTGACCCAAGATGTGATGATTGGATCTCATTTCTTTTTTTGTCTTTTTGTCTTTTTTCTTTTTCTTCTTCTCTTCTTTTTCTTTTTCCATCATTTCTTTTTCTCCTTTCCACTGCATCTCTCTCTCTTCCTGTGCGCAACACCCTCCCTTTTTCCCGTCCGTTTGTTTCGTCCATCCTAGTGCCACTGTGCGCCGCCCATTACTGTCACCGCCCCTACCATTCTTCTCCCCACTGGCCCTGAGACCTCACCCCTCCATTTTCAGCCCCTCCCGCACCGCCAATCTCCTCTATGCATGGCTTCAAGCTGCATGACCTTTGTGCTCCAGCGCCGCTGTTGCGCCACCATTGGCCACCACCTTTTCACCATAGCACCGGCGGCCTCCCAGCTACCTAAACCACCCAACCTCAGCCCCGATCTGCTACCTTTGAAGCTCCTCTAACTCATTTTCCAATTTGGGTGTTTTGGCTTCCAACCGCCGCTGACGCCGCCACCCACGGCCAACCACCATCACCATTAACTTTACCAACATCCCTAAACCCTTCATTAGTAATCTCAAGTCTTCGTTTGTCCCCGTTGAAAAGTTGAGCTTTTAAGACCCACAACCTTGTCCATTTTTCACTGTTACATTGATGTGTCGTCACTTCTAGCCCTTCTGTGATCCTTAAAAAAATTATATTATAGCACTATAAGTATTTTTCCAAAGAATTTTGGAGATTTAGATGTATTTTTGCACTAACTCATATTTATTGTTAACTGGTTGGTTGTGCCGGATTGAGTCCGAAGAGTAAGGGGGTTGGTTGGATTGGAGGATGAAATTGCTGTGTGATTTGATTATGTTGGGTTTTGTTGGCTAATGAATATTTGTGTTGTGTCATATACAATGCATTTACACGCATGTCCATGACTGTAAATAAAAATTGGGTTTTCGCATAATTGCATACATGTTCATGTGTATACTTGATATACTGGGTTTTCATGTGAGAAATGATTTTGAGTATCTTTAAAATGATTGGATCGACTGGTTGAGAGAAAGGAAAAGACACTGTAGGGATGATGGTATAGTCCCACTTGTGATTCCTGCCTACGGTGTATGCAGTAGGGATGGTGGTAAGCATGGATAGTGGTATAGTCCCGCCTGTGATTCCCGCCGACGGTGCATGCGGTAGGGATAGTGGTAGTCCCACCTGCGATTCCCGCCTACAGCGCGAGCTGTAGGAATAGTGTAAAGTAGGGATGGTGGTAGTCCCGACTGTGATTCTCGCCTACGGTGCAAGCGGTAGGGATAATGATAAGAGTCCTGCCTATAGTGTCTGATAAATGACTATGTTGGGACATTTTTTTGGGTAATTGACGGATTATGATTTAATGGTTACGAGCACCATTTTCTAGGAAAATGGTTGGTTTAGGATTGGGTCATTTTCTGGGAAAATGGTGGATATTATTCATGGCATGTTTTGGTTCAAATGGTATTTTTGGCGTGCGTTGGAAAATAATCATTTTCAGGAAAAATGAGGTTTTTGGGTCTCATTTGTGTTTCGTCATATACTTATGTTTGTTGGCTGCATTAATGCATTTTTATCTCTTGGGTTGCTTGGTTGATTACTTGCTGAGATTCATAATCTCACGGTATTCGATACCCTGTGGTACCATTTTATGGTATCGTAGATTTTGATACAGATGAGGACGAAAAGCCTGAGGATTCGGCTCTGCCCGAGAAGTGATTTGGGATCACTTGCTCGTGTATTGGGATTTGTCTCCCACTTTTTGGCTATGTATTTGGTTTGTATTATATTTTTATTAGATAACTGTATAACCTTTTAAAGGCAATTTAATTTTGATATCTTTATTTAAATATATGGTACTTAGTTGTCTAACTCTTAATTAGTTGCTGCGACTTTTGTTGTGCACTTATCGTTGGGATGCGTGACCCGTGTTGTCATCATACTGACGTCACGATTCCTGCATTTTTGTACATGGGAGTCGGGGCGTCACAACGTGCATTGAGCATGGACCACCATCATTTTCTGCCCCACCTATTTTCTTCCCCAATCCGAGCGCCCCTTTCTCTCGTCTTCTCCCACTCCTTCATCTTGAGCTTGCATTGACCATGGAGAAGCCTTGCCGCCACAGCGAGCCTCTCGTCGCACACCACACATGTGTTGCTCGTGAAGCTCGTGCAGCCCTACAATCACAATTGAACCACAACTACATTTGCCAAACCCCTCCCTCGGCCTTTAAATAGGTTGAGCTCCTCATCCCTTAAATCATGCCTTAATCAGCTTCACCCTCTCTCAAAACCTACTTCTAACGTTTCTCCACCCTTGGATCTACTTCCCGAAGCCTCTAGGGTTAGTTTTGCCGTAGCATCGCCATGCGTTGCCACTCCTAGCTACCTTCTACTAGCCGCGCAACCACCCTGGAGAACACCATTTCCCTTTCCCACCATTCTCTCCCCTTGGCTCCACCCAACCCGTGGGTTAGAGCCAGCGATGCGTGCACTTGTCCAATCGCTTGGGATCATCCAGAAAAAAATTGCCTTCCACGTAGTAAGTAACTCTCTAGCGTGACCTTTGAATTTCTAACATGAAATTATCGCTAACCTTGTTGCAGTGTGATTGTGTTTGAGAAGGGCCTTGGGCTCGGGAAAGTGTTGGGAATATTTGACGTGGTTGTTGTCAGAATTTAGGCCAAGGGCCAAATGGAGGATGGGAAAACGCGTATAGTTGGGGTTTGTGAAACTGTTGAATTGTGACTTGTCTGTTGTTTTGTGGTTGAGTATTTATGCTATCCATGTCATCCAATAAACTGTCTCTAATGCATCTGCATATTCATTATTATTAATATCTATCATGAATTATTCATATGTGCTATGTTATATGGCATAATCAGAAACTGGTTTTTGGTGTCATTGGAAAAATAATATATTTTTGTGTGGGTGCGTGCGTCTCATGACCCCAAGTCAGGATGGAGTATTATCTCAGTGGAGGTCACTTGGGAGTCTGTAAAATTGAATGTCGCTGGGCGACAACAGGCTCGACCAAGATAGTAACACTCTTGGTACGACTCCGGAGCCCCTTTGCTGGCAGGGGCTAGAGGATGCCTGGTCATGTTACTTACTGGGAGCGGAGCTGGGCATTGCTCGTAACGAAGTCACACGTGCAGTTGTTACCCGTGGTGTGACGAAGGGAGCTAGGGTGTGCGGGTGGTTCCGAGGGGAGACCATGGTGTACACTATAATAAATAGATGTGTACGTATCAACAACCAAGAATCTCAAACATTGAAGCATACAAACAAACATGCGCACTAGTCATGAGAGACTTTCCTAAAATACCCATTTTTCAGGCCTTACAAAAATAATATCATTTAATGATAACCACTCACTCCAAAAATCCCTTTTATACCCAAATTACAACCATTTATTACCGTCTGTACCATGAACTCCCATCGAGACCATCTACACATTGTCTCCCTTCATCACACCACGGGTAACAACTGTGCATCTGACTTCGTAATAAGCGATGCCCAGCTCCGCATTTGGCTCGTATGTAACTAGACATCCTCCAATCCCCAACAGCATAGGGGCCATGGAGTCATACCATGGCGTTACCATCTTGGTTGAGCCTACTGTAGCCTAGAGACAGTCTAGAGGACATCACTTAGTTTTACCGTCTCCCAAGTGACCAGAGGAGATTCATCGAGATAATACCATTTGACACCAAAACCACAGTTCTACCGGTTTCACAGCAAAACCATAGAACATAGCACAATAATAATAATACCACGACAAACAATAAAAAAAAATGTAGATGCAGGGCAGATAGTTATTGGATGGCATGGCAATAGTACAATACAACAAACATCACAGATTTCATAGTTTTCAAAGAATCAGGTTTCCCACGACTACACGTGATTCCCAACAATCCATCCGACCCTCGACCAACATTTCCAGCAACAACCACGATATTATAACCCAACATTTCATAGGGCCCTCGACCATTTAACCAACCACAACCAGACTAGAACAGAACACAGTTTTCTAGCATTAGAAATCGAAGGGTCAGTCTAGGGTTTTACTTACTACGAAATTCTGGATGTTCGTTCGTGCCGTCTAAGGGATTCTGCGAGTGTCTGTGTGTGTGAGCGTGTCTGTGAGTGGAAAAGATATGATAAAAATTAATAATAGTGACTAAATACGAAATGATAAAAATATAGGGTCACACAACTTACAAAGGTGGCGGGACAATGGAGGTAGTGCCAGATCTGGTTAAAGTTGGGAGATCCATAACTGGAAAAATCACAATAAGGCAGATTTTTCATGATAAAGAGTGGAAGAGGGGATTTTTGTAGTGCGGTGCGGCAAAGCACGGTGGAGTAGTGGCTAAAGTGAGCTTTAGCGCACGGGTTGTGTGGAAACAAGGGAGGAGGAAGGCAGGAATGGAAAGGGGAGGGCAGAGGTGGTCGAGCGGCCACTAGAGCATGGCTAGGAATGGGGGCTTGCATTGACGCATGAAGGAGCTAGGATAAAATCTCCCCTAAAATCTACGGGGTTATAGATTGGAGGATGGGGAAGATGAAAGGAGGAGGCTTGAGGGAGGATAATAGGCTTGGAGGTGAGGGGAGGAGGCTTCAACCAATCTTTCCCGCTTTTCATATTTTTCCCATGAACTTGAATAATGTATTTCTTGATCTTCAGGGAAATCGAAAGCATTGTTAAATGAATAGTATTCTTTCATTCATATATGGGCTCTATTATGTACGTTGAAAATCTCATCATGTTTTGTTATCAGCATTTCATGCCAATTTCTATTCACTTTGTCTTCATTAATACGTACATTACCACGCATATATATACAGGAATAAAGCGGCCAACTATTTCTGTTCTTCAAACACCACCGCCGCCACCTCCATGACCAACATCATAATTCCAGAATCAATCACAGGTTGAAAATTCTAATTAATCACTCGCACATGCACTTTAAAAAAGTATGTCTCTTTATAAATAAATTGTTGTTTTATTTTAGATACAATAATTATTTATTCGGAGTGACGTTGGGTTTAACAACATGATATAACATTAATAATCAAGTCCATTTCATTACAATCCAAACAGAGTTCGGTGAGAGTCTTCATGATCTATCTGAATGGCCGGGGTATAAGGCCATTTTTTACATCTTTCAATAGGAAGATGTTAATTTCTTTTCTCAAAAAATAACGTGCCCAATTATTTCCAAAAGCACTCTCTCTTCCATTATCAGAATTTTTTAATCATCTTAGATATTTACCAAAGAAAACAAAATGACCAAATATACCCTTTTGCTCTGCTAGGGTTTTATGTGTGTTCTTTGCATGGCTGCCACGGAGGGCACTGGTGGCTCCATGACGGCGACAAACTCACGTTCTTTTGTAGATCTCCTATCTGCAGCCCCTCACCCAATTCCTGATGTGCTTCTGCCATAAAGGGCTCCTAAAACTATGGATGGAGAAGTGTATTTCTTGTTTTCGAAGGTGGAAATTGTGAAGTCTACGGAACGTTTCATTTTTCGTTGGTGCTGAAGTTCCTTAGATAGAGACCATCCTTGTATGCGATCAGACTTTTTATTAAAAACCGATGGGGATTATCTGGTATTGTTGTGGTTTCAGCCATGAGAAAGCTGCGCAATGTTTTTGTCCAATTAACGTCGGAGGAGGATTTCAACAAGGCTTTTTCCAGGGAAGTTTGTGACATATATGGAGTGGCGTATAGACCGTTTCACTGGACCCCTGAGTGTTTGGAAGAGGAGTCGTCGTCGATCGTTCCACTTTGGATTTTCTTACCAAGGTTGGCTCCAAACTTTTATCATCCTTCCATCCTAAAAAGCCTCACTGTGCCTATTGGAAAATATATTTGAAGCGACAACTCTACGAGGTGTGCTACTAGAACAGACGGAGCAAGGGTATGTTTAGAACATGATGTTGCTAAATCTCCTCTATTATCTTTCTAGATTGGTGCGCCATCTTGTCCTGCGAGTCGTATGCAGGAGGTGGTGTATGAAACGATGCCTGTGTTCTACACCAAATGTAAAATGCAAGGGCATAATCTGAAGACTTGCAAGAAAGGTATTTTAAGGAGGGAGAAAGAGAGGCTACTTGCTCGACTTGTGTATAAGGAAGTGCCTAAACAGTTGAAAGTTGTGGATCCATCATGTTCAAATCTAGTGCTAACGGATGTGGCGGTGATAGGTACATAAAGCAAAGTTTCGGATGCGTTGGTGCTAGTTAGTGTTGATCAGCATTGCGTAGATATGGAAGGTGAGAAAGAGACTTCGGGATAGTCGGTGGATGTGCATGGCATTGGCTTTGGGGATATGGCAAAGGATGGGGTGTTGCACGTCCATACGGAAGTGGAATCCCCTGAAGTGGTATCCTCTGTTCTTGAGGAGATGGTTCCAGTGGCTTCTGAGGTGGTGGAAGTGCTGTGTTCTGGTGCTGTGGAAATGGTCCAAAAGCAGTGGAGTTTAGGGTAGTTTCTAAAGAGGATCCTCTGGTTCTTACAAAGGTGGTACCTTGTATAGCACTTGATGTGGTGGGTTCCTTTGTTTCTATTGGGATTAATGTACAGGGCGAAGAAGCGCTGAGATTGAATCATGCGGAAGTGGATCAAGAGACTCTTGTCTCCAAAGAGTCTCCAATGTGGTTAATCATTTGGTAGATGCCCAAGGTAGTCTGTGTGGTGGGCAGGCCACTGCACAAGTGTTGAATGGGGATGCCATTGATATGGCTGATTCGTTGGCCTGTTTATCTGATACTGAGATAATGGAAGGAAAAATAGTACAGGCAAATGATGTTTTTTCCAACTCTGAAATGCCTGATCAAGTGAAGAAAAAAAATGAGGGTAGAACCACAAAAGTTCGCAGCAATAAGCGGGTTATTACCTAGTCATCTAAATTGAATTTATGAATAGTCCAATTTTGTATTGGAATGTTAGAGGGGTAAGATCTTCTCGGAGTAGGTTGAAAAAGATTATGCAAATGTACAAACCGAAAGTGGTTGTGGTAGTAGAGCCTTTTTTACAGGATGAGCAACTGCATGAAGTTATGATGGTGCTTGGTTTTGATTATGGTTTTTCGAATGGTGCTTGGGATGGTAAATTGTGGATCTTGCGGATGAAGGATATTAATGTGAGTATGGTAAGCTGTGGTACTCAACAAATTTCTGTTCTTGTGACTACTGGTATGATGAATTGTAAAATCTCATTTGTTTATGCTAAATGTTCTTATAAGCAAAGGCGTGAGTTGTGGGCAGATCTTGCTAGGGAGATTAACTAAGCTGATCCATGGTTAGTAACAGGGGACTTTAATATCATTGCTTCTGATGGGGAGTGACTTGGTGGTCGACCACGACCTATGGTGGCTATGGAGGAGTTTAATTCTTGGATTCCTTCTTGCGGATTACTGGAATTAAATTTCTTGGGTAAGAGCTTCTCATGGTGCAATGGGCATGCCAGTCGTTCTCGTAGTTGGGCTCGGTTGGGTCGTAGTTGGGCTCGGTTGGATCGTTCTTTGGTTAATCGTAATGAGATATTTGCCTCGTACCTCATCGGATCATGCTCCTATAGTCTTTTGTCTGGTGAAAAATGTTGAAGTGTTTGGGCCGTCACCGTTCCATTTTCAGCAAATGTGGGTGGATCATATTTTTTTGGAAAAAGGAAACTTCATATAAATATCTCAAGAGAGATGATGGTGAATACAATGAGGATAGTCCTCTACATGGATTGAGTCCTCATCTAACTCTAGAGAACTTCTTGCTAGACTGTGAGCCACTACATTGGCCTGTCTAGGAACATGCAAAACTAACCATGAAGAATAATTGCTTAGAAGTAGCTTGATGTCTTGATAAATTAGCCCCTCCGAGCTCCAATCTTCAACTAGACTGTTTATGCCATTCACCAGTAGGAGTGAGTCCCCTTCGAAAATTACGTTTCGTAATCCCATTTCAGTGCCAAATTGCACAGCTCGTAATGCAGCGCGTGCTTCTCCTAGAGTGGGATCAGGAAAAGAGTTGCTGGGGCTCCTTAGAGTTGCTGTGAATAGACCTGACCAATCTCTGATGGACACCCCAATGCCCACCTTGTAGTTGACCTTGTCTATGGCTGCGTCCCAATTTATTTTATAGAAATTGGTTGGAGGTTTGCACCACTTGGCTGGAGGTTGATGCTGAGTATAGTGCTTTTGTTGGTTCCTTGTTAGCTCCTCCAAATCTCTCATGTAATTGGACACACGTTTTAGTACCTGTTGAGGTGACTCGAATCTGGATTCAAAAATGAGTTTGTTTCTTCTAAACCAGATTTCTTTTGCTGTGAGAGCTAGCTTAGTGAGATCCTCTGGTGGTAGGGTGGCTAGAAGCTCTTTTAACAAGTCAAAGAAAGGTATGTCCTCGGTCCTACTTTTCTGAAGTCTTCTTGAGCTACTGCACCAAACATCCTGGGCTGCCTTACAAGTCCAGAGAGCATGAGAAACAGTTTCTGGTAGAGTTAAGCAAATAGGACACATGGGATTTTCAATGATCTTCCTTTTGTGTAAGTTAACTCTGGTGGGAAGGATTTCCTTTGCTGATCTCCAGAGAAACATTTTGATATTGCTTGGCACCTTTAGCTTCCATAACAGTTTCCATAGGTCCTCATGTTTGGTCGATTCTGATGATTGCCCCTTATTGATCCCATTCATTGAGACTTGTAGATGGTATGCTGATTTTACTGAGAATATACCATTCTTAGTACATCTCCAAACTTGTTTGTCACTCCTGTTGCAGGGACTAATGTGAATTTTGGAAATAATGGCAGCCTCCTCAGGAGTGAATACATTATGAACCAGGTGTAAATTCCAAGAGTGGGTGTCTTGGTCGATGAGAGAGCTGACCGTGGCATTTGAGTTGAGAGTCTTTGGAGGAGACTGGGACCAATCTCATGTCTTGGTGGATCATATTGATTTTACTATATGTGTCCAAGAGGTGTGGGACCAATCTCATGTCGCCAGTGGAATAATGAATCTTGCGGAAAAATTACAAAGGGTGAAAGTAGCTCTCAAAGGATGGAATAAGTTAGTTTTTGGATGGACGAATGGGCACATTCAGAAGTTGGAGAATCGTATTGAGCAGCTAGAAGATCAGTTACAGATCCGATATGATGAAGATGTGGAGCTCGACCTATTTGCTTCAAAAATGGAGTTGGACACTTGGCTTCATCTTGAAAAAGTTCGGCTAGCTTAATGTGCTAAAGTTAGATGGTGGAATCATGGTGATAAAAAGTACCGTTATTTTCATGGCATTCTTAATAAGAGGAAGCAAGCAAGGATCATGGAGATGAGCCTTCCAAATGGGTCCACGTTAAAATCACCGCAAGAAATCCATGATGGTGACGTGCAATATTTCATGGAACTTTTGTTCCAGTCTACACGAGTAGTGTTGCCGGATTTGGGTGGCTTAGTGGCTAATGTGATTCTTGATGATGAAAATTTGAGACTCTGTTCGTTGCCTACAGAAGAAGAGGTGAAACAAGTAGTCTTTAGTATTCCCATAGAGAGTAGTCTTGGGCCTGATGGTTTCAGGTCAGGATTCTACCATGCATGCTGGGATATTGTACGTTCAGAGGTGGTGGAAGCGGTACGGGAATTTTTTAGGGGGGGTTCCTCTTCCCAGATTCTATATGGCTTCTTTTGTAATGCTTATTGCGAAAATGGCTCAGCCAATGGGATTTGATAAGTTTCAGCCTATCAACTTATGTTCCGTGTTCTACAAAATCTGCACTAAGATATTGGTGGAGAACCTTGCGCCTCTTTTGTCCTCTTTGATCTCCTCAGAGCAGTGTGCGTTTATTCCATGTAGGAATATTTTCAATAGTATTAGCCTTACGCAAGAAATGGTGCATTCTCTTGATAATAAGGCAATGGATGGTAATGTTATTTTGAAACCTGATATGTCAAAGGCTTATGATAGGGTGGAGTGCGAGTTTCTTTTGCATGTTTTGGCAGGTTTTGGTTTCTCTCCTTCAGTTTCTAAATTGATTAGGAATTGTATTGCTTCGCCTTGGTATTCGATCATGATGAATGGCACGTCTCAGGGTTTTTCTCCAAGAGGTCAGAGATTGTGTTAGGGTGACCCGTTATCGCTATATATTTTTATCATTATGGAAGAAGTGTTTTCTCAATTACTAAAGAAGAATTTTTTGTGTGGCAATATTAAAAATTTCTCTCACCCAAGAGGTAGGCCTCTTGTTTCTCATCTTCTTTATGCGGATGATGTTGTGATTTTTTCTAATGGAGGAAGGAAGTCGATGAGAGAATTGATGAAGGTTATTGAGACATATGAGTCTTGGTCTGGGCATCAAGTGAGTAAGTAGAAAACGGCCATGTATTTTGCTAAGCAATTTTCAACAGGGCGAAAGCAGGAGCTACTCAATATCATTGGTTTTATAGAAGGTACTTTTCCTTTTACTTATCTTGGTGCACCTATTGTCAATGGGAGGCAAACCAATTTACATTTGGATCCTATTTTCAATCAGGTGAGGAATAAACTTAGGGGGTAGAAATTAAAATGTCTCTTAGCTAGTGGCAAGTTTATTTTGTTGAAGCATGTGCTAGCTAGTATGCCTATTAATATTATGTCTATCCTTCAATTGCCAAAATGGATTTTGAAAAATCTAAACTGGCTTCTTAGCTCATTTTTTTGGGGGGAAAAAGATGGAAAGGATATAAAGAAATGAGTTGCTTGGAAGTCGATGTGTAAGCCAACTGATGAGGGGGGAATTGGCCTTCATGATTTTGATGAGGTTCAGACTTCGCTTCATATGAAATTTGCATTGAAAGTTATGATTGGGAAAGATCTTTAGTCACAATTTTTTCGTGCTAAATATATTGGGGGATAAACATGTTTCTTTATTAGATCCCAAAAAGGGCTCGCGGTTTTGGAAGATGGTGGTGAAATGCATTTCGGCAGTGTTAGATAATTCAAAATGGAGAGTCTGGGTTGGAAATATTTCATTTCGGTGGGATCCTTGGTTGGATGAAGGACCTCTTGCTAATTCTTATCATGTGGTGGATGTGCCAAATGTGGTGCCCCCGACCCCCATGTATGGAAACTCGGGGATCGAGACGCCAGGATGATAACAACATGGTCATGCATCCCAATGATAATGCCAAGTGTGTGTACATGCAATGGTATACAATAACAACGTAGCGGATTATGTCAACTAAGTCCAGAATTTAAACACAATCTAAACATCAATAAAGGTTTAAAAAGTAGTTATACAGTCGTTCAAAATAAAAATAATATAAGTCCCAAATACAGATACAAGTGATCCCAAATCACTCCTCGGGCGAAGCCGAATCCTCAGGCTCACCTTCAGCCTCATCTGCATCAAAATCTGCGTTATCATAAAACGGTACCGCAGCTAAGTATAAACCAAACAACTCACAAGATCAAAATGTATTATTGCAACCAACATGTATGCATATGATGAAATATGCATTATTCTCAAAACAACATTTTTCCCGAAAATGAATATTTTCTAACACAAGCCAAAACCTCATTTGGCCCAAAATATCCGCAACACATTTTCCCAGAAAATGATCACACAATTTACAAAATCCAACACACGCTATTTTTCCAAAAAATAGTCCATTTTATCGTATGCACCATGATCTCCCCTAGGGATCATCCACACACCCTGGCTTCGTAGTGATGCCAAGTTCCATGCCTGGCGTGTACATGGCCCCGCCCCAGCTGCCCTGCCCCATTTCCGCCCCGCCCTGCATAGAGAGGGCCTAGCGGGGGCGGGATGACCCCGCGCGGGGCCCTGTACGGGGCCCCGCCCCCCGCCCCTTCTCCAAATATAAAAAAAAAATTTATTTATATAAATAAATAAATATATTGTATATAGATATATACAATCTATAATATGTAAAAATCATATATTCAAAAATATACATTCCACCACAGAGACGTCAATGAACTCCTCCAACATATAAAATAAGAAAATTCCATAAGGTCTCCTCTAACTCATCATTATCTTTTATTTTTATTTTTTTTATAGGAAACAACAATATCATTAATAATGAGGATTACAGACATTTTTCAAGCCAAATGGCCTGAGAAAAAATGTCTGGAATACAATCCTACCACATTTCAATGTTTGCAACATTCCAGGCATAACGGGCTAAATAATGAGCCGTCGTATTACCTTCCATATAGATATGAATGAAAGAGCAAGATCTAAAACAATTTGAGATCTTTGTAATTTCCCCAGTCATAATGTTTGCAACAAATACTTTAGAATAGTATTTTTAGATAACTTTTAGATAACTCATCATTATCTAAAAATACTATTCTAAAGTAGAATAACTAATATCATGAATAACAATCCTCCAATAGTCTTTTGCACCCTTTGACACTTATTCCAATCTGTATACTCTCTTGTGTCTCTTAGGCCCTTATTCCTTTATGCTAAACTAATCTCACACGTGCTTCTTATTTTTGATCCTTAGCTAGAATCTCAAAGTTCATATGAAAAATAATTGAGATAATTGGGTGAGCTATCAACAACTCAGTAAGCAGTGAATCTATACTAGTCTGTAAAAATGAGCCAGTAACAGAATGCAAAGAAACAAAATCCTAGAAGATGATAGTGATATTTTCAGAAGCACTTCATTACAATAAAAATATAAACAAAAAATTTTGACACTAGCCTACTGAAACAATATTAGTAATAGAAACATAGGCCACTATCATATCTTGTGGCAGGGCCAGAAATCGAGACCACTATTATATCCCGTTGCACGGCAGAAATAGAGACCACTATTATATCCTGTGGCACGGCTAGAACTAGTGACCACTATTATTTCCTGTGGTGGGGCCAAAAATCATACAAAACAGAAATTATGCCTCTGGATTTTTTGATTCAATGCAATAACAAAAATAGTATCCTAAAAAAATAATATCATATAATCAGATAAAAATCTAAAATTTCATATTCACACTTTATACGTAGAGAAACATAGTATAAAAAAATTGTTCATGTCTACACTAGTCATGATAAAATGTCAGATTTCAAAGTTCATATATAGCTATCACTACAAAAAAGATTTATAGATATGTGATAAATGTTAATATCAATAGGCTTCATTATGGAAATAAGATAAGATAAAAAATCTATGAATTGTAGTGAAATTGTTTGAGTTAAAATGTTTTATTGAATTTTGGAGAGAAAAAAAAGTGAATAAAAATACTATAAAGTTCAAATATTGTTAGAATATAATTTTTTGAATATAAGTTTTGTTTAGAATTTGAAAAAGTTGAATTGTTCTTTATATTTTGTTTGAAAGTTTGCGAAAGTTGTAATTATTAGATAATGATTAGATAAAAAAGTCAAAATTTTGAAATTGAAAAGTGTTTGTATTTGAGTGATGTCTAAGAAGGAGATGAGATGAGACGGGTACCCAAATGTGGCCTAAGTCAATTGCTTGGTTGTTACAATTTGGTTTTGATTGGAGACTTCTTCAATACATCAAATTCTATTTTGAGTTAAAGTCAAAGTTGAGATGGGTTCCCACTAACTCCTTTTAGAATAGGGTCATTGGCCCCAGCCGGGCTCTCTGACTTACTTCCTAATGGCCCCTCATGAGCCTGCGAGTTCTGATTATAGTTACATCGCCAGTTCTTGTCTGACTAGTCCGATGGGAATTCCTTTTGGCCTCGATCTTCATTCTTCATACCTTCCCATTGTCTCCATCGTTGAAACCCTCTTCCTTAGAAGCAGGCGGTTATTATTCTCCTGTCTCTTCATTCTTTATTGGCTAGCTTCATGACAGTTGGATCCGGCACTTGATTGCGCCCTTTCCGCTCACTTTGCATTGATGGTGTCGGGCGGTTCCTTCTCACCACGTCGCAACTCACATTACATGCGGTGGGATGCACCCACATCTTACCAACCTCATTGAGCGCATGCGTCCCTATGATTTTGGGATGCTAACCACCACTGCCATTTATTTAAACTTCTCCTCCATTCTTTTAAATTTTTGCCCTTCCCATTCTAATAATTAGACTCTTAAGACTAGTCCCCTTTTGCCATATGTTTTGCAAGATCTGAACCCTTTCATGTTCATTGTTCCACCACATGGGTACGGAAGGGGAACCATCACTTCCCTTTATATAAACACAACTCTGGCCGCTTTTTCCCACCTTTTTTGCATCCTCTTCTCCTTTTGCTCTAGCTTTCTTGTTTCTTTTACTCGACTCCTCTTCTTTTCTATTGCCTTTCTATACTTCAGTTTTCATGGCTCTCAAGAAGACTATTCAACCCAAAATTCTCGGGGAATTGGACCAACCCAAGGTTCACACCGCAGAGCAATTCTTCATCAGGCATAACTGCCATTCCAACCTCACTCCTGAGTTCTTATCATCACTGGCTTCCACCTTTCACGTCCCAGAGAAGGTGGTTTTTGAGGTTCCTGGGCCCTATGAGGGGGATGTTGACGATGAGGGTTACGCTTCGAAGATCGCTCTCTTCCCTAGCATGTTACGCTTCCCTCACCCTATTCGCTACCTGTTAGGTCGCCTCGTGTTGGCTCCCTCTCAACTCCACCCAAATGCTTGGAGGATATTAATGTGTTGTTGAATCCTCTGGCAGCAGGCTTTGTCGGAGTCAGACTTGAAGCATGCCGACCTTACTAGCCACATGTTTCTCCTGACTCGCAAGGTTATAAAGCATGAGGGGAACATTTGCAATTTTAGGGAGATACACACCCTTGTTTCTCTAGATCCTCGCTACCACAAGGTCAATGACTAGACTCCCAAATTTCTCTTCGTGTCTGGCTATGGGGGGGAATTTGGGGTTCACCCGACAAGCTGCAACGTAACACTCTGGTCAGAGAATGGGTACTGAAACATCAAGTCAACGACCTTTCGGAGGCTCTCCTCGGCGAGAAGAACATAAGGGCCTTCCTGCCTCCCCTCGACCACACTATTTTCAACGACCGTACCATTCCCATGCAAGCCAGAGCCACCTCAGCTTGGAAGAGTTCGGTGAGCCCTCTCGCTGTGGGGAAGGGAAATAAGGTTCGCATGGAGGTTGCTAGGGCCAATAGTAGCCCTGTGTCCCTTTCTCGATTCCCTTTAGGGAAGTCCTCGGTGTTGATTGAGGTATGAAATCCCCCCCAATTCGTGTCGCCTTCTCAACTGATGGCACCTGTCCCTCGACCCAATCCTCCAAGGAGCACGAGAGGCGGGAGACCCGCTGTCCTAGAGACACCGATCGTTCCTCCTCCAATAGGCGTTATGACCCTTGAGCCCATCACGATCCCTGAGGCTCTAGTTGCTCCGACAGGTCTACGTTGCCTGTGCCATAGGGAAAATATGCTCTCAACTCATTTTTATGGGGCCCTCCTAGAACCGGACCCTCATCAATCAACACTGGTGAAGCCTCCTTTGGAGATGAATGTGGAGATGATCCCCTAGTCTCCTTTCATAGCGCAATCCGCCATCGAGGGGTCAAGTCTTTGAGGGCGCTATCGAGAATTGCACAAGAGGTTCCAGTGCAGACGAGAACCCTCAAGCTAACTCAGGAGCCCTTGACGCACACTTAAGAGCCCTTGACCCCTGTTATCTTCCTCCAGATCCTGTCGCACACGAGCATGGCTGAACCTTGGGCAGGGACATGATTCCTGACGCCTTTTCTTCTAATTTTGAAGCTCCCGACCTAGATCCTAATGTGCCTATGCCAAGCCCCAATGCTCCTGAGCAGAACCCTAACGCTCATGTGCCTTAGTTTTTGTTTCTTCCTCCATGTTCTTTTCCTTTGATTTTTGTTCTGTAGGCAAGGTGGCCCTGATGAGGGATAATTCAAATCCGGGGGGATGAGATACTTGGCTCCCCGGCCTTCTCATCGGCCTCGTAGACTAACAAGCTCGTAGAGACATGGTGACGCTTGGAATCACGGCTATCTTGAGGGTTTGGAGAGAGTGAGAGATCACATGCCCTCGAATCCCTGAAATGATTCGAGGGTATTGAGAGTGTAAGTATTTCCCCCAAACCCCATGGTGTTGGAGCGCGGGGCCTTGACAAGGAAGGAGTTGATGCCAAGGATTTTCTCAAGCTATCCCACTAATGCTTACCCCTCCAACTAGGCACTACCCTTATGGTATCGACACACTTCGTGGGTGGAGGAGAGAATGGGTCTGTATTCTCTGTGAAAGGTGAGTCACTGTGTTGTTGATGGGTTGTCTTGCTCTGGCTTCTTATTTGGTGGAGGAGTTTATGAGGATTCTGAGACATCATATGCCTAGTGTTCCGTTGTTACAGATGTTATTATGCTAGCCAATCGAAAGACTAAATCTACTTTCCACCGGGGAAGGGGTTGGCATGCTTTTAGGTCCAGCTTGCCCCTTTAATTCTCTCAAGGAGGCACTATGCAGGATGACAATGCATTGCTGGGCAAAATGAACAAGCTATATTAATCTATCTTTGACCTACGAGTGCGGAATCAGCAAACCTGGGCATTAATCACTTAGCATTCAATTGGTGGAGGAGGACCGAGGTGAGGAGCCTGAGGCATCACTCATTTTGTGTTTCGTTATTGGAGGTGGCGTTGTGTCTGGTAGTCAAAGAACAAGACCTGCTCTCCTTCGAGGGAGGATTCGAGATGCCTTAGGCCAAGCCCACACATTTGGTCCCCCGAGGAGGTAGTTTGTCAGATGGCTCAGAAGTTGTTCCGCTCTTTGCCATGTGGGGGTGGGATAAGTTGTCGGGCAGTTTGAGACTAAACCCTCTCCCACCCATTGACATCACATGGAAGGTAAGTGTTAGGTCAAGCTGGTGCTGATCCCACTCTTCATTGTGGTGGAAGTTGGGGTAAGTCGTCTGGCAGCCGAGGGGCTGGACTCACTCTCTATCTCAGGAGGGGTGAGATGGCCTTAAGGCTTATATTAGCCTCTATCGCCCGCGGGGAGGTAAGTTACTGGGTAGTTTCAGACTAGACACGCTCCTGTCTGTTGACGCTCACGAGAAAGGTAAGTATGGGGCAGCTAAGAAGCTAGTTCACGAGAAAGGTAAGTATGGGGCGAGGTAAGTTGTTCGTAGATCTGAGGAGCTAGACCCACTCTCCCTGCTAGGGTGGTTGGGCCGCCTGCTCGCCCTTTGGCCCTCATGGGGAGGTAAGTAGTCAGGCAATTTCGGACTGGACCCACTCTCGCCCGTTGACATCACAGGGAAGGTAAGTGTTGGGTCAGGCTGGTGTTGATCCCACTGTTCGTCCTGGAGGAAGTAGGGGTAAGATGTCAGGTAGTGGAAGGGCAGGATCTGTTTTCCATCACAAGAAGGGTGAGATGACATTAAGGTTCATCTCACCCCCTATCTCCCTTGAGGAGGTAAGTTACCAGATAGTTTTGGTCTGGACCCTCTCCCTCTTGTTGACGCTCACGAGGAAGGTAATGTGTCAGGCAGCGAAGGGATGGCCTGCTCTCCATCGCAAGAAGGATAGAGTAGCATCTGGCATGACTCCTCCCTTTGGTGGCGATCACGGTTGTGGAGATATTGTTGATGCAGATTTCGTTGATGGAGATTTCATTGGTGGCGATCACGTTGGTGGAGATTTTGTTGATGGAGGTTTCGATGGTAGAGATTACTTTGGTGGAGATTATGTCGGTGGGGATTGTATCAATGCAGAATACGTTGACAGAGCAAGGAATCGAGATAGGTATTTTATCCCTAAAAGGTCACACATTCATTAATGGAGTTTACACTATTGACACGGAAATGCAAGTTACATATTGTAAAGTTTTTTAGCAATAAAACTTCCACATGTGTTCAGTATTCTAGGGGTGCAGCAGCTCGTTCACTCCGGAGTCTCGAAGCCAGTAAGAGTAAGGGTCATCCCATCGTGGGCCCAGCTTTCCTTCGTCTTGGGTAGTTGTTCCCGTCTGCTTCAGCACAAGGTCCCCAATTCTGAATGCCCTTGGTCGCATGCGTTTATTGAAGCATCGCTCTGCTCTTCTTTTGTTGACAACTGTTCTTACTACTGCCTCAAGCCTGACCTCCTCCAGCAAGTCAAGTTGTTCTTCTAGTCGTTCGTTGTTGGAGTTGTTCTCGAAGTGTTGTACCTTGTAGGATGGGATCCCGATCTTGACTGGTGGCATTGCCTCATGACCGTAAGTGAGGGTGAATGGAGTTACTCCCGTCAGGGTCCTTACTATGACATGGTACGCCCATAGGAATCCGGGAAGTTCTTCTACCATGCACCCTTTTTACCACTAAGCTTCTTTTTAAGCATCCCCATGAAATTCTGGTTGGTTGCTTCCACCTGCCCATTGAATTGAGGATGTCCCGGAGACAATTATCAGAATTCGATTCCCAGCTCTCGCCACCAATCTCAGTAGTGGTCAAAGTCAAACTGCCTATCGTTATCCGATATGATGGCGTGAGGGATGCCAAATCTGCAGATGACCGTTTTCTACAAACATTGCGTGATGCTACTTGTCGTGGTAGTCGCCAATGCCTCAGCCTCTATCCACTTGGTAAAGTAATCCATTGCCACTACTAAAAACTTTACTCCTCCCTTGCTTGGGGGAAAGATTTCTACTAGGTCGATTCCCCATTGGGCAAACGGCCATGGTGAGGTGATCAATGTCAGTTCTTCTGGCGTATTCTTGGCACTTGGAGTATTCTTGGCATTTCTTGCACTTCCGTACGTACTCCTCGGCATCCCATAGGGCACGAGGCTAGTAGTACCCTGCCCTTATCACTTTGCCCACCAGCACTTTTCCTCTAGAGTGGTCACCACATATTCCCTCGTGTACTTTCGCCAGCATGTATTGGGCCTCTTCAAATGAGATGCACCTCAATAGAGGTGCAGAATGTCCTCTTCGGTATAGGACCCCCTCGATTAGAGTGTCACGCGCCGCTCTAAGCCTAATATGTCTAGCCTTGTGTCTGTTGCCGGGTACCTCGTTGGTATCTGTTGGTATCTATATACCTAATAATATCCAATGCCCATTCTGGAGCTCCCGACTTTACTTCCACCATTTCAATCCCGACGGTTGGCATTTTGACGATCCTGATACTGTCCCTTTTGGCGTGGGAGAATTTTCCTGCCCGGACGCCACTCTCGCCAATTTATTCGCCTTTTGATTCTCAGTCCTCAAAACTTGTTGGATCTGAAAGATTTTGACGTGCACGCGCTCCCCCCGTACTTGATTGACCACAACTTGATAATCGGCTCGCACCTCTACCTCCTTGGCACCTAGAATTTGGCGACCTCCAAACCCGAGAGCAATGCCTCATACTTTGCCTCATTCTTAAAGGTTTTAAATGTCAGCTTGACAACATAATTATGTTCTTCACTTTCTTCCTTTATTATTTGCACCCCCACTTCCCCACTAGCCCGATAGGTTGAACTATCAATGAAACCTGCCAAGGCTTCATAGGAGGTGCATGTTCGACCTCTTCGGGAAACCGGTGAATTATGCTATGAAATCTACCAACACTTGCCCTTAAATAGTATTTTGTGGTGAGTATTCGATGTCAAACTCACTCAGCTCCATGGCCTGGTTCGTAAGATGACTTGAGGCGTTCGATCTTTGTAGGATCTTCTTCAAGGGGTCTTGGCAAGGACCCTTACCTTGTGTGATTGGAAGTACAATCGGAGTTTTCGAGTGGTCACCACTAGGGCAAAGGCAAGTTGCTTATGCGTAGGTACCTAGCTTCTTCTCGTCCTGGCTTGTGTAGTACACGGGCCTCTAGGCCCCACCTTTGTCTCTTACTAGGGCTGAGGAAGCCACCTATGGGGAGATTGATAGGTATAGGGTCAACATTTCTCCACACCTAGTTTGGCTGAGGAGTGGACGGCTAGTGAGGTATTTCTTGAGAGCTTCAAACGCGTGGTCACACTCTTCATCTCATGTTCGTGCTTTCCGTAAAACCTTAAAAATGGTAGGCACTTGTTAGTGGACATGAATCTGTTAAGGGCTGCTACCCATCTAGCTAGTTTTTGCACTTCATTTATGCTTTGAGTGGGGGCCATGCTGAGTATAGCACTTCGCCGGGTTCAGCTTCATCTGGTATTGTCTTAACACCGTGAAGGCTTCGCGGAGGTCATCCAGGTGTTGCTCGGGGGTCTCGCTTCTGACCACAAATTCGTCCACGTAGACCTCCATGTTTCTCCTGATCTGATTTTTGAACATAGCGTTGAGCAACTATTGGTAGTGGGCCCCTATTTTTTAGTCCAAATGGCATGGCCGAGTAGCAGTATAATCCTCTATCGGTAATGAATCAGATTTTTTCCTCATCGCCTGGGTTCATGCAGATCTTTTTTTTTTTTTTTTTTATGGAAATAGACTTCATTTCATTCAATGAATCGAAGTTTTAGCTGTGACTTATCAATATAGGGAAAAACCTGGACTACAAGACAAACTAATGCATCTGCTCTGGAGCACCCCCACACACAAATTTCTTTGAGATGGACATCGTCTTAACTTCTAAAAAAACTCTCTCTTAACAGAGATGAGCACTCTATAAAAACAGAACTAAAAGCCCAATCTTCCAAAGAAGAGAAGTACTATCTTCATCCTCCCCAAGAGGAGGATTACTCAATGTTTTGAATACCGTACCGGATGTCGTACCAATCAAGGCACTAGAACGAAATATTTCGATACCGGTACCGTTTCGTGTATTGTTTCGGGATGGTCGATATATGAATAAATTATATATATAAATTATATTCTAAAATAATAGTCTATGTATGAATAAATTATATATAAATACATATACATATAAATTATAAATAGCCTAGTTTGAATTGTGGGTCAAAAAATGAGATTGTAGTTTAAAGAAAAATAAATAAATAAACGCTAAAATACAGGCCGGTACAGGCCAAAATATAGGCCGGTACGAAAATATAATCCATGTACCGGTCGGTACGGTACAATATTTGAAACACTGGGATTACTATCTCTCTAACTCCTCCCAAAGGAGGAACGAGACTCTACTGCTATGGACACCAAGTCCAATAGTCTATTCCTTATTATTCATTTTCTAATATTAAACCACATACATAGAAAAAACTAAAAAACACATCTAAGAAAAAAAAACCACATGGGCTGAAGAAAACACACAGGCCCAGTCCAAACAAAAAAGACCAGCCTATTTGCAAGTGGGAAGGCACCTTAGGGTTTCATCACTATCAATTACACCGCCCCCTTCTTTTTTCTTTTTTCTTTCTTTTCCTGCTACTCATACACCCGATCTTCGTTTTTTTTTCTCCTCTGCGTGTGTCACCCACCACGATTGGCCAAGAGCGGCATCGGTTTTCTATCTACGCACGAGCACCATCTCTGTGACACCTGCACCGACCTTTCACCACGAGCATCGACACCATTGAAGCGCTGTCGCCTGGTCTTCTTGGTCTCCACATGCGGCTCCATCTCACCCATCAACGCCACACCACAGGCGGCTCTTCCACCGTCCCTCGCCGTGCGGCTTGTCTTCTTGCCCGACACTAGCATGCGTATAGTTGGGTTGCAGGGCAAGAAACGGACCTGAAACGGACTTGAAACGGATGTATTCCACAGGAATTTAGACTGGGATCACCAGAGAGTGTTCCTCCTTTATTAGATCTGGAAAAAAAAAAAAAACACTAGTGCAGGAAAGAAGTGAGGGGAGAGGAGCCAAGGCTCCACCCCTTTAAGCTATTTCAAAGTTGAGGAGTTTTTTTTAGCGAGAAGTTGGAGGTTCTCTCTCTAGTTGTATATATTGCACTGGGTTCATGCAGATCTGCTTGTACATGGAGTAGGTGTCCATAAATCTGACCATGCGGTGGCCCGCCGTGGAGTCAACAATCAGGTAAATCTGGGATAGTGGGAAGCTCTCTTTCAGGCAAACCTTATTCAAGTCAGTGAAGTCAATACGCATTCTCCACTGGCCGTTTTATTTCTTCACCAACACCACGTTTGACAACTAGTCCAGGTAATGGGCCTCCCATATGAAGCCCACTGCGAGTAGCCGATTGACTTCCACCGCAATGGCGACATTCTTTTTTGCGCTGAAGTTTCGACGGTTTTGCCTTACTTCCTTAGCCTTTGGGTCCACACTCTGGTGGTGCTATATGATCTCTAGGTCAATCCAGGGCATGTCTTTGTGAGTCCAAGCGAAGACATCCAGGTGCCTTGTGAGGAGCTGTTATATGGCGCTTCTCATGTTGGGCATCATCCCACTGCCAATCTTAAGGGTAGCTTTCAAGCAGCTCGGGTTCATGGGGATCAACTCCAATTGTTCATCCGTCTCAACCTTCGTAAGACTCAGGTTGTCTTAGACCTCCCCCTCCATCGGGGTCTGCTTGGGCAGGGGTATGAGGTCGTGGCCATTGGTCAGGAAGTGGACCACATGTACCTCGTGCAATGACCTACTCCCCACGGATCTCTCCCACTCCTTGAAGGGTTAGGAATTTTGGTGGTAGGGGCACAACCGTCACCACCCCGCTGTAGGGTAGGCCCGAGCCAGTGAGCAGTTGGTCTACTAGTGACGACATGCCTTTCTTTTCCACCATCTCCTCGTACTTCCCTTCGAGCTTACGCAGCTCGTCCTGCATGTTTTTTCTTTCTTCTTCTACGTTGTCTCCTTCTCCTACGTTGTGGGTCCCACGTTCTCGTTGTTGCTTGGTTCTGCTTCATTTTCTGGCTAGTTGATGGCTGCTTTGAGTGTCTCGTTGAGAGTCTCCATAAAGTTGGGCTTGCCTTGTGGGCCGATAGGGGGGCAAAACCCCCTTATACTTCCCATATGTTTTGTTGATCTATTGATATGAGAGAGACAATATATTGATGTATCACTTCTTATCTTTCAGTTGGCATATGGACCAGATGTGTAACTTTTGTTTGGCAAGCTCTCCTTACATTTTGCTAAAACACTAGCTCTCTCGTCTCTATCCAAGAAAGCACCGAGAAGAAAAATATCTAGACACAAAGCAAAGATATTACCTGAAACTGCTATAGCAACCCTCACTAAGATTTATAGATCTCTTGATTTTGAACTTAAGAACTTCTGATGATTTGATTATGATTGGCATTGCACACAAAAAGTATGTTACTCTCTGTCTATACCAAAAACTTTGGATTGGGTTTTCCAAAGATGCCTTCTTGGAATCTATGGCTAACTAAAAGCTTACCACATCCTACTTCCATCTATGGATAATTACCTCATCAAGGATCTTATAAGTAAAACTTTCTTCTCAACAATGGGATGAGTTTTTTACTCAACTTTCTAAATCCAATAGAATTTACAATATCACAATATTCATCTAGCCCAAACCACTAGGACAAGAAGCTGCAAAATCATGGTCCAATTTTGCATGGAAATTCAATTTTGCATCAATGCATGAAAATGCCTATGTGGAAAGTTGCTTGAGACATACTACCAGCCAATGAATCCATGAGAACTTGAGCCTGATCTCAAAAGTAGAGAATTATGTGCCCTATGTCTGTCTGTGCCTAAGACTCTTTCCCTCTCTAATTTCTCACACACAAATTCTCTCTCTCACAGATCTCTTCCTCCCTCCTCCCTGTCGTGCATCACTACTATCTAGGCGCCGACGTAGGTTTCCCCTCATCATGTCGGTAAGCCCCGTTGTCTCTATCAAGGTCTCTATCTCCCTCTCTTTCTCTCTCTTATTTCTCTCACTTGTCTCTGTTTTGATTTCGGTTGTCGTGCATTGCCAAGGTAATTTGCCCTTTCGCTTGTTCAATTTGAGTTGTTCTATCACGTGATATCCCCAAATTCAAAACTCAAATATTGGTGTTGTTGTTAGATCACAAGGTAGTAGTTACATCCCTGGACAATGTCGCTTCCCTGTCTAATTCAACGGGCCACCGCACGAGATTGGGTAAGATTTCCAAAGTATTAGGCGCATTTTTGCACTATTACGTGTGTGATATGAATGATTGGTGATTGCTGGAATTTTATCATGTTGTGTTTAAATGATAGAACCTATACGTTGTTATTTCCTGTTGGGTTGCTCTTTGGGAAAGTCTCTTGGTTGTGTGAGGTGGGCAGAGGAATGTATGAAGGATTTGAGGCTATCCAGGTTTGGAGTGTGGCTGGTTGGGTTGATGTGTGGCTGCTAAGGGTTGATGTGTGGATGTTTAGTTGTTGGACACTTCGAGGCAAATGTAGGCTAGTTAATTGTTTGATAAAACGGGAGTAAGTGATTCGAACTTGTGGGTTGTTTAGTTGATGTGCGTATTGTGAATGGTGAAGTGAATTTAAGAAAGATGGCAAAATATTAATGTATTGTTTATTGGAACTAGTGTTGTGTGATTTTAGAATTCCGAGGCACTATGATGGATAAATTGCTAATTATGGATTGTTTACTTACTCAGTTGTTTATGGGCTATCATTATTCTACTGTTGGGATCGTGTAAATTATGTTAGTTGGATTTGTTTTGTGCTTGTGTAGGTTGTTAATATGTCAGCGAATATTTTCTGATTTTGGTGTTGATATTACTAGAGTTCGGGTTCAAGGCTTAGACAATGCACTACAAGAGTCAAGTAAGAGGTGCTCTTAGAGCTACAGTTTGCCTAAAAACAATGAGGTTAATTTTTTAAAAAACTTGCATATTTTGTTATGGAACAGTAATTATTCTGCATTACTCATTGTAACCGAATAAGAAAAGAAAAATATTTTTTTATCATGACTAGTGTAGACATGAGCAATTTTGGCTTTCTGTTAACAACTATATAAAAAGGATCGATTATAAAATTTGAAAATTTGCATATAATTATATGACAAGTATATGCTTAGACTTTGTTTTTTATATGAATTTTTGTATCTGAAAATCTCTAGCATGACATTTTATTTCTGCTTCCGTCCCAACCTTACCACAGGTGTAAAACTATGGCCTCTGTTATTATGTTGGGTACTAACATATCTTTTTCTGGTGCACCCACTTTGGAAACAAAGTGATTTTCTACGTAGTCTTTCCTGTATGCACACTCAGGGCTCCAAGAATAATAAGGTGAAAATTTCACATTTTATTTTTGCTTAGTTGGCCGCCGGATTTCACATAACCCTACCACCCTACCACCCTACCACGGGGGTTAAACATAGAATCTGTTATGATATGATGCTATTCAGTTATGCTATACCATGAGACTTTTGTATGTAAGTGTTTCTGAACTGTCGGTCTGGTATTTTTGATAAGTTGTTTTTGTTTTGCATTCTGTAACTGGCTCATGTTTACATAATAGTATATATTCACTGCTTACTGAGTTGTTGAAAACTTACCAAATTACCTTCAATATTTTTAGATGATCTTGATGGTTCAACTGGGGACCGAGAAAAGAATGTGTCTACAAGACTAGTGAGAGCAGTGCGATAAGTACCGTAGGAGTATTGGAGAGTCTTATTATGAGAACTTTGTCATTTTTCTTGGTTTGGTATTGTTGTAACCTTTCTACTTTTATTAGATCTTGAGGAATATTTATTATTATTAAATGTGTTGGGGGATATCATTGATGTTATTCTTTTGGAAGTATATATAGTTTTATGGAAGGACTTTTACAAGTTGTGGAGTTGTTGTGGCTCCCTTGACCCCCGCTTGTCTTTTGGCGGATGTCGTGACATCGAGAAGTTGGCCACTTGGGTCATACACCCCTAGCACATTGTGAGAACAAAGGGTGTGCATACATGCAATAAAATGGTGTGCAGTTAATTCGTAGCGAAAAATATAACAGGGCAGTCATTAAAATCTAATAGTACCAAAAAAATTTAAACATCACCTTCCAAATAATCCATAAGTCCCAAATCTTCAATCATAGACGAGAAAATTATTATAATGATCCCATAATAATAAAAGGCTAAAATATACTTAATAAATAAAAAATAGGAAAAAGACGTTCACTCATCAAGCAAAGCCAAACCTCCATACATGTAGCCATCATCTAGATCAAAATCTACTGTTCCACAGAGCGGAACCTTAAGTGGGGACACCACTGTGAGATTTCAAAAAATCTCAGTAAGTAGAACTAAGACCAACACTCCAAAATAGATACAAGTGGAAAATGAGAAAATTATGCAAACAAGAAAATACAAAGAAATTTTGTGTTTGACTTGGGCGCCTTTGTGGTTTGCATTGCTCTTATCTTCATTTTAACCTATTGTCTCAATTAGCTTAAACATCTTCACAAATTCTTCTCAGTTGATCTTTTATAATAATTTAGGCTGGCTATTTGGGATCTTGGTGTGGATTTCGGTTCAAAGATTCCAGTTGGATTTCATTTTGGTCGGCGGATTTTCCTTCTCTCATCTTGTGATATGCATGGATGGCCAAGACGGAAAAAAAAAAAGCAAAGGATATTTGGTCAATGGATTCTTTATCATTAATTTAAATTTTGGTTGATGAGTGAAACAATGCTTGTGTGTGGTTAATTTGTACTTGTACTTTTGTTCCTTATCAAGCTTTATCATTATGGGATATATACTACTCATTAGTCTTTGTCTCTTTGACACAACAAGGTTTATGTTTTGTTGATCTATTGATATGAAAAGACAATGTATCGATGTAAAATCATGGTCCCCTTTCAACCAACTCCTTGGAAATCTGTATGGAAATTTAATTTTGCATCAATGCATGAAAATGCTTATGTGGAAAGTTTTGACGCCCCCAACCTCTGCTTAGAATGGAACGGAGACTTAAAGCATCGAGACATGTAACAAAAAGTTACATACCTCTTGTACATGACAGTTCTTATGCAATGCATCATAGTATGCAACTAGCAGTATACAATAATCGCAGCGAAAATAAAGGTATAAGTATAACTTTTGCCAAAATAACTAAAACCATCACAATTCATTAGTGATCATCAAGTTCAAAGTTCCAAATATAATATAATCTTAGTACAACTATAGATCAAGGTCAAATCACCCGCTTCATGCGTTCTAAAGCATGAAGGACTTGGGCTATACATATCAGGATTAAATTCAATCTCCTCTCAAGGTCCGGCTCCCCCTCAATCAGTGGGATCCAGCGCTCCATCTATCTCATCCTCCTCAAAACCAGACACAACTTCTATCATTCCGATAATAGTCCCACAAGGAGTGAGATTTACTCGAAATCTCAATAAGTTAAACAATCAACGTGCACAAAGATAAATTAAGCATGAAGAATGATAAATATGCAATGCATTACAAGCAAAAAAAATAGTATGCATGTCTCCCATCCAGCTTCATTAACATTTTCAGGAAAAAAAAAATGGAGACACATATTTTCGTTCAATGAACATTTTTACTTTCATTTTTGAAAACATAACTTCATCATTATTAACAATTCATATAACATATGCATTGTGAGTACCTACCGGTGACCATAGTAAAAGTCATGTTGAGACTACGTTGTCTATAGACTCGTTCTCAATGCTTGGTAAATATAACATAACATCACAACATCATAACGTGTACACTCACCAGCATTATGTGTCATAACATATTGACTTCGCTCCAGCGTTCTTTAAAAAGAACACATTTGAAGCATGTTGATTTTTATCGTCAACCTAAGGGTTATCACTCTATTTTTAAACACTTCAGAGTGGACAAAAGAGATCTACTAGGATAATTCCCCATCCTAACCTTTGGGGTCGTGACAAAAATTATTATCATTCTATGCTTGAAAAATGTTTTTCATGACATGTGCATATGTGGCAAGCTTTTATGCAAAAAAAAAAAAAACAAAACAAAAAAAAAAAACAAAATGACATTTATAGAAGCAATATGCAAAATTAGTGACAAATATCTCATGTCATGTAAGTATGCACTCAATGTATCATATAACATAATATTTTATGCTCAAAATGATAATTGAAATATGAATGAAGTATTTATCAATAATTTATAAATAATCTATCAAGGTGTAAGTTAGAGGCCAACTTACAAACTTCCTGAGCAATTCGAAAAAACGTCGTAGCAGCTGAAATGAAGTGCGTACTACATTAAGATTAATACTACTATGGATGAGGTTCATAAACAAAAGCTTCAAAATGGGCATTTACAAAAATACCCCTAGACTTTCAAAAATTACTATTAAGGCCCTAATTTTTTTCCCTAATTGCAAACAAACTCCGAATTTAACCAAACCTCATTAACTTCTTATTTTTAGCATTCTAAAACCATCTATACCCTTGAATTTTTAAAAATCAAATTTGAACTTACTCAAACAGTCCCAATCCGTGGCATGCACTCTAGTTGATGCCTAAGTGTGTTTTCAACTATCGATACCTATGAATGCATGCATATGAGATTTTCTTTAATCACAAACAATCACTAAGGTCCTTAATGATATGATAAAGGATAATTCTTAGATAATCAATCTCATCCCAATACTTAATCATGGCTAAGAATCCTTAATCACCAACTTATTCAAAACAGATACATACTTTGATGATCAAAATGTGATAGAATTAAAGCCTATCATGGCATACTTTTAATCAAAAATTAAACCTCCATAATCATTCAAAGACAATGATAAATCATATCAAATCATACTTAATACATGCTATACCTAAATTTCCACTTAAAATCATTTAAACATTCAAACCAATCTTTAATAACCCAATTTTGAACTAAGCATGATAAACTTCCCAACACTCAACAAAATCTCGTACCAACAATTGAAAACAAGCTTGATATGCAAACTAAGATCAAGAGCAAGAAGACTTACAAAATTTGTGGCCTTCAAAGCTCTCAAGACAACTTTGCTCAAGAACACTATAGAACTCACCAAAACTCACTCGGTTTCACTCTATTGCTCTCTAAGGGGGAGAAGTGCTCTCAAGACTCAAGAGGAAGCTTGGAGCTGAGGTGTAGAGAAAATGAGGAAGTGAGGGAGGTATTTATAAGTGTCCAAGGGGGTGGTGACGTTGGCGTTTGTACAAGGTGATTGGTTGAGATGAGAGGTGGTGTAAGGTCTAAATTTTTCAGATTTGCTTCCATTGGCTTTTGTCACCTTGTGCAGGGGGAATAGTGGCCTGAAACCACCATGATTTCCTCCTTACTATGGCTACAATGCTCCTGTAGAGGTGGCTAGCTCATGGGGCATGGTTCAGTTGACAAAAAGTCAAGCAAATCACCTATGCTAACCAACGGATTCAAGTGGTTTTCACTTGGCAGATTTGAGTTTCTGTTTTGGATGGTTTTGGGTTGGAAAATCTGAGTCAAATTCTCGTGATGGCCTTCGGATCTCTTGGGAATTGGGTGATGATGGAGGTGGCGTGGGGTGGTGGCTCAACCAAGGTAGATAGTTGGTTAAATCTCAACCCAACCGGTTCCCACTCAACTTAGACTAAGGGTGCAATCGGTTTGGTCAATTGGTTTGGTTTATGAAACTAATTTCGTCCAAAACTTATTCTGGGTTTGAAAGAGTCTCATGAGGTGTCTAAGGACCATATTACCCTTGAGGAAATGGCACAAAAATACTGGACCTAAGGGCAAAACAATCCATGCACTTAAAGGGGATACATATGAGCCGATTGATGTAAGTTTGGGGGTTTGATATGTCATTTTCCTAAATGACATGTGGGGAGGTTTATCTAGGGTATTAGTAAGGTCTAATATGATGAAATTGAATAATACATCAAAAAAATTTCGGATTAAAAGGTTAAGAAAGATTACAATGAAATTAAACTTCAAAACATGGCTTAAATATCACTAATCTCATGTATGTTCATTAATGGTCTTAACCAACTTTCAAAACTTAATTTGGGCATTTAGGATATGATATGGGCTTAAGGAAACCTTTGGTATGGTGTATTGGGCTTTCAACTTGAATAGTGAAATAAACCAAAACATGGCTTTGGGCCTTGTAGGCTTAAAAGGGTCAAGTGTGTAGGTTGATGACTTTTGAGCTTTTGGGCTTGAATGAGAGGGGGTCTCATTTCCATATTTTGAGGGTTGTAAAGAGACCTCAAAATCCACTAAGATGGGCTTGAAATTAGGCCATGGGTCAAAGCTAGCTACTAAGTCTTGAATTCTCTAAGAGCTTGGTTCAAGGCTTCTTGGACTAGACCCATGAATGTTCTAAGGTCCTAAAAGCCTCACTAAATTTACTAATGGGCTTGCTTCTCTAATCATTTGCTTAATGATTCTAATTACCAAGGTTAAGGCTAACCTTACTATCAACATTATTGTTAGTAATAACTCAAAATTAAAAACTTAATCTAGAGCATTTAAACACTAATCCTAATGGTTAATTAGGCAGGGTATTACAAAAGTTGTTTGGGACATACTACCGGCCCATGAGAACTTGAGCCTGATCTCAAAAGTACAAAATTCTCGATCTCATGTAACCTAATTTGTCCGTCTGTGCTTGAGACTCTTTTACACCCATTCTTGGTTTCCACTTTGCAAAGGCAGTCTAGAGATTATTCCCTTGGCCTAAGCATTATTTTATACCCCAATTCTACCCTAAAACCTGCAGCCGGAGGAAGCTCTTACCATTTTCTCATCTTTGTAGCCAATGCCATGGACCTTTTAATTTTGTATACAATAAATAATTAGGTTGTGTTTGAGAATCTCATACCTTAACCGGATGCAACTATTTGCTCTTTCGTAATTAAGAAAAAAAAAATACAAGCATGGTTAGTTTTTTTCTTCAAAATTTTTGAAATTATTACGTCTTTAAAATTTTTCTTTTTTGATATACCTGTAATTACTTCACTTTCTTTGCATGAAAAAGGTCAAAATGAGTAAAGTTGAATTTTCCTAGTGGAAGGAGATTAGATATATATTGGTGATTATATCCCAATTCAATTGATTCTTTCCAAGCGAAGGAGATTAGAGATCATACATCGAAAAAACAAAAAAAGTACGTCAAATTCCAACCATAAACATGTAGCATGAAGGAAGAAAAAGTTACTACTTTTTCACAATCAATTTTGCAGGGCCAACACCGGCAGTGTATACGAACTGCTCAATCAGGCCAAAATGAGCCATCAGCAGCCAAACAAGATTGATAAGCTGTCCGCCTCTACTTACTTGCTGAACATGAGCATCTGGTCGGCAATGATTTGACGCGTATGACAACATCTCCACCCACACTTTGCTGATTACCTTCCATTTCTTCTCCTCCAATTTTTGCAGCTCTTTGGCCAGCATGCATGCATCAAACAATACAGATTTGCTTTTATCTCCCTTCACATGAACAGGTTTAACATCTGTATTCACAGCAAGGAGGTTTTCACAAGCATCATTTACCTTGTTTGGTTCTAGTTCCTTATAGCGAAAGAATCTTTTAGCCTCGGCACATGTATCTCTATATCTAATTTGTCCAATACCTGCCACAGCAGACATCATAGCAGATTTCATCACTAAGAGATATAGCATGTAATCCGAAAGGAGCTTACTGAGTCGACGATATTTTGCTACTTTTTGAGCTACCGTTTCAGGATCAGAGTCTTCTCTTCCATAGCAGAGTTCAGTAGCAATGTGCCAAAGCAGAAGGCTCTCATCATAGGTAACATTTTCAATATAATCTTTTTTTAGTGTTTCGTAAACTGTTTCATAATCTGCAGTCACCATAAGGGGATCATCCATGAGTTCTCCGAGAACATAAGCACCTCTAGCTGAACTTATCATCTTGATATTTTCTGGTTTATCTGCTTCTTTAGATTTCCGCAACAGTTCGCGAAAGATTAATTTCCATAGCTCTTTCGTGAAGGAGTTTTTTGACGCATATTTCAACTCATCTAGAAAATCCTTAGCACCCAATCGATCAACGACCACTTTGCGACAATACCTCCGTATAGAGTGCAACAAATGAGTAGTCGTCTTAGAAATGCCAAGGCAGCATTCATTGGATTTTTTCGGAAGGTCCTTGAGGCAGTATGTTATCAAATTAAATCCTGCCACGGATTCAGACCACCTGCGAAGTAATACTGATGTAATCCTTGACTCGGTACCTGCAGACAGCTTACCCTTGGGTGGAGACCACCTTGGCCTTCTAATTTTGAGATATTTTTTGAAGATGGCCCGAACTGTTGGATTTGTATTCCTCTTGCCGAGAAAAGCTGTTGTCCAATCAGAGAAAATCATGAGCTTGAAGAGTGCTATTGCCTCCAGGCTCAAGGCACCGAGCAGCAGGGTGTAGGTAACTCGAATATCAAACTTATCTAAACCATGCTTGCAATCAAGAAAAAAGAAGATCCCAAGGGACACCAAAACCGAAACCAAGCTTAGAAAGCGCAAAAGGTATCCTTTGAGATCATGCATCACAACGAACTTGGTATAGAGGACTTCGTAGATGAAGTTGAGTTCAACCTCCAACACTTCAAGCGCATCTTCAGGAGTTCTCTCATGAAAAAATACTCTGCTCTCATTTCTATCTTTGTGGCTAATGAGATCAACAACGAGTCCCTTGAAGATTTTGAAGAAGTGGTAACCATATTTCACCACCTCAAACTCATCTAATACTTTATTCTGATCGCTCGGTTGAATAGAATAGAAGGCGGACTTCCATGCTTTAATATCATCATCTACTGTTTGTGACATTGTTGTGGGAAGTCCGGCTACTTTCTTTGAAGAGAATGCCTCCATGAGCTTCGCGTACTCTGGTCCAGGATCTGGTTCTGTAAGCATGGTTTCTCGGAATGTACCCCAGCTTGCACGATATAAAGAACGTGTCCGTTCAGTATATTTGATGACTCCTGCCAGGAAAATGAGGGAAGTCGGGAGCCATAGCTTGTTGCTTGGTAGTGTTTCCAGGAAGACATAAAACGAGGCGACAACCTGGACTATCAGGGTGAAAAAGTGCCTAAGCCAGAGCTCATTATCCTCCAGTGCAAAAGCAGTTATGGTGTCCGGCCCACCAAGATGTAACAACAAGAACGGAGCCCAAAATGCAAGAAGGTGATCACTCCTTTCAATAATCTTAGATGAGTTCCGGCTGTTGGTGATGAGCCCGATAGTGAAGCTAGCTGTCCAATCGGCTAGAAAGTATGATCCCCAGATGATCATGATGGAGAGCTTATTTCCTGTGCGCTTTCTCATGGGAGCACCCAAAAACAGTACGATTTGTAGTGAAAGGCTGAAGAGAATGACTCCCCTGACATTCCATATCTCCCATGTCTTCTGCAGCCTGATCGGAATGAGCTCGACCATATCTCCTTTTCGTTACTTTCCCTTGATCTATCTCACTTTTGGTTCGAAAAATAAACCGAACGAATGAAAGGTCATGCCGCAGTTCTTTCTACTAGACAACTTTCAACTTTCTTTCCTCGAGACAGCCTTAAAAGGAAATTACAGATGCCATGCAGCTAGTGAGAAACACAATTTTTTTTCACTGGGACATCAGATTTATTCAATTGAAAAACAATGGAGAATTTAGAAACATAAAATGTTGACTTTTTTGGATCAAGGATGAAAATTTCTTGGAAGTGTTGTTCAGACTAGCATATCTAAAATGAAACGAATGTTATAAGACTTGAACAGTACTTAATAAACGAGATAAGATTCACTCTATATATCTACATTTTTGTTTAGCTAAAATCATGAAAAGAACGTCAATAGAAGATCTTAACTATAATTGTATCAACAGCGGTTTGGGGAGAGAAATTAAAGCAAGCAGATCCTCTTGGTGTCAAAGGTAGGAATCAGTGCAGTGACTAATCAAATATACCAGGAAAATGTACCGTTTAATCAAATATTTATAAGTGATCCTTCTATTTCTTGGCTACCAAAAGGACCGGAACTCCTGTTAATGATTAGTGCATGAGACTCGCCTAGCTATGGCCTATATTAATTAACTTGCATGTGAGACTGCTTCACATGTCGTTGCGCTAGCTATTTCATGCAGTGACACCAGAGGACTCAGCATCTAATTCGGATCACTCAGTTCCAACCTACCGGCCCCACTCTTCCCCCAGCCTCATATCAATATCAAATCAGACCATTCATTGCTAGTACATATATTCTCTCTCTCTATGTTATCACTTCCTTCAACTAGGAAGCAATAAGAAGACTGAGGAAGTGATTCTCTCAATTAATATTAGTCAATCCATAATGAAGCCGCGTGCATGGCTGCCCCATATATATATACATGTATGCTGGCTGGGTGAATGAATATTAGCCCTTACTATTGTTGTGCGTGAGTGCCGAGTGAGAGACATTGATCACTATTTTCTATTTTCAACTGCCTTTTTATCTTCATTTTTTTTTCCTAGGCACGTCACGTAAAATAGTAAAGGAACTAATAGGATCAGTATGACAGAGCTAGTGGTGGATCCTTGCGGGCATAAAAATTTAGAAGGGATCGAGAGCATATGCATGAGGCCGCTATGTTACCAAATTTTAATTTGGTGACTGCTCATTGCGCTGCGGAGTGCGCTAATCGGCCTTAAAACTTGGGGATTTTGTGGAGTTTTCATGCATGTAACGCTCCGTCCCCGTGAGTTTGGAGAATTAACTTATATCACCTAAAATCATCTTCAATAACACTTTTAAAATAACCCAGAGTTTCCATAAAATATTAACTTATTTGTTCAACACAAACGTTCATGTTCCTTTATAAGGACACAACAGAAGTACCTCAATAATATACATTAACATTTCCACTACAACACAGAAATACCCATTACTCAAAATACCAAAGCAACATAAAAAAATAACACTACCGAAAAGACTCCAAAAAATCCTTGTACCCTAAGACACTTAATCTTCTATGATCAACAAAACTTGCAAGTACTCTCTATTCCTGACTTCTAGCTAATGCATCAAAATTATCTGAAAAAATTGTGGAGATAAGAGCTGAGTTATCAACAACTCAGTAGGCAAAGAACATATACTAATATATAAACATGAACAGTTTTAGAATTCAGAATGTTTAACAAAATATTTACTTTCAAAATGCATAATCAGAACCATTTGCTTTCAGAATGCAAAATCAAACATTACCAAAAATTTCTGAGCGAAGCTCTCAGAAAACTTTCTTATTCAAAATCCTTTGGCATATCAAAATCTGAGACCTCGTCTTCATCATATCGGAGCATCATATCGGAGCATCATATCAGGATAGATACCATGTTTAACCCTTGTGGTAGGGTTATAAACCACCATTATACCCGTGACTGGGCCTTATCAACTATTATAACTCATGGTTGGGCCGTATACCATGTTTAACCGCCGTGATAGGGTTATAAACTATCATTATGCTTGTGGTTGGGTCGTAACCACTATTAGTCGTAACAAAAACCGAGCAGAACATCAGAATACAAAATCAGAATCTCATGCCAAGGTTTTCAGATGTCACGACATATCCAAATAGAGTACTGAACAAATTTAGATCTTTCACATATTCAAAAACAGTTTCAAAACATTTTCGCATCACATGCACATATTTTCATAAATTTCATATTCGCTCTTTTTGCATAATTCAGAAACAGAATGCACAAAATTAGTTCATGTCTACACCAGTCATTACAAAAAATATTTTCTCTTATACAGCTTTCATGCATATGTGGAACATATATCTGAAGTTGTTTTCAGATTTATTTTCAAAACAAACATGCATATTTTCAAATCAACCTCGTTTCATTTCATTTTTATGCAAAGTCTAGTATAAGAACCCCGCTTACCTGGATTTCTTAACTTTTCCTCAATAATGCTGAACAAAAATTATTCGTCACCTATAATCATGTAAGTTTCATAAATTTCTAGTCGGACACATATTTCAATAATTAAAACTGAAAATGTTAAAATTAAAATATTTTAATTTCTCGGTATCTAAAATTCTCATAACCTTAAAATACTATCATTTTTCCAAATCCATCAATATGCACTTAATTTCTCCGACTAAGATATTAAATTATAAGACATTTCTAAAACTGTATAAAAATATTTTTACTAAATACAACTATGTCACAAAACAAAATACATCAGTATACCAACCTAACAATATAAGCCCATACGTCTAAGTCTTAATTATGTAGCCCACGTAAAAACTCCTCCAATATACATGTTTTCAAAAGGGAAAAATGGTAATAACACCCCTCTTCTACTAGGTTTACCGAGATATATATATATATATATATATATATATACACAAACACACAACGTTTTAAGACAACCTGGCTTTTAAGAGCTGTGTGGCCACCTCTGATGTGTGGTCTGAAAACATTTGTAAAGCACAGAAACATATATGCAGAGAAGAAGTTTTCCTTGATTCATGGACTAAGTTATCACAGAAGTTGCAGAAGAGTGAATTAGAAAGCATGGCTTTTATTTTTAGAAAGGTATGGCAGAGAATGAACAATTGGATCTTTGAGAATTCCTTTCAGAGTCCATCTAAAGTAATTGTTGTTGCTATGACAGATAGGGAGGAGTATATTCTAGCTAAGGGTGCAACCAGAGATGACTTTTCTGGTTCTGCCCCTGTAAATCGAAATGTTATCTAGAAAGCCCTAACACAGCTCTCTTACAAGGTGAATTGGGATGCTGGGTTTGAGGAATCTACTCTAAAAATGGGGGCAGGGAATATAATTATCTGGCAAGCCCTAACACAGCTCTCTTACAAGGTGAATTAGGATGCCTAGTTTGAGGAATCTACTCTAAAAATGGGGGTAGGGATTATAATTAGGGATGGTGCAAGAGATGTTATAGTTGTTATGTGTATGCCTAAGAAAACTGTTAAGGATGTTGTGGTGGCTTAAGCGAATGCGCTTTGGAGAGCTATTATTTTCTATGAAGAAATTGATATTGAGGCAGTTATTTTGGAAGAGGATGCTATGAAAGTTATCAAGGAAGTGCAAGCCAGTGAAGAGAATTATGCATGGTACGGACAAGTGATTGAAGACATAAAGCTGAAGTGCCGATATGATCAGAGATGGCTATGGCATTACACCCTGAGAAAGAGTAATGTGGTATCTCATAAACTTGCTCAATTTGCTCTGCAATGTGAGGATGAGGTGGTCTGGTTAGAAGATTGTCCAGATTGGACTAAACCTTGTATCCAACTGAAAAAACTTTGTATCTGTGATACACCATATGATATGGATAAAGGTAGGTGGTATATGGGATCTCACAATATTGCTTGGAAATGAGAAGTTCTTGCCCTTTATAAGGTTCCAATAAGGCTCAAATTGTATCATTGACTAGTCTTTTTAGAGTATAGGCCATATGGTTTGGGCCTTCTATTGAGACATTACAAATGGTATCAAAGCCTATCCCAATAAGAAATGTGGGACTTGAGCCGTGCCACCTATAATGGATAGGCCCGACGAGAACGTCGGAAATTTAAGGGAGATAGATTGTGATACCCCATATGATATGAATAAAAGTAGGTGGTGTATGGAATCCCACATTGCTTGGGACGGATGTAAGGCCCAACCCAGGTCCATGAGAGCCCAGCCCCTGAAATTAATTTTTTTTCTTTAAGCGGTACCATTTTGGTGAGCTTTTTCTCCTTAGTTTCTTTTCCCCCGTATCTACTTTCTTTTTTTTCTTTTTTCGGTTATCACTCAGTTTTCTTTTTCCCCTTCCCTCATCTCCGATTCATACTCCCACTCCTCTATCAGTTTCCTATGTGCGATTTTCTCACCCTCTTTTTCTCAAAATAGATTAACCCTCACTCCGTTGCTCTCCTTCAGATTTATTTTTTTTTTCTGCTCTTAGAGGTTGTTGCTGAAAGTGTGTTTTGGTACTGTGATTTTGGGTATCCAGATTGAATCACCCAGGCTACTAACGCTGGTAATCATCATCATCATCATCATCATCTCTCTCTCTCTCTCTCTCTCTCTCATTTTTTACACCTTGACTCCGAAATACAAGGCCTTCATAGTCGACACTCTTTCTCTCCAGTGCAGATTTTCTTTGCTGTGTGATTTTTGTGCTGCATTTTCATGAGTCCCTGAAGCTTTGTAACCAACGAAGCCCACCACTAGTGACACTATTGTTCGTCGGTAGTCCATTCTCATTCTATGTTTCTCTCGCACACACACACATTCACTTCAAATTATTTTATTTCACTCCAATAAAATTTATGGGACATGATTTCATAACGTGTAGTCCGTGGGTTTCTTTGGGCATTTTTTTTTTTTTTTTTGGTGTAGGCAGACACCATGTGTTGGAAAGGTTTCTGAGTTTGGATTATTTGGGTGGGACATGCAGTGATTTTAATGGATACTCGGGGTTGTGTAGTAGCTACTTTTGTACTATTCGGGTTTTATACGACCGTTGGAGTGGAGTGTAAAATTATTTGGAGGAACAATATTGCTGAATTGGTTGAGTTGGTGGTTGCTTAGAGTTAGGGGCCACTGGAGGGAGTTGATATATTGATTATTTGAGTTTGATGTTGGCATCAGTGGGTGTATAGGTCAATATTGAAATTGGTATTTGGCATTTTGGGTTAAAGTGTGGGTTGTCCAAATGATTATATGGCTGTTTGAGTTGAGTTAAATTTGCTAGAATATGGTTTAGAATTTGGGTCTTAATTTTTAGATTGAAATTGTGTTGTCGGTCTTTAATACTTAGTTTATATATTTATTTTTATGAATAGGTGACGAGATTGTTAGAGGTCGTTTTTAAGGCATAGATAATACGCTGTAAGAATCAGGTAAGCATGATTCCTATGCTAGATTTGCATAAAAAGAAATGAACTGATGTTAGTTTGTAAAAATGTGCATTTTGTTTTAAAAAGAAAATGTGAAAAACAACCTCAATATATATTTTGCATTCACTCATAAGATATGTATGAAAGAGAAAATAAATGTTTTTAACATGAATAGTGTAGACATAAGCAATATTTGACATGTTTCTGAAATGTACAAAAGAACCAATATGATATCTGTGAATTTTTCTACATGTGATATGAAAATGATTTAGATTTATTTTTTATCAAATAGAAATTATATGAATATGTTCAGCACGTGGTTTGATGTGATATGGATACGATAAACTTTTGGCATACTTATCTATTTTGATTCTAATTTTGAATATGGTTTTAATATGATGATACAGATTCACGTGATATAGTTGGTACCAATATGATATGAGTGCACCCATTTTAGAAACAAAATAGTCTTTTATGTGTTCTTTCTTGTATGCACACTTGGGGCTCCGATATTAAAAATAGGAAGTTTCACAATATGATATTGTCTGGTTTGGCCACTAGAGATAGCACAACCCTACCACGGGATTAAACATAGTATATGATATGATATGATATGATATATGATACGATACGATATGATAAGATGAAGACGTTCAGTTATGTTATGTCAAAGCGTTTTTTAATATGAAAATGATTTATGAATATGAAAAAATTGAAAAGTCGCTCTGATTTTCTGATAATACGTTTTGAGATGTGCATATGAAAATGAAATATTTTGTTTCTGTATACCAAACTTTCTAAAAATAACTCATGTTTACATACTAATATAGTTTTCTGCTTACTGAGTTGTTGATAACTTAACTCTTATCTCATAATATTTTTCAGATGATATTGATGATCCAACTAGAAGTCGTATTAGAAATTGAAACTTGACTAGATATGATAGAAGGTCGAGTACCTAAAGGTACCATTATTAGTAGAAGGGTTTAACTTGAGTATTTGAAGTTCTTTATGTTATTTGGATATATTGGGGACCTAAAGATATATCAGTTTATTTTGTTGAGATTATTGAGAGATTGTGGATCTCCTTGATTTATATTATTTTGTAATGATAATTTATGGAGTATGTTTCATAGTTATTTGAAAAATATGAGATTGCGTGCTTTTTATGAAATCTTTGGAATTTTTTTATGCTTTTGGAAGACTGATTTGTAAGAGACAGGACGTAATTCCAATGGCGTTACAGTATCTCTTCTAAGGGTGGAATATGTTATTTTAGAAAAGAAAGAAACATTTTAAGACAACTACAAAGAACAAAATAAAAGAGAAGACCAAGGTATAATGTGTGGCGGCAGGAGCTTACTCAGTAGAACCGAGGTACGTATGGAGGAGGCAATGCGCGACGGGGCTGGGCTGTATAAATAGTGGTGGCGTGGCTGAAGAGCAGGGAAGGGAGTGCGGCGGAGATGCCGTCGAGCCGAGCGGCTGAGCACGAGAGAGAGAGAGAGAGAGAGTGAGTGATGAGAGAGAGAGAGGGACGGAGAGAGGAAGAGAGTAAGCCGTGAGAGGGACTCACCCTGTGGCAGCGGCGAAGCAACGACAATGAGGCTGGGAGCGGTGGAAGTGTGTCCTTAGCGGCTGAGGCAACCGGCGTGGGCAGTGGCTTAACGGTCCTTCGGCGTGGTGAGGCTGCGTTTCTGTGATTAACGGCTGAGGAGTAGGGGTCAACGGACAGGGCTGGCGGCTTGAGGTGGCGTTGCGAAGGGGCTTGCTGCGAACGTACGTGTACGGAGTCTACGACTGCTCATGGTGCAGGGGGTACATTCGAGTGGCCTGGGCAGTGTTAAGCAGGAGTGTTACGGTGCAGTTTACGGTGGAGGGAGATGAGAGGTGCCAGGGAGTGGTGGCTTTGCCGAGACTATGGATGCTGAAAGACTGTGTTGTGGCATGGGTATCACAAACAAGGAAGCTAAACCTACACTAGGACACATCAAAGATAATAATAGATATTAGACTCCCTAGTTAGGACCCAATATATCTCACCTCAAAAACCTTTCAGTAGCACCAGAGACAAAGGATATCTCACCTTAGATTCAGGCCGTCGTTGACCATGAGAATTGATGATCATGATGAATTTGAAACCAGTCACGAGTTGAGGCCCGCGGTTGTGAAGTACTGAGCTAGCTTTGCATATGCTGCGCATGAAGATGCTGTCAACAAAGAAAATTGTCGAGGGTGAAAAGTCAAATATGAAAACTAACTTGAATGTAGTTTTTTTATTATTTTTTCAGATATTTGTGAAAGTTGAACTTATTTTTTTTATTATTTTCGACACGGTGGTACTTGAATGCGTTTCTCAAATATCAAGGCACTGTCCTCTAAGACAGTATCACATGGGCAATAATGAAGTAAGACAGTAACAGTACATGGGTAATAATGAAGTAAGACAATACGGCAATAATTATGGCCCACGTAGAGTTTTTTTTTTTAAATTTAAATATAAGTTTATTTGTTAAAAATTTATATGGAAAACAGTAAAGATAGTTAAAATATAGAATTCTTATATTTTATATAGTGATTTAAAAAATATATAATTTAAATCCATCTAGAATTAAATTATATATTTTTTGGTATCTACCGAGACTATGGGACACAGAAGTCTCTCTCTCTAAGCTCTCTTTTCTCTCCCTTCTCTTTAAAACCACCAAAATTTTCTAAGGAGATGTTTGGATTCGAAAATGACTTGAGATGACTTGAGATGAGCTGAGATGACTTGAGATGGATTGTGAATAGTAATGAGATGAGTTGTGAATAGTAGTGAGATTTATGAGTTAAAGTTGCTGAATAGTAATGAATAGTAGTGAGATGAGTTGAGATGAGCTGAGATGACTTGCGAATCCAAACAAGCCCTAAAAGCACAGGCGAGGCTCCTCCCCCCTCTGTCTCTCTCTCTCATCTCTTTTCTTTTTTCTCTCTTTTATCCTTCCCACTTTTTTCTTTTATTTTTTAGAGTTTTTTCAAGGCAAAGGATGGAAGAAGTCCGATCTGTCGTGCTCCGACGTCCGGCGACTGCCATGCGCCCCTCCATGGGATTTTCAAGGCACCGATCTTTCAGAAGAGCAAATAAATTTGTCGAATGGAGCGACGCGTGAGCCATATGCGTGGCACAAAGTTTTAGGCCACGAGCGCGTGTAACCCACGCCGAGCGCTTTTCAACTGCCATGCATGGTTGCATTGGGTTCAGGACTATCGACTGCTACTGACCAGATCGACCGCCATCCCTCCAGGGTGGCGTGTTGCCCTCACACGCCACCTCAGCCGCTACTTGTGTTTTGTACAGTTCCTCCAAGGTTGAAAACCGAATCCCGCTCTTACCAAGATGTAATCCAACTTTCCCATTGTATTTTTATTTCCTGTATTGTCATTTTTTTAGAAAAATAAAAAACCAAAAACAAGTCCCCCCTTCGCTTTGACGGTGTTTGGTGAAGTTGGTGCTCCCTACTCCGCTTAGTCAAGGTAGGGGGATTGATTACTTTTGTTATCTCTATCGTGAACAGAGTAGTGCTGTCTCTTACACTTAGGTCTTTAGAGATTTACAATATGAACTAGATCATGTCAGTCATGGAAGTGTACTAGGAAACTATCAACGTTGTAATTGGCTTATACTATTGGTTTCAGGTCAATTTTGTAATGTCTGCTTTTAATGAATGAATGTGCTCCATTTATCAAAAAAAAAAAAAAACATATATTTTGGTATCTCCCTCCCTCACGTAAGAGTGTGTCTATCACATTCTCTCTCGTTGATGCCATATATAAAGCATAATCTCGTCTAATTACAAAAATTCTTTCACTTTCATTGAGCGACAACATATATAAATAGAAAGAGTCATGTGATAATGAATTCTGTTGCATACAAATCACAGTGCAAACTCAATATTTGTTGTAGAACTCATGATTACAGGTTTTGATAAAATAAAAATATCAATAATGTTTTATAATAATTAGCGTGACGATGGGTTGAGTATGTCAATAATGAAACATACAAATAATTTTTTTATTTAAAAATATATTCAATCATACAGCCTTATTTGTAATATTATATTAATGTATATCCAATATAAAACCACACCGTCCCGGTTCACCAAGTTCTACCGCTACAAGACACAATTAGTCTCATAAAGGAGCAGAGCATCATTTGATCGATCGAATGGTTGGGGCTTATACTAGTCTACAGGGGCGGAACTATGTTGTAGGTTGGGGGGCTACCACCCATCCAAAAATTTTAAAAATTAGTCTTATATATTATATAATTATAATTTTAAGTGTAAATATTCTTAAAATATTTAAGGTTATCCCCCCAACACTCAAACACAAAGTATATCACTCAAATATTTTTAAGTCCATTAACATAAATTAATAATAGTCTTGATTTGACATCTCTGTCTCTCTTTATTTGTCTTTGGTGTGCATTATGCGATTTGTTTAGTTTCATATTAATGATATTATATAAGTTTTTCTTGTCTTTCTGAGTTTACATATATAAATACACGATTTTTTTATTTTTTATTTTTCATTTGGGTCATTCTCAACTTCATTAAATTTCTTGCCTATCACCTGTACATAATCTTCCTTTACAATCTTTGAGATGTTTTTAACCACATATTAATTAGTTAACTAGCTAAAAGTTTCAAAAGAGTTTATCTAATAATTAAAACAAATCTGGAAGATTCTTGCATATGAGAGGTAGCAAATTTATCTAGCTAGATGATTGATGAGATGTTTCTAGAGAGATAGAGAGTATGTGAAGAATTTATTTTCTTTTGTGAAGAATTTATTAGTTATTCACATGTTTTTTTTATGCACCTATTAATAGTAATACAATTATACAATAAAACATTTAACGATTTTTATATTATTAGATACTTTTTCAAGTTTATTCTTAATCTACAAGTGTTTCTTAAAGTTTAGAAAAATATGAGTAAATCGAGAAAAATTGTATAATTTTATGACGTATAATTATTTTTTTATATAGTCACATGTAAAATGTACATATTACTTATGTTGACACATACCGCACACTTTGCCGATCGCTCCCCCAGACGCCAAATCCTAGTTTCGCCCCTGCTAGTCTACTATTATGAGAAAAAAATCACCACCACCAGCACTAAGCAATAAACAATTGATAGGGAATTATCTAGATATATAACAGATATCCTATTAATCCTACCTCGCGAAGTGTTAGGCTTGTTTTGTGGAATTTAACGTTGTGGTGGAGGATTTATGATGTTATGAATTTGTGTCATTGTGTAGAACCTTCACTTTTAATTTGTTTTTAGGTCCATTTTTGTTACTTGAATGATATTGTAAATCTCTTGTTGAACATACTGTTATCCTTAAGTCACGACGTAAGGATTTTACTCTCATTCACACTTATTTTCAGTCGGAAGGTGGTAATGAAATTTCTCACTTTTGCACTAATTTACAACTTGTGGAAGTGTGCTGAAAATTCCGTCCCTTGTACTCAATTATAGCTTATGGATGCTTGATAGAAACTTTCCCCACGTGCATTGTTCATCATTATGTAAATTTCTACTAAACATTCATTATTGGTCTGTTATTTAACTTATACATATTTGCTAGAATTCCTATTATTGCACTATGAGTTTATGTTGGCAAATTTTCCAAACTGACTACGAACAAATCATTGCAATTGGTTTCAGAGCGTATACATGTCTCTAATGAGACCAATTGAGACCTTGAGGGTACAAATATCTTGGATCCAGTGTGTGTTTCTTGAAATAGTTTCAAAGGGTATAAATGTCTCCAGCCAGGTGAAACCAAATGAGATCTAGAGGGTATAAATGCCTCATGTCCAGTGTGTACTTCTTGAAATGGTTTCAAAAGGTATAAATGTCTCTGGCCAAGTGAAACCAATTGAGACCTTGAGGGTATAAATGTCTCAAGTCTAATGTATGCTTCTTGAAATGGAGATTTAGAGGATATAAACATTTCTGAGTTATAAAGATCTCCACTCTACCAACTAGCTTGGTTTCAGAGGGTATAAATATCTTTGGCCAAGTAAACCCACTGGACTCAGAGGGTATAAATGTCTAGGGTCCAATGGGTGCCCCTTGACTAGTGGAGGCTAAGCATGTTTGGATAGTTGGTTGCAAGTGATAACCATGAGGTATACCTAGTTATGATTAACTTGGTGAATTGATTTGCATAAATTATCATTTTCTTTTCTCGTGTTGAATGGTTTTATAATTTTCATATCCCTTGTCATTCATTTTTAAGTGCTAAATGTAGGCTCTTATTGAGATTTTAAGAAATCTCACCATGGTAGTCTCATATACAATTCCACTCCTTGGAATCATAGATTTGATGCAAATGATGGATATAGTGGTGGTTACAAGCATGAAGGCTCAGGTCCCCTAGAAGAGTGACGATTAAGGTTATTCCCATCTTGTAATTAAGTGTTGTTTTGTACTTTTTATAATTAGGCTTGGTGTGAGGACTGTGCCAAAGCAATGGAAGAAACCCCTTCCTGTAATCAAGGTGCTTTGGAAGATGAGGCAACAGTCAGGAAAAGTTCAACTAGTTTGGAGGATAGGGGCAATCAACACTATGTAAAAAGCCTAGCTGGCACATCTCAGCCCGGGTGATAAAAGACTTTTCACCTTGTGCTAGGCGAACAAGCATTGTACTATCCGTATGAAGGTGAGAATACAATACAAGGACAAGGCTGGTAGTTCTGGAAAAGGGTGGCTCACAATACAAGGACAAGCAACAGTTAAGGACAAGACCAATACGAATGTAAGGCTCTCTGGGATAATGAGGAGATGTTCGGAAGGCGGGATGTGCCATACATAGAAGCCCATACTCTGCCTGGGACGTCACGTCTGGAGTTAGCCTATGGCGAAAAGATTACATGCCTATCGACCATATCATCTAATCTCAACCATGTGGGAGACACTTATTGGGGGAAAGATTATGGAATTGGACTCAAGGCAAGCCGCAAGAACATACATGCCTTATCTCATTAGTCACTCGATCTCTACAATTCTTCAACTCTAGAGGACAAATAGACAGTCAAGATCAAAGGGCTCTTATTAAAGCATACATGGATTCAGAAGAACGTCAAAATGACACCTGATGGTCCCACCCTATAAAAAGCATGGGACGAGAAAAAATCTCACTTTTAAGATAGTAAAGTGATTCATCTTCTTTGGAGTAAGAGTCTTTAGAAAAAGTAAGTGACTGCTAAGAAAGCAACTGGAGGAGCAGCCCCAGCATCCATGTTGTAATTTAAATATTGCTTAGGTAGGTTATAGTCTAAGATTGTATGTACTAGGAATAATGTGGGGTAAATGTTCGGACATTTTGCAAGTGATAATGGGTACGAAGTTGAGATTTAGTAGTTCATACCACCGCAGATCAACAGTTAGTCAGAAAGGATGATCCAAACACTGGAGGACATGCTAAGGGCATGCTTTTTGGACTTTTAAAGGCTTATGTGAAAGAAATGTCCCACTCATAGAATTTTCCTACAATAATATTTACCAAGAGACTATTCAGATTGCCCATTATGAGATATTGTCCAGAAAAAATGTAGATCACCTTTATGTTGGGACGAAGCTAGGGAGGCTAGAATAATTGGATTAGAAATCATTTAGGAATTGAGAGAGTAAGTGAAGCTCATACGGGAAAGGATGGCGACGGTTCAGAGTAGGCAGAAGAGTTATGCCAGTGTGAGAAGGGGGAGTTAGCCTTCAAAAAAAGTGATTGGATGTATCTTAAAGTATCAGCCATGAAAGGAGTAAAAAGATTTGGGCTAAGAGCGAAAATAAACCCAAGATACATTGGACCCTGTCAAGCAGTAGAGAAGGTAGGCCCTGTAGCATATAAAGTGGCATTACTGGATGAATACAAAGGAGTCCATAACATGTTTTACATTTCTTCATTAAGAAAAAGTTTCGGGAACCAACAAACCCTAGTGATTGACCTAAATCTGGTTCCATTGCAACCAAACCTAACCTATGAAGAAAGGCCTATATGAATCGTAGACTGGAAGGAGCATAGACTACGATCTTTGGTGAAGGTGCAATGGGGAAGCACAAAATAAGAGGAATATACATGTGAAAGTGAGCAGGTCACACTGGAGCAGTTTTCCTATTTATTCGTCCAACAGTAACTGACTTGGGGTGCACTAAGTGAGAGTAGATTAGTCAAATCGATGATAGTAGCACATCTATACATGAGTCTTCATACTACCTTTTTAGATACTATAACTCTTAATTATCGTCATGGTTTGAAAGAAGAGGATGACATGAAAAGCTGTCGTACTGCCGGAAGTAATTCGGCATTTATGGGAAGGACAATGCAAAGTAGCAAGACTTAAGGAAGAACAATGACGGATCGAGGAGGAACGACATCAAGATGAAGAGGATCATCAGAGAGCTAGGATCCTAATCTCAGAAATGATGGACCATGCTGCAAGGCAACAAGGGGAGAAACGAACGATCCAGGAATGTGATGAACAAGAAAAGGACAAGGGTGAGCATTTACCAATGTCCTATGCCACCAAGTCTAGCAGAGGAGCTAGGACACGACAAAGCAGTACCAACGTTTGTAACAGGAGCAACCAACAGAGGAGACAAGAGGAGGAATGGGTTGTCAGCTTAAATGGTGTCGATGGAGAACTCCAAAGAATGCCCCGCCTCATACACATCCCTTGGAATGTCATATCGAGGGATGTTCTTCACCGAATTTCAAGGATGAAATTCTATGTTAAGAAGGTGGCAAGTGTCATACGCAAAGACCCATACTCCACCTGAGATGCCACGTATGAAATGAGCCTACAAAAAAAAGATTACATACTTGCAGGCCATATTGTCTATTCTCATAGGTATGGTCCAGCGCCATGTGAGAGTCCCTCATTAGGGGAAGGACTGCGATATTGGACTCAAGGCAAGCTGCAAGAATCTAGTGTCTTGTCCCATCAGTCACTTGGTCTCTACAATTCTTCAATTCCAGAGGGCAAATGGATGGCTGAGATCAAAGAGCTCTTATTCAAGCATACATGTTGTAAGGATATGTTTTGTATATTCTAAAAAACTTTTCCCACCTTTCTACGTGAAAAATGATAGTCTTCATTATGTTTATGAATTATCTTTACACTACGATTTTGGGATGATGAGTTGGAACGTGTGGATTGGTGATGATTGTGACTTTCAGGTGCATGAGGCTTATCGTCTGTTGATCATTATGTACAGGTAGAGTGATTCCCGATGTCGTTCCTACAACACTTTACCACGAGTTTCATACGGGTACATGGAGTCCTCTTGATGATTAGGGCGAAATATTTTCATATTGGCCTCATTTGATAGATAGGAAAGAGATTCTCCAGGCATATCATGGGTGTTGTCTTTGAGTCAATTGACAAGGTATAGTGATTCTCTAGGTCGATCATGTGTGTTGTCGTCGAGTGTGTGGACTAGGTTGAGTTATTTCCCTTGTCGAATGCTTTGAAACTAGTGAATCAGGTTGCACGTTGGCCATGTAGTATGATTCCTCTTGTTGAACGGTTGAGTGATTCCTAGCTCGTCATTTATACGAAGTGATATGATGAGTTTTGTGTGTTTTGATAAAAGGATGGTTCTTCACCTTGGTGATAATTACGTATACTAGAGATTTGCTCAGAGGATGATTCCTCGCTATACTTATATACTTGTATTTTCTTTCAGAGGGTAGTTCCTCACCATAACTATAAATACATGTATTTTTGCTCAAAGAGTGATTCCTCTTCATGTATAAATATATGTGTTCACAAATTATTTACATGAAATAGGACTTGCATCTTCACTTGCATTGTTTCTCATTAATAGTATTGTCATAGATGTTTAACTTATCTATGGTTGTGTTTATCAAAACTGAAGGCCTTGATGCAAATATATGCTAAGAGGAGATTTCTGAGAAGGAAGGACCGACCCCACTTGAATGATAAAGACGAAGTCTTGTCTTCGTTATTAGTTATTGTATTTATGAAAATGCATTATTTAGTCAGGCGACAAATTGTGTTCGGTATATCGTACATGGATGAGAGTAATGAACAATTGGTACTTTACACCATGCACCATTCGCATAGCATAATTTGATCTGAAAGATAAATTTTAAATTTTGAATCTTATAATCAAATTATGTCATGTGGATGGTGTGTGGTGTAAAAGCCTCCAAAAAGCATTACTTTTTTCATTAATGGATTCACCTATTATTAGTTTAGACCTCTGGTACAACTATCACTAGTCTTTGATTAAACATTTACTTACTCCTTTGAACTTATATCACTTATCGTATATTTAATCCATAATTATGCATCTAGATTAGATAGAAATATCAGGGTGTTGCAAACCGGCTGGCATCCTTGACATCACGGGTTCTTGTCAGGCTCGTTATCAAGATACTAGACGCCGTACTGGATGTGTAAGGGGATTTCTCCCTCACTCATAAACCCACTAGGCGCTCAGTCGAGAATAATGGGTTTTGCACCGATACCCGGCCCCAGGGCTCAAACTTGGCAACAAAACAACTTGTCTACAAGGAAAAGTAAGTAATAATGGCTAATGGGACGGATAAGCCCGATGCCGCTCGGCCGCAAACCACTCATGGGGACTCGTACTAGGCAGAACAGGAAAGACAGAGAACCTTTGTTCTTCTAACAAATGAACATTGACGGACAACCAACAAGACCTGTGGAATAAAGTAATCGGGGAACCATGCAGCACTAATGGTACCACTACCTTGGTAACACGCCACATTTATGAAGCCATCGTAGAGGCATGCCGCATTAAAGGACTCTGATAAAAGGAACAGTAAAAAAGAAATAGGCTCCAGAAGGGCAGGCACGATCTGTCCCCCCAGACTCCCGGTATAAATAGTAATTCTCAGGTACAAAAAAGCTCTCTAGACCCACTATTATTTATGAACTTCGACAATTCTCTACTGATTTTAGTATTGGAGACTCCTTGGCTCCAAGGTCGCCCCCTCCTAGCTTCTTGCATCTTCGTTTTTGCTGGCCTAACTTTGAAGACCCGAGTCACTGGAACCTGATCCAAATGAGTACGAAACATGACATTAATAGGATGATTGTAATATTCTGTTGCTTACGGATTGAGACAAGTTACTTATGGATAATGTGTAGTTATGTAATTTAAATATATTATGGTAAAACTATTTAGATTTAATGACTCATTTTATTTCTGTTGCAAATTTTAACTACACACAATCGTTTTGCACGTGCGCACAAATTTGTTATCATATGGCGCGAAGGGTGTATTACCTGTGTGGCTAACATCACCTCATAGATTTTAGCTAATCAGAAGTAGTGGTGTCTTTACTTGTAAAGTGTATTTGTATCAAGGTCTTTACTTGATTGGAGTTGTACTTTGTCAACTAGTGTCTACATAAAAATATATATATATATATATATATATTTCATTCTTTTTATAAATTATATATAGTTTTTATTTTATAAGGAAAAAAAAAGTGTATTTGTAATTTTTTATAATTGTATTTGAGTCGAATTTCGAGTCAAACTAGAATCTGAATTTAATATAATTGAACCACAACCATCATTCACCGGTACCCCAACTCAACTCAATCGCGATATCCTAATCCCAGTTGGTCTCTACGAAACATTAGATTTGAATGTGCGGAACAATTCCTCTTGTGCCAAAGCTGCAACTTTCTTAGATTTTTCCTCTAATTATATTATCGTGTTCGATCCATGTGCTAGTGTGAAGCATACATATTACCATGGAGATAGTGGATGGAGTTGAATATAAGCATTGTTGATATATGGACGAATAGGTTTAATTTCGTGTATGAGGGGGTCCTCTCCTTAGACTTTCCGGAAAGTGGCCCAGGCCCAAAGAGATCAAGCCATGGAGGCCCCAGGCCCCTCAGGTGGGAACCAAAGTAGGCCAGGGGCCCAAGCCAAGAAGCTGTGTGCCAAGCCCACAACTCGTCTATCCATCCGGAAAGGCCTTGGCACGGGGCTCGACCCAATCAAGGATCCCTCCACAAGACAGCGATCGCCTGGGACCTCGGTGTGCGGTCAAGCCCTGCAATAGGGTACGTAGCAAACGACTGCAGCAGAGCGCATGCGGCTGGGCATGTCCGATCGTGGGCATGCTTGGCCAGAGACACGCCGCATTCAATGTATGTCAAGGAGCCCAACACGCAAAGATGTGTTGCCAAAGGTGTCGTGGGAAGGCACAACCACGACCTAACATACTGCCACAACAAGAGGGTGGTGGCAGGTTTGATCCAAGCACGGCCTAACACCCCATGATCTACCTCGACAATCGAGTCCAAGCTAGGTATAAATACAGGCATCCCTCCCTGGAGAAGACTCTTTAAACTCTTCTTCTTCTGGACTCACTTAATTTTCTTTATCACTCAAATAATCTTTACTGATTTTGGCATTGGAGGGATCCCGGACATCACCAGAGCCCATTTTTCCTCCTCACTGCAAGTCCAGAGGGTTTAGCTACCGTGGTGCTGCTTGGGCTCCAAAACACAACATCAACATTATGGACCAACACCACCTGATTGCAACCGGTCAAGTCAATGACCCCAGTTATTTAAGAGTTTGTTGGACCGTCATCTCTGCACAAAGCAAGGGCTAATTTGGTCCATTTCATATCTCATTATTAATAAAAAATAAAATAGTGAAATAATTGTAATTATATCATTGTTCAGCTGGAAAATATTTTTTGGCTTTTTCTCAAAACTTGAATTATTGGATTAGTCATCTTATTTTCTAAAATTGTAAAATAATATTATTTTTTTATCTACCTAGTTAATGCATTATTTGTTTTTTAACAACATTTTACTTGTATTTTTATAATTTTCACCGTCCATATACTAAAATACATAGAATTCATCTATCATCATAAATTAACTTCATTTTCAGATACAAAATATTAAAATATACACATAATATATTCACAAATGTGTGAAAAATAATATAAAATTCCTTTGACTTAGCTGCTGCAGCTTAACAAATTTATTGAGTTACTGTAGCTCATGATCAAATTTATATACTAATGATACTGATAGGTTTGACAAATGGAATCAGATGTAAAATTTTTATTTTGTTTTAATATTATAATTGTTTTAAATAAAAATTTTTATATAAAATATAATAAATAGTTTAATTTTTTTAAATTTTTAAATAATATTAATATTATCAAATTTTATTTAAACATTTTATCTAAAATAAAAAAATTCTCATCTCACTATTCGAACTTGTCTTTAATTTAACGCGAAAATTTTAACGGACATATCAACTAAACTTTAGCTAAAATTAGAGCTGTTATCGGCCACAGAAACCAACTTACGTCACAATCCTTAGCTCCGAAGAATATATCGCAAGACTAATATCAATGATATTTCTATAAATAAAAAAATAGAATTTAAAATAAAAAAATATATCGCATGTGTTGGACGGAATACAAGCATTAATGCATTGGCGTCCCCTCTCAACAGTTTATTTATTTATTTAGATAATTTATAATCAGGCTTGATAGCGATGGGTCAACAAATCCTTGTTGAGCATCATCATCTAATGCTAAGGACTCCACTAGCAACTATTTTGACGCGTTTGTTGAGTCTTCCACCGTCTCAAATTTTTAAATAAAAATAATATTTTAATAATATTTTTTTAAATTTTTATCTTTTATTTAAAATTATCTCATTTCATCTTTAAATTTATCTATCGCCCAACAAGAAAAAGAATTAGCAATTATACCCCTTCACGATAGTATGTTGCGCCTCCACTTGAACTAGTTCTTGAATCGACTGAAAACTGTAGAGGTGCCAACTCTTCCGCACAATGTTGTGAGTAATAAGAACTCAAGAGTTGTGAGGTCCAACAAATCATATTCATTTTTATTTTCATAATCTAATAATATATAATGTAATAATCTCATATATGTATAGATAATAAAATTTTATATAAATAAAAATTTTATATCTATAATATAATAATCTAAAAAAATATTTTTAGACTTGTTATAATTTTTTTCATATTTAAAAAAAGAATGATTTTAATGTAATTTATAATTTAAATGAAAATAATTTAATTAATTTAATATAAAATAAATATGAATGATATTTGTTAAATTTAAAAATAAAAATATATTTAACTCATCCAATGCTCTAATTCTGCAAAGTAGCCTATCACATATTTATATATATTGTTTAAAAAAAAATTGGCAAGGCTGCCACAATTCTGAAAAGTTGCAACATGCTTTTTTTATTGTTTTAGTGTAAAGGCACGCCCGGCAAGATTTAGGATACGTTTGGGTGTTGAGAAGTATTAAAAATATTTGTAAAAAGTTATGAATAAAGATTGAGATGAGTTTGTTGATCCTATTGAGAGTATTTTGAATTATTTAGATATATGAAATATGTTGAATTGTTAACTTTTGAGTATGTAGTTGAAAAATGGATAGATCTCATAACTATTATAGTGATTTTATTTTTAATAATAAATATTATAATGATTTTATTTTTAATTTATATATAATAGTGATAAATATTATAATGATTTTATTTATATATATATATATATAATAGTGATAAATATTATAGTAATGTTATTATTTATTTATATATTATAGTGATTTTATTTTTAATTTATATATAATAGTGATAAATATTATAGTATTTTATTTTTTATTTATATATAATAGTGATTTTATTTTTATTTATATATTTTAGTGATTTTATTTTTTATTTATATATTATAATGATTTTATTTTTTATTTATATTTAATAGTGATAAATATTATAGTAATTTTATTTTTTATTTATATATTATAGTGATTTTATTTTTCATTTATATATTATAGTGATTTTATTTTTCATTTATATATTATAGCGATTTTATTTTTTATTTATATATTATAGCGATTTTAATTTTAATTTATATGTTATAGTGATAAATATTTTTTATTTATATATTATAGTTATTTTATGTTTTATTTATATATTATAGCAATTTTATTTTTTTATTTATATATTATAATGATTTTATTTTTTATTTATATATTATAGTAATTTTATTTTTTATTTATATATTATAATGATTTTATTTTTTATTTATATATAATAGTGATTTTATTTTTTATTTATATATTATAGTGATTTTATTTTTTATTTATATATTATAGTGATTTTATTTTATTTATATTTAATAGTGATAAATATTATAGAATATTTGTGAATAATTATGAGTAGAGATTGAAGTGGGTTTGTGGATCCCATTAAGAATATTTTAAATTATTTATATATAAAGTATTTTTAAAAATATAAAATTATTTAAAAAATGTTAAGAGTAATTTGATACTCAAGCATATCCTTAATTGTCTTGTAGTAAGACAAAGTCTACATAAAAGAAAAAAATAAAAAAACCACGCCGGCAATTCCGAAAAGCTGCAAATTTTTTTTTAATTGTTTTATCGTAAAGAGAAAGGCACGCCGGCAAGTTTTTTTTCTTTTTTTAATTCTCTTGTAGTAAGACTGTCATGAAAGACACGCCAGTAATTTTAATTTTTTTAAAATTTTTATGTTTGGGCTTCGACAAACTTAACATGTGAAATGTTAATAAATAAAATTTTGTGTTAAACTCCATATATAATGAAGTGTGTATGTGTATATATATATATATCCTTTTGTGATAAAGCTGATAATTTAATTGATTATGTTTCTACCTATCGCACGACTAATCATGATAAATTATTAGATAGTAGGGGTTTATTTAAATATATATATAAATGGGACACATTGCTTGCATATGGTAATTTTACTAAGTTTCATACAAATAATTAATTTATTCTATTAGTAAATATTTATTTGGTTAAACACTTAGGACGATAAAGAAATTTTTAAATACCTTATACTTGGTAACTTGGTTATATCTTTTCGATAGCTAGTTATCTTAAGTCGTTGCATTTAATTATTTGGCTTTATCATGCGAAAGGTGTCCATTGTGTATTATGGACCCTAAAATAAATTTAAGATGAGATTCGTGTTTAGGTGTCCATTATGTATTACGGACCTTAAAATAAATTTTAAGATGAAATTCGTGTTTATGTGTCCATTGTGTACTAGGACACTAGCATAAATTTGAGATACATATTTTAATACTTTGAGGAATGAAAATAATTTAGATATGTATTTTCACATGCTTAATTACTTTCCTTTGTGATATCCTCAGTTTTTGGGAATCCTGGATTGTCTCTTCAATTATCTGTGATCAAAACATTAATCGGGACTAATTATAAGGATTGACATAAGTCTCTCACTATTAGCTTGACAATTATGAATCTAGATTTGGCCTTAAGGACAGAGATACCCACCAAGCCTACTAATGAAAGCTCTATTGAGGAGAAAACTCGCTATGAACGTTGGGAGCACTCAAATAGGACTTGTCTTATGATAATGAGGCACACCATTGACAAGTCTATTAGGGAGAGCATTCACCAAATTGATAATGCCAAAAATTTTCTTGAGGCTGTTGGGAAGAAGTTCACAAAATTTGATAAAGTAGAAAAGGGAACCCTCATGAAGTTGCTTACTACCACGACTTACGATGGTATCAGTAGAGTCTGTGAGCATATTATGATGCTTATTCATTTCTTTAATAAGCTGAGAGAAATGAAAGTTAAGTTGGCAGATAGTTTTCTAGTGTGGCAAGTGCTTGAGTCTCTGCCATCTCAGTTTGATGCTCTCAAGACTATATACAACGCTTAAAGAGATGAATGGAGCTTGAGTGAGATGATTGCTATAGTCTCTCAAGAGGAAGAAATGATAAAAAAGGGGAGGTCTCAGGCTGCATTTGTTATAACTCAAGATTCTGGAAATTTCAAGAAAATTTTTTCTAAAAGCAAAACCAACAGTAAACCATATAAGGTGAAAAAGGTTGGAAAGCCCACCTGACAAGCTAGCTTGGGTACTTCTTCTAAACCCAAGATGAAAGTTTTTAAAGGAAAATGTAATTTTTGTGACATGTTTGGACACAAAAAGGCAAATTGCAGGAGATTTACAGCTTGGTTAGAGAAGAAAGGTACACATATGACACTAGTATGTTTTGAGTCTAATATGATTGATGTTCCCTCTGATACTTGGTGGTTAGATACTGGTGCAACAATTTACATTACAAATTATTTTCAGGAATTAAGAAGCATCAGAAAGCCGAATGATGGAGAGTTGATGGTGAATATGAGAAATGGAGTGAAGGTTAAAGTTGAATACATTGGAACAATCATACTTCTTTTGGCCTCTGGGGAGCTTTTAGACCTAAAAGGCACTGCTTTTGTACCTTCCATCAGGAGGAATCTTATTTCTATTTCTCTTTTGGACCAATGTGGTTACACTTTTGTATTTGAAAACAGAAAGATTACGATACATTATGACTCTGTTGTGATTGGTTCTGGTGTTTTGTGTGATGGTTTATATAAAATCGACTTGATTCCCATTTTGTCTCATTGTTCTTCTAATACACATGTTGTGAATGCTGCAATTGGCTCCAAACGGAGTAGAGTGAATGAAGCATCTTCCATGCTATGGCACAAACGATTTGGTCAAATTTCCAAATCTAGAATGAAAAGGTTGGTCAAAGATGGTGTCCTTGTTAATTTAGATTTTTCTGATTTTGACACTTGTATTGATTGTATTAAAGGAAAGAACTGCTAAAGTGAGAAGGGAAAAGATTGGCAAAAGAGATTAGGTTCTGGATTTGATACACACTGATATATGTGGTCCCATCACTCCTCCTGCATTGGGAAATTATAAGTACTTCATCACCTTTATTGATGATCATTCTCGTTATAGTCACATTGAGCTCATTTGTGAAAAGTCTGAATCATTCGAAGCTTTTAAAGTTTTCAAGGCTACTGTTGAGCTTCAAAAAGATAGACGTTTTAAAGTCATTAGATCTGATAGAGGTGGAGAGTATTATGAACGATATGACGAAACTAGACAAAATGCACAGGACCTTTTGCAAGATTCCTTCAAGCATGTGAAATTGAGGCACAATATACTATGCCTGGCACTCCTGAGCAAAATAGGATTGCAGAAAGAAGAAATCGTACTTTAATGGATATGACGCGATGTATGCTTAGTCACTCGTCTTTACCTGAGTTCTTGTGGGGAGAGGCTTTAAAAACCACTGCATACATTTTGAATCAAGTACCGAGCAAGTCAGTTCCTAAAACTCCTTATGAGTTATGGTTAGGAAAGAAACCCAGTTTGCATCATTTTCATGTTTGGGGCTGCAGGGTAGAAGTAAGACCTTACAATCCACACCTAAAGAAACTTGATCTTAAAACCATTACTGGGTATTTTGTGGGCTATTGTATTGGCTCAAGAGGCTCCAGGTTCTATTGCCCTTCTCGTGCAACTAGAATCATTGAGTCGGATCGAGCTGTTTACTTTGAGGATGATATTAGTTGTGAGCATTCAATACCACGAGAGATTGCATTCAAGGAGGAGCGTGCCATTGTCCCGGTACCCATTATCTCTCCATCTATAATTTTTCCTTCGCCTACAGAGCACCCTGTTGCCATTACTCAAGAACCCATTATTGACAATGGACCTACTATCGTTGAAGGGACAACTAATGATGCTCATTTGAGGAGATCACAAAGGACACGTAAACCTTCAATCTCTGATAATTATATGATTTATTTGCAAGAGCATGAGTTTAGTGTTGGAACATCTATTGATCCGGCTTCCTTTCAGGAGGTTGTTGATAGTCCCCAATCTTCACATTGGGTAGAGGCTATGCATGATGAGATGAGATCCATGGGTCAGAATGATGTATGGGATTTGATTGAGTTACCGAATGGTTGCAAACCAATAGGTTGCAAATGGGTCTTTAAAACCAAACATGATTCTAGTGGCCATGTAGAGAAGTATAAGGCTAGACTCGTTGCTAAAGGCTTTAGCCAAAGAGAAGGCATTGACTATAATGATACGTTCTCACCAGTGTCTACCAAAGACTCATTTCGGATAATCATGGCACTTGTAACTCATTTTGACTTGGAACTACATCAAATGGATGTCAAAACAGATTTTCTTAATGGGCATTTGTCTGAAGAAATGTTTATGAAGCAACCAGTTGGTTTTCAAGTGAAGAATAAGGAACATATGGTATGCAAACTAAAAAAATCAATTTATGGGCTTAAACAGGCATCGAGACAGTGGTACTTGAAGTTTGATGAAATTGTCACCTCTTGCAGTTTTAGGGAGAATCTTGTTGATCAATGCATATATTTGAGGGTCAGTGGGAGTAAGTATATCTTTCTTGTTCTTTATGTTGATGATATATTACTTGCCGCAAATGACATTGAGCTTTTGTTTCAGACAAAATGCATGTTGTCATCAAATTTTGATATGAAGGATCTTGGTGAGGCCTCTTATGTTTTAGGCATCCAGATTTTTCGTGAGAGATCTAGAGGCGTTCTTGGATTATCTCAGGAAACCTATATTGATCGAGTTTTAAGCAGGTTTAATATGCATTCTTGTTCTCATGGAAAAACACCTATTGTAAAATGTGATAAATTTTCTAGGTCTCAATGCCCTTAGGATGATAGTGAGAGGACTCAAATGCAAACGGTTCTCTATTCGTTAGTTGTGGGTAGTTTGATGTATGCTCAAGTATGTACACGGCCTGATATTGCTTATGTTGTTGGTGTACTTGGAAGATACTTAAGCGATCCTGGTTTGGCTCACTGGAAAGCTGCAAAGAAAGTACTTAGGTATTTGCAAGGCACTAAAGATCTAGTTCTTACATATCGGCGATCTAATATTCTTGATGTAGTTGAATATTCTGATGCCGACTTTGCAGGTTGTTTAGATGACAGGAAATCTACTTCTGGTTATATTTTTATGATGGCAGGAGGGGCTATTTCATGGAAAAGTGTCAAACAAATACTTACAACTTTCTCTACAATGGAGGCAGAGTATGTAGCTTATTACGAGGCTACATGTCAGGCTATATGGTTGCGGAACTTTATCTTGGAGTTAGGTGTTGTGAACACCATTTCGAGGCCGCTAAAGATATTTTGTGACAATTCTGCAGCAGTCGCTTTCTCTCGAAACACTAGGAGCTCTTCTCGCTCTAAGCATATTGATATTAAGTATTTATTTGTTAGAGAGAAAATAACCGAGTTTAATATTTGTGTTGAGCATATTTCCACAGAGCATATGTTAGCTGACCCACTAACTAAAGGTTTATCTCCAAAACTGTTTCGAGAGCATGTGACTCATATGGGATTGTTAGAGTCTTCAATTTTATTAAGTTAGTGGGAGATGTATCTTTGTATTTATTGTGAGCACTTGGTTGCTACATTTCATTGTGCATGTATTTTGTATTAATTATGAGATTTTTTGTGTTTGAAAGTGAGACACTATAAAATAGTCTTGTTGGGCTTCATTTGAGAATCTAGCAATTTCTTTTGTGTTGATATGTATGTTGTACTTGCATATTATTTGTCTGGATATCGTGATTGTAGGTACTTGCTTTGTGTCGTGCATCCTATCGATGTACTCATAACTCGTTGCTTGCAAATGCACTTGATCCAAATTGTGTTCTTTGAATGCAAGTTCGTATTCAATTTATGCGTGGATGACTTTGTTGTCCAAGTGGGAGTTTGTTGTATTTTTTATGTGTGGACTAGCATAGTCATAATATGAGCCCATAATGGGCTGGGCTATTTAGTGAGCACTTGAGGAAGTCCTTACTCTCACCCCATATATATATATAAATGGAGTTGGTCTATTAGACTCCATGTAAGCCACTTTTGTGTCAAGAGGGAGGAGAGTAAAAGTCTCCTCAACACACAAATACCAGATCATTTTGGAATACAAAGAGGTGATGGCAAACTCATCTTTTAACCATGTAGGAGGTATGTTTTCTTCTATTCGTGAGTTTAAGCATGCTATGATAATAGAAAAATATGATCTTGTTTATTTCTTTTCATCACTCTACGCATACTGCATGCGATAATGATTGTCACCATAAGCGAAGAGTAATACATAAAACAATATAGGTTTCCTTGTACGTACTATATATCTGTAACACAAATAAGAAAACTACTAGAGACAAAATAATTCTACACAAAAATTTCTACAAACTGACGTGTGATGTTAATTTTTTTTTTTATTCTTTTCATTATCCCACGCACACCGAATTTTCCTCCCCCCCCCCCCTCTCTCTCTCAAACTCAAAACTTCGGTCTCTCCATTTTTAGCAGTTGGTGGCCTATACCAGTAACAGGAAAAAAGAAAAAAAAAACATAGAAGAGCTTGCTCTCCTGATTTTGATGCTTTGTTTTTCATCTTCATTTTTCATTTTGATTTTTATCTGATGTTGTGTTTTTCATCTTGCTCTTGATGCTATATTTTTTGTATTGTTCGTGATTCTTGGACCAACGTGAATGCTATTTTCCCATTGGTTATTAACAAAAACAGTAAAAATTCCAACATCGACGGTGAAACAATGGTTGTCGGCAACATAAAGAACATGAATGAGGAAACAATGTCTTAAGGATGTATATGGGAGTGGGGACGACTAAGTGGGAAAAAAAAAAAGCAAGAGAAAAAATACCGGCAGGGATGAGAAAGTGGATAACAGCAAAAACTCCAGCTAATGCTGAGAGCTAGTTTGTTATTTTAATTCTTTGATTTGTTTATGCTGAGTTGTACATAAGGGCAACATCGTATTTTCATTTTATAGGTTGTTAGAATATTCTTTTATGTACTTATATACACTGGTCGATGTACAGAACAATACATATAACATAAACAGTTTTTTTCTCTCCAATTTCTGGGTTTCCTGCTCTGCATTTCATTTTGTTACATGGTATCAGAGATCCCTTCGATCCCAAATCCACGCCATGTCAAGCAACTTTGGTAAAGAAGTTTCTAACCCCTCCCCTCCACCCAAACCTTCGAATGAAAGGTATCTCAACTTTTCAGATCCTTTCAATCCCTTTCACAGAGACAATGGTGATAACCCAGTCGCTGCTTTGGTTTCGGACCTTTTAAATGCTGATAACTATGTTAGTTGGTCTCACGCCATCAGCCGTGCCCTTCGGGCTAAGAACAAGCTTGGTTTTATGAATGACAATCTTCCAAAACCAAACGATGTTGCAGATCCCCTCCTTGAAGCTTGGGAATGATGCAACGACCTTGTAGTCTCTTGGCTTCAAAATTCGGTAAGCGCATCTGTTAAATCCAGCCTTGCTCTAGTCGATGATTCTAGAATTCTTTGGCTCCAACTTCAGGACCATTTTACTCAACAAAATGGTCCTCGTATTTTCCAATTGAAATGCAACCTTGCTAGCCTCTCTCAAGGTCAGGATTCCGTTAGCATTTATTTTGGCTATTTGAAAGCTTTTTGGGATGAATTGGCTGTTTATGACCCTCTACCTGATTGTGATTGTGGCAAGCTGAAAATTCTTCACGCTCGTTACGACAAAGACTGTGTTATACAGTTTCTCATGGGCCTCAACGATCCTTATTCCTCCTCACGAGATCAGATTATGCTTATTAAGCCCCTACCCCCTCTTAATCGAGTTTTCTCCATGATTCAACAACAAGAACGTCAACAACTCATGCTTCACCAATCCCCCACCTTTGACCTTATGGCTATGTTGGCTAAAAATACATTTTCATCCTCCAAACCAAACCAGAAATCAGTCCGCCCCTACTGCACTCATTGTAAAATTCAGGGCCACTCCTTTGAGAATTGTTTTAAGGTAGGAAATGCTACCCCACCTCTGTGTTCCCACTGCAACATGACTGGTCATTCCATTGACAAGTGTTATAAACTACACGGGTATCCACCTGGTCATAAACTCCATGGAAAGACTAAGAGCTCTACTACTGTTGTTGCTTTATCTCTGCCTTGTTCCAATGAAGATATTGATGAGGAACCTACTGAGCCCATGGCTCTCACCAAGAGCCAATACAATCAAGTCCTTGCATTGCTGAATTCTAAGGACTCCAGTTTAGCCATGGCATCCATCTCGTTTGCTCAACCCTCAACATCTTCTCATCCTATTCACAACTCCAAAGTTTCTAGTATGGTCACCTGCTTATCCACTCACACACACACACACACCTGCTTCATCACAAACTACCCCTCTCTTTATACATCCATCACTGCCAGTATTTCCTCTTTGGTTAAATTACCTAATGGTGCAGCTGTCCCTGTTACTCACATTGGTGTTGTGCGTCTCTCACCAACTCTAGTGCTTCAAAATGTGCTTTGTGTTCCCTCCTTTCAATTCAATTTAATTTCTACCAAAAAGCTTGCTCTTAACTCAGCTTGCTGCCTTATTTTCTTTTCTCATTCGTGTTTTATATAGGACTTAATTTCATGGACAACGATTAGGATGGGTGAAGTGAGAGGAGGCCTATATCATTTGCTACGATTTGGTGTGTTACCCTCAGCTTTGGTTGATTTTTTTCCAGCCTTTCTTCATCAAGACCAGCCTCTTAGTGGTTCTGTTACTTGAAAGGATTCCAATTCTGATTTGTGGCATTATAGGCTTGGTCACATTTCATTTTCTAGACTTCTTTTAATCACTGATCCCCTTGTACGACAGACCATGAATTCTATTAATCAATCACCTTGTTGTGTTTGTCCTTTGACCAAGCAACATCGTTTTCCTTTTCCAACTTCCACAACTAAGTCTCTTTATGCTTTTGATATTGTTCATTGTGACATATGGAGCCCTCACCCCACTGTTGCGATTGATGGTTCTCGGTTTTTCCTAACTCTTGTTGATGATTTCTCAAGGACCACATGGGTCTACATGCTGAAAACCAAGTCTGAAGTAAGACAATGTATTGAGAGTTTTATCTCTTTAATTGAAACACAATTTGAAAGTGCTTGAAGTGATAATGGCAAGGAATTCTCTATGACAAATCTCTTCAAATCCAAGGGCATTATCCACCACACAAATTGTGTCGAAACACCCCCAACAAAATGAGATAATTTAGTGTAAACATCAACACATCATGAATTTAGCTCGCGCACTAAAATTTCAATCTAATGGTCCTATCAAATATTGGAGTGATTGTATCCTAACTACAGCTTACATCATAAATAGGACCCCTATACCATTACTTCACAATAAAACCCCCTTTGAAACCATTTTCAATAAACCCCCCACTTATCATCACATGAGAGTCTTTGGTTGCCTTAGTTTTGCTTCCACTTTATCTCATGGACGAAATAAATTTGATTCGAGAGGTAGGAGATGTGTGTTCCTTGGTTATTCGTTTGGAGTGAAAGGTTACAAGCTGTTAGACATACAAACCAACCAGATTTTATATTCTCGGGATGTTGTGTTTCATGAAGGAGTTTTTCCATTCAATACCAAGTCTTCCAAGCATTACACATCTCCTCCCTCCACCATCCCCCTCACCACACCTACTCCTTTCAATTTTTATTCCTAGAACCTCACTTCAAACACTCCCACCCCCCATCCCACCAATGCTGATCAATTTTCAATCTCTGCCACACCAAATCCTGACACTCCCACACCAGTTTCTTCTCCATCTATACTACCAACTTCTCCCTCTACCTCTCTTTCTTCCCCTCCTCCCCTTCCTTCACTCCCACATCTTCCTCGCAGGTCAACCCGACATAGGAGTGCACCCTAATTTATGCAGGACTTCCATTGTCAACAGGCTACTCTCATTCCTTCCAACCAATTGTTGACCACGAAGCTTGGACCTCTACTAGATAAGTCTTTTCCTCTTGAAAATACTTTATCTTATCATGGTTTTTCACCCACTTATCAAGCCTTTTCCACTTCTATCTCTACCCATTTTGAACCAAAAACCTATAGACAAGCCCTTAGCCACCCGGGATGGTGTCAGGCGTTGGACACTGAATTGGCTTCCTTAGAAGCCAACAACACTTGGATACTTACATATTTGCCTCCTGGAAAAGTTCCAATTGATTGTAAATACGTTTATAAAATTAAATATCACTCTGTTGGCTAAGTTGAGAGATTAAAGGCCCGTTTAGTAGCCAAGGGTTACACCCAGCTTGAAGGAGTTGATTTTCATGAGACATTCTCACCTGTTGCCAAATTGGTAATCGTGAGGTGTCTCCTTGCCATTGCTTCAGTTAAGGGCTAGCATTTACATCAATTTGATGTAAATAATGTATTTTTACATGGAGATTTAAATGAAGACATTTACATGAAGAAACCTCCTGGTTACACCAAGGGAAAACCCACTCAAGTTTGTATGTTACTCAAAAGTTTGTATGCCCTCAAACAAGTTTCGAGGCAATGGTATTCTAAGTTTTCCACCTCATTGATTGAATCTGGTTTCTTCCAATCTATGGTTAATTACAGCCTTTTCACCAAAGAGGTTAATGGTTCTTTCATAGCTCTACTTGTTTACGTTGATGACATACTTGTGGCTAGTAATGACACTGCCTGTGTGAATGCCTTGAAGGATTTTCTTGACAGCAAATTCAAAATAAAGGATCTCGGCTCATTGAGATATTTTCTTGGAATTGAAATTGCTAGATCCTCCAAGGGCATTCATTTGTGCCAAAGGAAATACCTTTTGGTCATTCTAGCAGATTCTGGAAATTTGGGCAGCAAGCCAACTAAAGTTCCCATGGAGCCAAATCTCAAGTTCAGTCAATCTTCAGGCTAACCATCATCAGACCCGAGTGTGTATAAGAGATTAATTGGTCGTCTTCTCTATCTCACAATCACTCGACCCAACATTTGTTATAGTGTGCAAACATTGAGTCAATTTATGGCTCATCCTACTGATTTCCACTTGTTAGCAGCTCAGAAAATTTTGAAGTATCTTAAGGTTGCACCTGGACAGGGTTTACTTCTCTCTAGTTCATCCTCTCTTCAACTCAATGCCTATTGCGACTCGGATTGGGCCTCCTGCCCTGACACCAGGCGCTCGGTAACAGGTTACAGCATATTCCTTGGCACCTCTTTGATTTCATGGAAATCAAAGAAGCAATCTATTGTGTCTCACTCCTCAGCCGAGGCTGAGTATCGCTCGATGGTAGCAACATGCTTGGAACTCACATGGTTGTGCTACATATTCTCTACCCTTCAGGTATCTCATCCACAAGCTACCTTCTTGCACTGTGACAACAAAGCTGCCATCCACATCGCTGCCAACCTTGTTTTCCACGAGCAAATGAAACATATAGAACTCGATTGCCACTTGATACGTGATAAGATTCAAGAGGGTAGCATCCAAACCTGTCATGTTTCAAGTACCCATTAATTGACTGATATTTTAACTAAGGCTCTACCCTCCATTGTCCTTCATCATCACTTATCCAAGATGGGAGTTTTTAATCTGCACTCTCCATCTTGCGGGGGGTATTGGAGCATACCATGCAATCTTCAACATCATCTCTGTTATTGAATAGAGGGAAGACGCCAACTAATGCTGAGAGCTAGCTTGTTATTTTTATTCTTTGATTTGTTTATGTTGAGTTGTACATAAGTGCAACATTGTATTTTCATTTTATAGGTTGTTAGAATATTCTTTTATGTACTTATATACACAGGTCGATGTACAGAACAAACATATAACAGAAACATATTTTTTCTCTCCAAATTTTGGGTTTCCAGCTCTGCATTTCATTTTGTTACAGAACGATAAAATAATTAACTTATGTGGTGACATGTTTGTTTGTGGAATCCCTTTATGTCCCTAGCAGGATCCACAAATAATGTATTAAGTCTGCGTTTGGATATTGAATTGAGTTCAGTTCTTTATAAATAGTAGTGAGTTGAGGTGATTGAGTGAGTTTTGTGGAACCCATTTAAAATGAGTTTATATGTGTTTGGATATTGAGATGAGTTTAGATATATTTATAAAAATTTGTGAAATAATTGGATCCTACCATAAATATATTGTTCACATGTCAATGTTTTCTCCCATGCAGCCAACGATTAGTCCACTATTCGTACATTGCTAAAACCGGCTAGGGACAGTACCCATTCTTCAAGCTTGCACCCAAGTATGAAATATTTCTGACAATTTCTGACAAAACAAGACTTTTTTTTTTCTCTATTTCAGTGTTCTCAGCAACAATGTGACTTTCTCATTTGAATTGATTTTTTTCCCAAAGCCGGCGCTTCACACAATGGAAGTTTTCAACGATTGCGATTGGGAAAAAATCCTTCGACGCGCATTGAAGTTTTCTATGTTAGCTGCTGAGAGGGTTTTGAATGGAACTTCAATTTTGCGATGTTCTGGAAGACAGGTTGGAGAAGATGATGGACGGGAAAGAGAGAGAGAGAGAGAGGAGTTATAATTGAAAGAAAAAAAAAAGTAAAGGCATGCGAGAATAATGTCAGGAATCCTATAAAGTCAATGTCTTACGTCTATCTACAGTGGTGAAATGAGTCTTACATTTGAAAACTTAGCTCAAAGTGCTTTTGGATGGCGGATGTAGTTTAAATTTAAACTAAGCTGAGCTTAAGTTTTCGTTTTCAAAACTCACCTCAACTCATCTCATTTTATTATTATAATTTTTTTAAATTTTTACATAAAATATAATAAAAAATTCAATTTTTTCAAATTTTCACATAAAATATAATAAATAATTCAATTTTTATTATACAATTCACAAACCATCTCAACTCATCTCTGAATCCAAATCATTCTGTAACACAAAAAATAGTACATGGGAACAAAAAAAAAAAAAATACACGTTGAAAATTAAGAGAAAGGAAAACGGATACAGTAAGCATCCAGGCTTATAACGGAAATGAAGAAAAAGTTCAGAAACTCATCAACAACAGACAATTTCATTTTCACCGAGCAAATATTTCTCGACCGGCTTATTTGTGGCCGATTCCTCTTTCACTAGGTCCGGAATATGCCTCTGCCATTAACGACGTATTGACTGAAGTACTAGCAGGATGAGGATGAAACATTAAAGGCCTAAAGCCCTCCACATCTGTGGAACATGAAACAAGGATGACGAAAATAAAAACGAAGGTGGCATTGAGGGCAAAGAAGATGATCCGATGAGGGTGTTTCATTGTTTAATTCGCTCCTTCAGAAATGTAGTCGTCGTTGCTTTCCCTGCTTGTTTTCGGTTCAAAGGATGCGACTCATGTATTGGAGGGAACTCTCTGTCTTACGTGTATTTATAGGCGAAGAGGCAACATTAATGGTTTTATAATTAATAATAGATTTCCAATGGAATTCGGTTCAAGATTAAAATATGCAACATGGAATTCCAGAAACAATATTTTATATTCAACTGGGATTTTGTCTGAGCCCCAGATGCCCGTGAACGAGATCATTGTCAACAGCACAGCGTGGAAACGCGAAGGGGAACAATTGTCAAATTGGGCAAATATCCGGCTCAGGCCGCTCTTTGCCGGATGGTCTACGGTGCTGATCTTACTGTAGGCACGAACTTTCCCTGCTGGATTTCTATTGTTAAATGCAAACTGGACATGGAAATGAAGATCGATCCAAACTCACGGGCTACCTTTAGAGAATTTTCTTGTAAAAATAATGTGATTTTTGTATCATGCACATATAATATATGAAGAAAAATCAATTGAGAGAAAATAGTGCTATGGGAACAGTAATGTATATACATGGTTAGCTAAAAAATCAAGAATTTTTTTTAATACATTTATTATTTTATATGCTGCGAAAATATGAAAGCGAATCATCTTATGCTCTGGCCTGGTTTATTCTCCCCAAGTTGTAAGGTCGGTCGGTTGCCAATCTTTGGTAAGAACTGGGCAAAATCAAGCTGATTATTTCGACAAATGATAGCCCTATATAAGATCTTTCAGCTTGAATTTTTTTCATCCGGATATTGTGGTACAAATTTATCATCGTAAATGATCATCTCAATACGGGTTGTGACCAAGTGATTTCAACAAAGTCAAAGTAGCTAGGTGTGTGTGTATATATATATATATCTTCCTATTACTTAAAAGTGTCTATATTTGTTATTGTTTAACAGTAATGAACAGTAAATAAGTTTTTTTTTTTCTTGACATGTTTTTCCGCATATCTCTATTACTGTTCACCAACAGTAATGATGAATAGTAATGACCAGTAAAGATTTTTTTTTTTTGTCCGTGTGAATGTCAATGTGCGACCTAATACCACAATTGTGCGTATTATATCATTAAATAAATGATAAAATTTTACTTTATCATACACTAAAAATCAACTTTAATTTATGGAATACTAATTTTTCATCATTAAATAAATGATGAAATTTTACTGTTCATTTTTAAGAGAAAAATTATCTAATTAATTTGAATTTTTAATATAATTTAAATTTCATAATAAATGATGAACATAAATAAATAATAATTTTATTCTTATACATTAGACTATTTTAATATTTGAAATTACACTTTATTTTTTTCTTCAAGTTGACAGATGTGGCAAACGTGCTTTTTTTTATCAATTAGAAAATCTTACGCCATACAGGATTTTACACAAGTACCACTAATTTTAAAGTAACCAAGCCCATTCTAGAGATCAGCGCAATCACTGAATCAAATAAATAGCACAAACTGAAAAAAAAAATAATAAAATATGAACTAATAAATTACTGTCGTCTGGCCGATCTGACTCTTTTGTCCTTGCCAACCTTACTATACTAGAATGCCAATTAACCTTTTATATATGTTTGCGTATATATATCTCCTCATATTTAAAATGGTGTATCTTCTGATGAATAGTAAGATGAACAACAATGAACAATGATAAACAATATTCTTATTTTACGCTTTCCTTCTTCGTTCATTTCTACATCCTCACAGCAATCCTCTTCACAAAATCACCACAAAATATCACAAAAGTTATTACAAAATAACACAACAAATCACAAAATCACCGCATACAATATCTTAATTGAATTATATGTAATGATCAATAAACGGAGAGACTCGTTTCGAGAGAGGGAGTTGCGAGGAGAAGAGGGCTGCCATGGGGGCTTTGATGGTGGCTTGGGTTCAGGGGGTGGTCGCCGGAGGAAGAGGAGCTCGATGGTGGTGGTGCGGTGACATGGGGACAATGTACGACGGCGGTATGGTGGAGAAACTTTGTGAGACCCATGCGGTCGAGGGAGTTGCAGGGAGACGAGAGCTGCCATAGGGGCTTCGACGGTGGCTTGGGTCCATGGGGGTGATCGCTGGAGGAAGAGGAGCTCAATGGTGTTCGTGCGGTGGCGAAGTGGTGCAAGCGTTGAGACCCATTTCGGGTTGCTCGCGTGCGGCGAATGGAGGAGCTGCCAAGGGTCTTCGACGGTGGGGTTTGCACGCCGGCGTGAGAGGAAGCCGGTGACGAGGTCGGTGATACCCATGGTGGCGTACGACTGCTTGAGGGAGGAGATCGGGTGAGAGAGAGAAGCCGTGGCTGAGCGAAAGGAGAGAGAGGGAGAAAGATAAAGTGAGGGGAAAAGAAACTTTTTGGGATTTAAATCTAACTCTTCATCATAACTCTTCAAATTTGATCAATGGTGAAAATTTAAATACTGATTTAAATTAATTCAAAATAAATAATTAACATATAAATATCATATCAAAAATAAATTATCAAATTTAATTTATAAAATACTAATCTTTCATCATTAAATAAATAATGAAATTTTGTTAAATATTTTTAAAAAAGTAAAACTATATAAATAATTAGAGTTTTAACATAATTTAAATATGATAATATTCTTAATTAATTAAAGAGAACAGCTACAGCTACCGAAAAAGTAGTTTGAAAATGTGTCCTAAATGTGTATTTCATTTTTTTATTTTTTATTTTTTTTCATGTATTGTTTTAATCATCATAAACATTTAAAAAAAAATAAAAAATTCACAACATCATTAAAAAAACACTTCCTCAATCACTAGATAAAAGAAAAAAAAATAAAAATAAAAATTAGGCAAACGTCCCTCGGACGTTACCCTAGTGCTAGTATATATATATATATATATATATATATATATATATATATATATATATATTGTCGGGGGCATGCCCCCCGTGCTAGCTGCTGGTGTAGAAACATTTGTGTTGGATTAAAAAAATGTACCATTTTTATTGCTTTAAAGCTTTGAACTACTTAAAAAACTGGTCAAGAATAGGAGTGGGCAGCGGGGCCCCACCCCCGCATGGCAGGGCGGGCAACCCCGCTCTGCCCATTTGGGGGCGGGGCCCCCCGCCTCACATCTAGGGGCCCTAGCGGGGGCGGGTGACGGGAAGGGCCCAACCCCATTTATATATATAAATATATATTATATACATATATATAAACATAAATATCTATTTATATTTTACAAATTTTATATATATAAATATATATTACAATTTGTTAGACTTGTTCACAAAATATGCATTGACAAATTTTAAAATTACATAGTTTAAAAACTAATACACTACAATTTGCACAAAATATCACTAATAAATTTAAAAATTACATAGTTTTTAAATTATGGTCATATTTACAAAATTTAAATTTATAATTTGGATCTAAAAATTTATTTTTAATTATTTTTACACTTATAAATAATTTTTAAATAAAATAAATATATGTTTTTTTTAAGTGAAAAGAGGCGGGGCGAATTGGGAATCTGCCTTGCACCCCGCCCACCGGGTCAGGGTACACTGCCCCCGGGGGGGTGAAAACCCCCCCGCCCCATGTGGGGCGGGGTGCGGGGAAAGGGTGCCCCCACCCCGTAGGGGGCGGTTAGCACCCCTAATCAAGAATAAGCCACTTGAAAACGGTTTTACCAACTAAAGCAAAGACTGTAGATCGATTTGTTGTAAAAAATAAAAATGGAGTGATAACGTACAATTATAGGCAGTGCTTGGATGCTTAGAGAGTATGGGAGAAGCATGTGAGATAGGGAAAGAGGATTTGCTAAGACATGGACAACTAGCGGTATTTGAAAGTAGGATGATAATATAGTATATAAAATTTTTCATATATATATATATATAGATGAGTAAACTTACATGACTACTTCAGAGGTTTGAATTAATTAACCCCTAGCCTGCCATTTGCTAATATGTCAAGTTATGCAGATGAAAGACTTTAACTACCATTTGTAACCCTATTCATATGAGATCGATATTGCATAGAGGATCGAGTACTCACTATAACATAAACGCTCTTTTGGGACGAAAACTTTCATCCCAAAAGATAGCCATTTCATCTCAAAAAATTTTTTGGGACGTAAAAAAGTCGACCCGAGCTCGTTCCAACAACAATGTGCCAAAAGGTATATTGGGACAAAAATCACCATTTTGTCCCAAAAAATATCTTTTGGGACGAAATTGAAGGAAACCGTTCGAACACATTCGAACGGGAATTTCTGTTGTCACGGATGAAATTCGTCCCTGAATATCGTTCGAGTGGAAAAAAATTTACAGTAGTAATATGTTTGAACGATTGCAAAATACATTCGAACAAAAATAAATTCGTTCGAACGGTATGAATTTAGCTTTGCGTTTGAACATTAAAGAATCAGATCGAACAATATATGGGTTCGAACAGTATAAGTTATGTTCAAACACTATGGAAATAAATGACGTTTGAACGTTGTGTGATCGTTCGAACACTATGAAAATAAATTGCGTTTGAACATTATGTCATAGCGTTCGAACGTTATTTGGTCGTTCGAACGATAACTATTTTATTTAAAGTCAATAATAGAAAACCAAATAGGCATTCATAATATTTGAAAAAATACATTAGAAACTGTTTAACACTTACAAAAGTTTTATAATAAGTGCGAACTAAATAAATAACCGTGAGACTGGCATTGTTCGTAGATAAATTGATAATCCCAAAATCTGTATGCAAAAAATCATAAGTTGCTTGGAGGCCTGTACTGTTGCATTTGGAGTTCCATCTATCTTCTAAACTCTCTTGTTGTTCTTCATGTTGTTTGAGGCGCATCTCCATATCTGCTTGTTTTGCCAATTGAGCCTCTAACTCAAGCTGTCTTGGATAGGGCTGAGCAAAAATCCGACAATCTGATTCCGTACCGGCTCCGCTCCGACTCCGCTCCGGCTCCGACCTGTCAGAGCCGGAGTCGGAGGTTTTTTCCCCTTGGAAGTGGAATTCAGAGTCGGAGTCGGAGTCCCTGATGAATCGACTCAGGCTCCGCTCCGGTCCGACTCCGACCCTCCGACTCCGCCTCCGATTTTATACATATTTTATAAAAAGATGTGTTTTTCTATATATTAATTATTTAAATTTTATACAACTATATCTTATATAGTTAGTTAAACTCAATAATATACTAGTTAAATAATATATTTATACTATAATATATAGACTAAATTGACTAATAATAGTTTAGTATATGACTATAATATACTACTATAAACACTAAGATGCATAATAACATCAACATGCAATATTGTAATACTAATGAATAAACACTAATCTATAAATTTATAATAACATATAATACTAATGTATAATAACTAAAGTATTATTCATATAATTACTAATAGTATTAATTACTATATATAAATTAGTAAACCACTTTAAGCCTATATATAAATTACTATATAAATCACTATACTATTAATTACTAATACTATATTACTATATGATACTATTAACTATATATAGTGATATACTAGTATTAGACATTAGTGTACTAATACAATCAGTGATATAATTAGTATAATATTTATACTAATACTTTTATATAGTTATACTAAATTAAAATCACTATAACAAATACTAATATATAATTATACTAATCACTATAACTAATACTAATACTAATACAGACTATAGTTATAACTTATAGTATTATAACTATAATAAATCACTATAACATATATTAATATAGTTATACTAAAATTTAAATCACTATAACTAATACTAATATAGTTATATTACTATAGGGTACTATTCACGATATAACTATTACTATAGGGTACTATTAACTATAGTGATATACTAGTATTAGATATTAGTGTGTTACTTGTTTTATTTTTGAATGCATTTTAGTATGTTACTTGTTTTATTTACTTGTATTTTTTGTTATAATCAAAAGTTTAATTAGTTTAGATTATAATGTTGAGAAAATTGAAATTTGAAAGCCTTTCAATTTTTTTTTTTTTTAAAAAAGTGGGTCAAATATGAAGTTAAAAAAGACAAAAATAAAAAAATCCGACTGTGCTCCGACAAGTCGGAGGTCGGAATTGACCTCCGACAAAGTCGGAGTTGGAGTCGAAGGTTGGGCCCTCCGACTCCGAAAGGGTCGGTGCTCAGCTCTAGCCTTGTTGTCAATTCTTCAATTTTGGAATTCGCATTTTCTAGTGCTATAGAAGTCATAGATGCATTCCCAGAAGAAGAGGAAGAGGGAGAAGGCTTTACATAGCGACCCAAACCCCTCAAATATCCTGAACGTTGACCCAGGACTTGTGTAAAAATATTAATATCACTTGTTGAGGAATTTTGATCTGACGCAGACTCAGCACGTAGGGCAACCATTTTATCCTAGACATATATAAGATAAAGAATTAATATCATCAAAAATATTCTAATATATTTAATTAAAACAGGTTATAATACTTACATAATTTACACGGGCATCAGGATGAGTCCACTCTCCATTAGGATTAGTGTGCGATGCAGTATATAATTTTGTCAGATCATAATTGGTATCTGAATCTTGTTACAATAAATGTGTTAAGATATAAAGTCATTATGATTAATCCAAATAATTCACTATATCCAATAAAAAAAATAGCAATACCAATTTCTTAAAGAGACGATGGAAAGATCTTGAGCCTGTATGATAATTAATCTTCAATTTTGATTTATTTGTTTTGTTTATAGAACTTCACTCCTACAAAGAAATTGAAAATATTATGAAGCGAAATGACAAATAGGACAAGTAAAATAATTAAATTTAATTATACCTGATATGATGGATCCTTAAACATATCATAAAGCTTTTCCCACTCAGAAGGTCGAACATCTTAAAAAGGATGTTGGCATGCATCTTCATTCTTCTTAAACTTATTATAATGCTCATGACACATCGCCTTACATTTTTGGAATGCATTACCAATAAACTCTTCCACAGTCTTAAGCTCCTCTCTCCGACCAAAATTTAATTCGAAATCATCCTTAAAAAAATAGTCACAAACACATTATGATTTATAATATTCTAAATTTAAGTAAAATATAGAAATTTATTTTACTAAATCGATGTTTTAAACATTACCAAACGACGCTTCTTGATAAGCTCTTTAACATCTTGGGGGACTTTCTTCCATGAAGTCGTTGCCAAAGGTGCATAAATTCATGTAAGAACACCCACATGCGATGCAAGCCAAGCTGCAGGTTGTCCTTCACCCCCGGTATGTTCGTCAGGAATGTCAACCTTGATCTTACCCACCTTACAATATTTGTCCAACATCACCCCTCTAATGTAGCCTCGACCTTGACGAAGAGGAGGCACCAGTTTATACAGATGAGGTCGATACCCTTGCTGATCATGAGGTGAGGGATTTGGTTGTTGGTCCAGATGCTTCCCCGAATGACGGGACGAAGAGCATCAAGCTGGCAAATCTATCTTCTTTCTTCAAGATCCTGAATTTGATAATAGCCAATAATTTTGACCCTCGGCAGCACAAGACAGGTGTTGGCATTGCCCGGATGAAATTTATGATACGGGTCGCTCGTGGTATTCCTATCGACCTGGTGGGGTATATATTCGTTAGGATTCGATTAGAGTCCCGGTACATTTCGACTGATATACTGCCATTCGAGATCCTGATCACTCGATTTATGCTATTTGCCGGTGTCATGCCTGATGTTGCCGAGTGTAAACGAGAGCCGATGGGACCGATCAACAGCACCACCCTCTCACGCAGCACTGGACATTCGAGACTGTGTCTTTGTGGACATGTTCCAGACCCGGTTGATCCTCAGAGATATGCACAGCCGGGAGATCATGGATTATCGGCTACTGGGACATCCAGACAGACCGAGGCATCAGTACACAGTGCTACTCGTGAGGATATGGCCGAGGTCGTGCGTGCAGTGATTAGCGGACAGACATCAGTGTTGATCGATGCAGTGAGTTTGGAGGTTCGTTCTGCTGTGTTTGAGTTTCGTATAGAGATTACTGGTACCATCTTTGAGTTACGTACGAAGCTTGATGCCATGTTTGCGACTCAGGTCACCATCAGTACTCGATTGACACAGATAGAGGAATGCTTAGCTACAGTCGAGGAAGTGTGCAAAGAGTTAAGTTCTTAGTACTTTCTATCTTTTATTTATTTATTTATTTTTGTTTTTAGAATGGACAATAGTTAGTGTTTTGTAAATTCAGTATTTAATTATGAATTAGTATGAGTTTATATTTTCTAAACTAGTTATTGATTGATATTATTTCTATTATTTAATTGATGAATTTTTTATAATTACTAGTTAATATAAATATAATTCTCCCAAAAAAAACATATGATCACCGTTTGAACCATGCAAATAACATTCGAATGCTGAATATTGTACGTTTGAACAGTAGATCAATTTCCCGCTATAATAATTATATTTAACGTGCCGAAATGTACTTTCGAACAGTGCTGATTAATCATTCGAATGGTGAAAATTGTACGTTCTAACGCGCCAAAATGTACATTCAAACGATTAAATTTAACAGTCCGAACGTTAAAGCATTACATTCGAACGGTATTATTATTAAGGACAAAATATTTCGTCCCTAATTATCCCGTTTGAACGCGTTCAAACAGTTTTGTTCTTCCATCATTTTTTAGGGACGAAATATGAAATTCGTCCCTAAATATGATTTTTTGAGATGATTTTTATTTCATTCCAAGAGAAAATCGTCCCAAAAAGTCTTTTTTGTTGTAGTGATTGCAGTATCATGAAGATGATAATATAATTTTGAATATGTGAGTACATACTTTGGTTATGGATCATTATTATTACAGTCTTGACCATTGCAATAGATGTTCCAATTTAATTACCGAAATAATGTTATTATGTCAAGGAAAATGCTATTATTAACGAGTTTGGATTACATATTCCTGTTTGAAAAATTCATTGGCTTACACCCGGTTAAATATTCAATTTTGAGTTGACTTTTCCATCAATCTTCTAATTAATCTTGTTTATTTACTTTTAAGAAGATGTATATTATATCTAGTGAATTTTTAACAGAATGTAAGCCAAACTCATTGATCATAAGCCTTTTATTATCATTCTATTATCATTTATTGATGTAGCATCAAATAAATTAATTATCATATATATTATAAGTAAAATAAAATATTTTGCTAATAATGCGAGACCATGTTGATCAGAAATTATAAAAAGATTATGGTTAAAAGATTGCTGAAAATCGTTTTTCTTAGGGTTAAATCTTAAGTACATCCGCATGATATGACAAAGAACTATATATAAACATAATTCGCTGACCAAACATTCTCCAAGTTTGATCTGGACATTAATATATATTGAGGCACACAAGGGAAGACCAACGTCTGCATGCTTTCTAATTTCAGCATTCAATTCAAATATATATATGATAAATGAAAGCTGGCCAAAATTAAGATCCATGCTTTTCAATACATGACTAGCTAGGAGGGGCTGCTGCATGCTTGAAAATGGTGTCGATGATTTGCATTAATAAAAAAGGCATCTACTAATTCAAACATTCCTCCTAGTTCTTATAATTTGCATTAATAAAAATAGAAAAAAAAACAAAGAAGTAAATGATGCAACAGGAAGAAAACAGCGCAGGAGTAGATTTTATAATATTACAGCCCTACTTTTTCTCTGTCATTCACTGTATTTTGGTGAGCGAACTTTCTTTCTCTCAAAAATCCGTTTCCCCAATTCAGTGATCACCTTTACATGCACTATATTCGTACGTGCATGATGTAGTGGCGAATTTATAAAGTAGGAAAAATCACTACAAGAAATAATGCATTTTCCAACGATTTTACTATCGTCGCAAAAAAAAATCGCTGCAATTAACCCTTATTTGTAGTGATTTTATTATCGCCGCTGAAATCTAAAGCAATGTATCCGAAAAACTGATGTGCAATTATTGTTCACTCATTTGCGGTGACTATTCGACCTTTTGAGGCGAGTTTGAATCGCCGCAAATAATATTAACAATTGTAGCAGTATTTTAATTGCGACGAATGGAAAAATCGCCATAATAGCTAGTTTTGTGGCGAATAAAAAACGCTAGAAATAGTCTTCTAGAAAATTTAGGTCTTTCCCAACGATTTTAATATCGTTGCAACAAAAATACCACTAATAAACATTATTTCCAACGATTTCTAAGTCGCCGCTTGCTTTCCATCTCGAATTTTTGAGTGGATGGAGAAGAAATTACTTTTACTTTTTGCAGCGATTTTATTATCATCGCAAATTGAACAAGAGATACTATTTGTAGCGAAAATATTCTCCGTATTTTTGCCGCAAGAGCAATGTTTTGAATACCGTACCGGACGTCGTACCGGTCAAGGCACTGGAACGAAATATTTCGGTACCGGTACCGTTTCGAGATAGCATTTCGGGATAACGTTTCGGGATAGTCGATATATAAATAAATTATATATATAAATATATATAAAAATTATAAATAGTCTAGTCTAAATTAGGAGTTAAAAATAAATTTGTAGTTTGAAAAAACGAAAAAAAAAAACATACAGGCCGAAATATCGGCCGAAATATAGGCCGGTACAGACTGAAATTTAGTTCGAAATGGCCGGTTCCTGCCGGTACGGCCGGTATTTTAACCGGTATGAAACAGATATAATACCTGTACCGGCCGGACGGCCAAAACGAAAAATTTCAGCCTTACAGGCCGGTACGGTATGAAATTTAAAACACTGCGCAAGAGCATATCTAGTAAATTATATACTATTAGCGGCAAATCCAAATCGCCGGAAAAGTGAAATTAAATTTAAACAACCCGCATTACCATTTCCCCTCATTTCTTTCCCTGTCCCGCTCTGTCTTCCCAATCCCTCTTCTCCCTCAACCCACGCCGCCACGCACAACCCGTCGCCAGCGACCCCTCCACGCTACCGCCACCTCACCTCAATGGCCACCCCCTCCTTCTCCCCCAGCCCCCACGGCGGGAATATCCTTTCCCCCAAATTTGGCCTCAACCTCTGTCTCTCTCAGGTTTCTCTATGTCGTCGCCGCTAGGGGAACCGTTCGCCACCGCTAACACCTTGACACAATCGCCAGTCCTCCGTCGGAGCCCCTTTCTCCTCCATGCCTATCCCAGCAGCCCGAGGCCCTCCCTCTCTCCCTTGCTCTATTCGCAAACCACGACCCCCACGCGGCCGCAACAGTTTTGCCACTCCCTTGTGTGTTTCGATTCTTCTTTTCTTCTATTTTTTCTTCGCATAGATTTTAGTATGTAATGTCTCTGGAAAAGTTGTGGGTTCTTGTTCAGGGATGCGTTGTTTTCTCCTTGTACCCATCATTTTTGTTGTTTTTTTTTTCAGCTTTTACTGGGGCCTTTGTTCAATTTGAAGATTGAAACATTTCAGGAATACCTATCTTGGGATCCCGTGAATAAGTTACTATAGAAGCCGATTCTTTTTCCTTGAGAATATTTTCTATGCAACCAATTCAAATTATTTTTTGTTTATTTGAGATTCAATATCACTTTTAAAATGCTTTGATTTTTTGTTTAAGAGATTTACATGCTTTTATTTTTTGTGTAAGACACTTTGTAAACACATACAATTGTGAATCTCTATGTTGGCAAATGTCCGGTAATGTTTGTGGCGCCCTCGACCCCCACGTGTTATTTTAGTGGAGTTCGTGATACCGGGATGATGATCACACGGATCACGCACCCCATCGTCCAATGCTCAGAGTGTGTACAACATGCAATAAGTGTACAAAAATATACGCAGCGGAGAAATAAAAGTCTTTCTTTATTTAGTACCAGAATTTGTTCAAAAACAGTAAAAATAACTTTACAAGAATTATACTGTCATCCGACAGATAAATTAAAGACATGAAGTATCAGAAGGAAAACAAATCCCAAAACACTGAACAACAAATCAGCAACTTATACATCTGGCGGAGTCGGCCTTTCAGGTTCAAACTCGGGCTCTGCGTCAGACTCTACGGCACCATAAAATGGAACCGTAGGGTAAAACACCACAATGAGATTATGACATCTCAGCAAGTAATTAACCGAAATAACATCCAACAGATATATAAAATCACGCGTCCCCATACGGACATAATCCACATAAAACAACAGCACATGTTCTTTTTCTCAAAATACCCTTTTTAACCACTCACGCCAAAATCCCATTTTGGTCCAATCATAACCATTATTTTATTAAGCATGCGCCACGGTCTCTCCTATGGACCGTTCACACGACCTGGCTCTCTTCGTCACATCACGGGTAACGTCCGTGTATGAGACTTCGTAACGAGTGATGCTCAGTTCCGCGCTTAGCGCGTACGTAGCTGATCATCCTCTAACCTCGCCAGCCAAAGGTCACGTAATCGGTACGAGAGCGTTACCGTCTCGTCCGTTCCCGTCGTCGCCCTGCGACAACTCAGGGGATGTCACGTCAGTCTGTTACGTTCCCGAGTGACCAGAGGAGCTCCACCGAGATAATGCCCCATCTCGGCTTGGGGTCGTGAAACACATGCAGCAGTATCAATATCCAACAGACTTCGTGACATCACCGCACAATTTAATAAAACGATAAATATGCTTTTCAACAGTTTATTGAGATACGCATTTAAATACTTCATTTACAAATTCTCAATAAATGCTGAAATACAGTTTCATAACCACAAGCGTGATCCCATCCTCCAATCCGGCCCAAGGCCCAATTTTTCCACAACATCGTTTAAAGCCCAACACTTCAACAAATACAATATATTTCCAATAAACCAACAATTTATAATTAAACAACAGTTATAAAGCCAATTAATATCACTTGATGGAAAATTACATACAATATTACTAGAGAAAATTACATACATGACGAAATGGACAATTGTACAAGCGGCAGCGCAACAATGGTACACGGCAACACAGTGCCCGACAGCCCACACACTCACGGTTTTGATTCACGGAAACAACCAACAAAATTCCTCAATTTAGAACAAACACCAAGCACGGCCAAAAGCAGCCTCAAGCTTTCGGATTCCCAACAAAATCACAGATTTAAACCACTAAAATTACCAAGAAATGAAAGCTAAATAGAACTCAAATCGCCCTCCAAAACTTAAGAAAACCGAGCCTATAAATAGGCCAAAGGGGCGGTTTGCAAGGCACCCGTGTCGCATGGTGGAGGAAGGAAATAACGGCAGCATGCCGTGGAGAAATAGAAGTCTTCTCGCGGACGCGTGGCACGGCGGCACTCACGGAAGCCATGCCCATCGACACCGAGGAGCTTGCGGAAGGACAAGGGACCGTGCGGTGCCATGGGTTGATAGCAAGCTCTCGGGGTGCATGCCGAACGACACGAGAGAGAGAGATGAGGTGGAGGTGGCTCACGGCTGGGATCCATTTCGGCAGCAGCTGCGTGGAACTCGGATGGAAGAAGAAGAAATAAAGAAGAAATGAAGAAGAAGGAAGAAGAAGCAGCAACGGCGCAGAGGAGAATAAGATGGAGCCCTAGCTCCATCCAAAACGGCGCCGTTTGGGTTAGTGGGGGCTGGGTTCTCGCGGGCTGGGCCGGGCTACGGGCTGGGCCGGTCTTCGGCTGGGCTGCTGCTGGATTTCGGGCCACACAAACCGGGTTGGAACATTTTAAAACACACACACGGCCCAACAATCTAAAACACTACTAATTAAAATAAAAAGCCACAAATAAATAAAATCCACTACAAATAAAATACTACAAACATAACATCAATAGAATAAATAAAAATAGCAAGGAAATAAAAACTCAATTTAAAACAGACCAAAACAATAAATAATTAAAATACAACAAATAAAATAACACATATAAAAATAATAATAATAAAAACCCAACATACCAAAATAAATAATAACACACCTAAATAATAAAATACCAAGAGTATAAACAACATAATAACACAAATAAAATAACACTATAACTAATAAAAATTGAGATCTCACAATGTTAGTGTTCAGGTCTCAATTTGATTTAAAGGCTTAAACTAAGTAGTTCCAAAGCTCAGACTTGATTCCAAATGTAAGCATGTGAAGTTGGTCGAGGCTAACATACCAGCAAGTTGTTTGCTGCTGAACTGAATGGCATACCCTGATTTGGGACAAGCTCCTATGAACTGCTTTTAATGCTTGCATATTTTTAATATATAGTTGTTAGTTAGTTAGTTAGTTAATTGGTTGCATGTACATTAGACTTTAACTTAAATTACTAGCTTGTGTTTGGCAGCTCACAGGCTGACATGTAATAGAATCGACTTTTGCATGAGAATGAAGGGGTATTCTGGGTTTGCATCTATTTGTTTTGATGTACCATCTTGAAGCATGTACCATATTTAAAGAAGTGCTTATGATTTTTGTATTATGCTTTATCTTTCACAATCCTAGTTCTAGTTCTATGATTTAAAACATTTTAATATTGATGGCTTGATAGAAACAAGAATTAGAACTGCAGAATTTCTAGGAAGTGCTCTCAGCAAATCTGGGCAGCAGCAATTGGAGGGGCGTTTTGGTTGTTAAGGTCACGCTTCAATCTTGGGAAGGTTTTATATATGGTGTCTCTTGGGGTTTGTACCCCAAGAGACACCATCTTAACATCTATGATATTTGTTTTCAATGACAGCATTCTAGAATTTGGTTTGTCTTTACTGAATATGAACTTTGTAAAATGGCTTTATCAGCATTTTTTTGTGAGCTGAGAATAGAAGTACTAGAAGTGGGTGGTACATTATGGACTTATAGTAAATGGGGTGTAATATGAGATGAAAGTGCATGCTAGATGAGAATTTTCCCCAACATTTTTTAGAAGCTTTTAATCTTGATGACTTACAGAACTTCCTGTTTCCATGAAGTTTTCTGATGCATTCTAAATGTTCTTCCCTCTTCTTATGAAGTTTTGAATTGAATACCTTTTCCTTCAAGGAGATGGCCTTACTGTGCAGCGAAGATAGCATGGAATAAGAGAAGAAGAGAATGGGTTGGTGACCACTCAAAAAAATCACAAAGGGCACCTAGAAAACCAACTATGAGGTAGCTGCTTCTTTCAAAATTGATGGTTAAAAGTTAAAACACTTGATGGTGGGTGCCAGTTCTGTAGTATCTAATACAGTACTAGGGTCCCACTATTTTTATAAAACATTATAAAAGCTATTTTAAAGTTTCAGAAACTTTCAAGAAAACACCTAGCTCCCTAGTGTCTTCCTTAACTGATGCATGAATACTGATCTAGATGTATATCTTCCAAATGAAGAATCAGCATTAAAAATTATAAGACAGTAAGTAATTGTCTTTTTGATAAATAATAATATATAGAAAATGAAATTGTTTCATAATTCATATCCTTGTGATTCTTTAATGTGCATTTTGTATTATGCTTTATCTTTCACAATCCTAGTTCTAGTTCTATGATGTCACTAGCACATGGGGACTACTTTCATATTATGCTTGTAGAAGTGTCTTTATGTAATAGCGGATTAGGTCTCTATATTGAACTATTTTCATTGGAAGTCTTCCAAAATGTTTATGATATCATACTAAACAATCATGATATGTCATAATTAACAATGGAAGGTCTTATATTGCTTAATTGCGGGTTTATAATTTTTGAAACTTTGCACCAAATATATCTGCATAAGTGGGACATGATTCCTGCTTCATACATTAGTTTGGCTCTTAATAATGTTGTTAGATTAGATGACCCTTGATGTCTTTAGTCTTGGGATGGTTGAGAGTATTTCGGTTGTTATCCATTGGCAAGTGGATTTGTTTATAAAATCATGAGAAATACTTTGCATTATATATCTACAACAGCAGAGCTGATGTTGTGTCTCTGCAGATGCACAAAGTATTGATTCTGTTCTTTCTTTCATTGGCTATAACACCCTGTACTCATAGCCTGGAGGGGACATTGCTGGTATGCCGGATGACCTCAATTCCAACATTTCCTTGAAAAGTTTCCCCTTTCAAGTGATTTATTCTGATTCCTGTGCTTTGGACAAAGAAATACTAATGCTAAACATGGACAACCATGTCAATGCGGGAAGATACCAACATGCCTAAAAGTTTATGTATTGCCCTAGGATGATTTCACAATAATTAGTCCAAAAACATAGATTTATGTTTGGAATTTATTTTAGATTTTTACATTAACAAACCTGATCATATCAATGTCATAATGAAAGTTTGGAATTTTATAATTTTATTTATGCATTGGTACTTTTTGTATGTGGAGTAATCATCTCCATTGTGGAGATGAGAATGTATTATTTTTAACACTTTTCTTCAAGATAATAGCCTATGTAAGCAACGAGGATTTTATTCAAATTAGTAGGTTCGATTAGAATTTTATGGTTTGTCGAGAGCGACTCTTGCTGTTTATGCTATGTTTGCATACAAAAATGATGTGAATTCTCAAGTTTTCTTCAAAACTAGTATGCTTGGGTTATGTAGTTGAGATTGTGGTTAAATGAAGGATGCTTAAGAGCATGAATGTACCAAAGTTGCTAGCTGTCCATGGTAGTGTAGAAAACTCGGCTATGCACTTTGTTTTGCTTCTTCAACCAATCCATTTCATCTCCATTTTTTATTTGCATCTTATTGTCAACCAAAGGTATTTGTTTGTATCCAAAGATTGAAAACAAGGGACAAAAACCAGCCATCTTGTGAGCTTTAGCTCTTCATTTAATTTGGTTCCAACAAGTATCTGATACAAGCTGTCAAATGCCATTTTAATAGTGAAATTTCCAGGTTTTTTATACTTCCTTGTTCTCTTCCATTTCTAAGTCAATTCCTATCGTTTCTACATTCTTAACCCACGATCTTCATATATCTTTCATGTAGAAAACTCAATGGCCTTTATTTGATAGCAAACATGCAATTTGTCATGTTCAATTATTCATTTAGAATGCTTGAAATAAGGAGTTTTAGGTTTAGTTCATATGTTACTTATATCTTATAGTTATATATACATATATTATATATAAGAGTCTCTAATATGAAGTATAGCTTGGGTATAGTTCATCAGGATTAATTTTGTGAATTTTTTTTTTTTTTTTATTTTGTGAAATATCTTTTCCGGCGATTAAGAGTGCGACGGCATAGATCAATACCAGCGATTTTTTGTCGCCTCAACTGAGGTCACAAAACCAATAACTCAATTGTAGCGATTTTTAAATCACTGGTATTGGACCTTTTCCGGCGATTTTTCCTCTTTTAGCGACAGCATTAAATCGCTGGAATTAATATTTCCTAACGATTAACAACTGAATTGTATCGTGCAATTGCGGGCAACCATAGTGGGCACCCCTTCACCTCCTCTTAGGGGTTATGAAGTGGCTCTTAAGCCACTTCATGAGACTTAATGGCTGGCCCTTAATGGTCAACTAGGGAGTTACACTAGAGAGGCTATTTTACATAGTTTCTCCCCCTCTTTAGAGGACACTTGGACAAACAAACTCTCTCAAAATGGTTCTCTCTAGTCATGGCATCTAGGTTGTGGGACGTGTGAGTGTTGCTCTAGTATTATCACGTAGCACACTCCACTAGATCGTGGATGAACAATGACGCTGGAGAATCCGTAGAACAACTGCACTAGATCCGAGATATTTCCTATAAGGTAATATCGCTTCCGCTATGCATTCTGATCTAATATTTCTAACATTGGTATCAGAGCCGCTTGGTTGTCTCCGATTTGTGTTTTTGACGTGCACATTATAATTTCATTTTACTGAAATATTTCTGCACGAAGAGAATTTTTTACCAACGAGATGGTTGCGGTGGTAATGCCGCTGTGGAATGGCCGCAACCACCCAATTGAATCAATAAGGACACGGCAATATGTGGTAGCAACGTTCACTAGAAAAGGTTTGTGCCCATGTTGCTTCGACCACCAGCCGCAAGTAACGTTGCACTGGGTGCTGCATGATGCGCAACGCCACAAATGGTGCTGAGTGATAGCAATCACTGCTCACCAAGGCATGTCAAGATCTGCCTCGCGTGGAGCCATGCACCATAGTGGTGCCGAAGGCTGATCTGCAGCAAGCAGATCCGCGTGCAGGGTTGCACGCAGAGCTAAGTGCTCTGCTCAGCACCGCACCTTGACGCCCCCATGGTCGTTTTGTGGCCTCTGTTGCTTGCAAAAGAGCAGCGCGCACCAACAGACATGCACTGTCAAGGTGTTGCGGGCACCAGGATCAGCGCACACCGGTGAGCGGCAAAAGGCAAAAACCCCATGGAGTGTCTGCCATGGAGGGCAGAGCCTCGTGCGCTGGCTGATAGGGTGGCGACGAGCATTGCAGCTTCGCGATGTCACCCATGGCGCATCCTACACAACGCATCACATGCAGCTGTGTGACACTGCCATGGCACAACGATGTACCCAATGCAGCGAGGGGGCAGCGCTGCCACGGCGCGGTGGCTCTGCAAGGAGCTGCGGTGTCACCAATAATGTCAGCCACGCAGCAACCGGCGGCGGTTACAAGTGCTGCTTTAATTTTTTTCTTTTCCGTTTCATGAAGAATAAACCTATACGGATGAGAGGAAGAAGATGAACAATGATGACCTTTTGGTCTACTGGTGGGCTTTTTTTTTTTTTTTTTTTGTTTCTCAGTTTGTAAAGAAAACAAAAATCATGCATACGAGCTTGGGCTTGGCTTGTATTTTTTTTTTTTTTAGTTTAAAAAAAAACCCTTTTGGGATGTTGTTATATTTTACATGCATGGGCTGAAATGGTTTTTTTTTTCTATAAAAAAATTCATTTTAAATAACAAATCCGGCCTATGTAGTTCAGGGGTGGGCAGCGGGGACTCCGCCCCCGCCCCCGCCCCCCATGAAGGACCTATATCGAGGGCGGGGGGCAGGCAGACCCCAGCGGGGCAGGCCCCCCCCCCCCTCCCCGCAGCCCACTCCGCATAGTCCCAAAAATAAAAATAATTTATTTTTTTTTATATTTATATAAATAATTTATATAAATATATACAATTTGTTAAAAACTTGTATTCAAGTTAATGGATTGCTTTGGCCTCCTAGGCCAACCTTTATATAGGAGGTCAAGGCAATAGAATAGTCATTCTTAAGCAATGTGAGACTTAACAGTAAGTCTCACATTGCTTAAGAATGACTATTCTATTGCCTTGACCTCCTATATAAAGGTTGGCTTAAGAGGCCAGAGCAATCTAAAATAAAACTCTAATGAGTTTATACTTTTTTGAATAAAATTTATAATTATATTATATTATAATTTTGATCTAAAAAAAATTTAGAACAAAAAAAATTATAGATCCAATGAATTACTGGATTGAGCGGGGGGCGGGGTGGGGTGCGGTTTCAAACCCCCCCCCCCCTCGGCGCCCGCTACGCCCGCCTCCAGGGGGCAAGGTGCGGGATTGAACCGCACCCCCTGCATGGTGCGGGCCAGGGGGTGCCCCCGCCCCGCACCATGCGGGTAGCACCTTGAATGTAGTTGTATTTACAATCCTTCATTTTTCTTTAAAACAACTCAACAAGCATTTTGGGCCATGAGACTAGCAGGCCAGGCCTGCTCTGCAGCTGGGCGCCCATGAGGGTGCGGTCCAGTGGTTGTGTCCAAGATTAGTGGCACAAGTTTTTGTTTTTGACAAAATACTTGGATTTGTGTTTTGAACTCAAGACCTCACACAATGGTTATAAGCTCAACCATTGGGCTAGAACTTGTATGCTGATTTTATTTATTACTTCAGCATGTAATGGTGGCATAGAATATTTATTTTTTCTGAAATATATTTTTCATGTGCTTATTGAATACATGCTTGCTATGACATTATGAGATATTTTATCACATTTGTTAAGCATTTTATTTTATGTTATAAATTGCATATATTATTATTCTTTGTGAATAATCAATATTTGGATGAAATATGATTATTTTTGAACATGTATTGTGATTACATGCAATTGTATAAGCTTATTTTATCACTAGTATTTGCTAAGCTAATTTTAGAAATTAGTCTTTAAAATATTTTTTAGATGTGATAAACTAGAGGATTAAGTAACCCGAGTTTGATTAATCCATGCTTATGATTGGATCAAATTGATTTTTTCGATCTAGGAAAAAATTATTTTGATGGGAAATTTAGCTCTATATGATAGTCACATCTAATTTGACTATCATATAGAGCTAAATTACTATTTTGCTTTTAAGAATCTTGTGGGTAATAGTAGAAGTTGTGCGTTGTTTTTGTAACACAAAGATTAATTGCTCCTATATTTTGAGATTGAGCATTACAATCTTAAAGCAACTTAGATTACTCACAGATAAGAACATACTTTTTAAAACTTGCTAGTATGTCTGGCGAGTAAGGATATTAAAATTTGAGTGTGCAAGCGTATTGAGGACATTCTTGATTGGCACATTCATTTTTTAAAGATTTTATCAGTGCACCTTTATGTAGTATTAACACTGGTAATCTTGCTCAAGTTTTATTTCTCTCTAGCAAGAACAGATAGGTTTTTGCAGATATATAAAATTTGGAGCACCCCTTGAGAGTAATACCAAGCACCTTGGAGGTTTGCATGGCAACTGTGGCAAAAATCTGAATAATTAGGTATGAATTATCTAAACCCAAACTAAAAATTTTGCTCGTGGTTGCACTGATGCAAGATAGGTTTTAGGCTAAGATAATTTCTTGTAAAGTTTTTTTTTCTCCTATAGTGGATTGGAGAATATGAAAAATATTGAATATGCAAGAAATAAGGATATACACTAGTTAGCAGCTAAAACGTCACATACTGCACTTGTTGCACAAAACGATGTTTTTATTAGCGCTTTTTTTAATGCAATATTAGTGAAGTCTATACCTAATTTGATTTAAGACTTATTAAAAGTAGTGGTATTAGTGAGAATTCCTAGAGGTTTAGAAGTTGGATGGTCACTCATTGACTAAGTAGTATTATTTCTCAGGTGGGGAAATGATATACTAAAATATGCTATGGAGGCATAGGATGATGGATGTGAAGTTTGAGAAATTGAAAATTTTCTCGCTAATAAAATCCCTCTCCTTCGTTTAGTGGAGTCAAAGAGAAAAGGTAATATGAACATTTTCTATGTGAAAGTTCCTATACATGCACACTAAGGACTTTGATAATAAATATGTTGTTTCATGATATAAATGTCATCCAAATTTTTTTTATGAAAATATTTTTTTTTTCAGTTAAAATTTTTTCAAAATCGGAATCGTATGAGTTATATGATGAGAACAATTATCTCGCAGTTTATTGACTTGCTGAGAATGTTGTTATAAATGAATTATGGCGCAAAGCAGTTGTTACATCACACTTGGGTTGATGTAATATGGGGTTGCAGCCTTAATTCTGATTTGTCGTCCTTAGATCGAGTTCATTCGATTTTGATAAAGGCTGAGTGACTATTTTGTGCAAACGTGAATTCTATTAAAAATCGAGAGGATCTAAGCTTGATCTTTTTTTTTTTTGGTTGAGTCAAGAAAATTACTCATATTTTCGGTGAGGGTGGAGAATTGTGGTTTTTTGTAACACTTATTTTTAGAAAGAACGTTTTCATCACATTTCATTCTACGTTACCTTAACCTTAATATTTTCAAAATTTTTTTTATATAATATCGCTGAAAATAGTGAGAGTAATTCAACAACTAGTAGGAGTATACCTTTGTGTTAAGGTGTACCATTAGTGATAGTGACTCCCAAAAGTTATAGAATATAAAGATCCTCATAAATAGCGTGGTAGCTTTATATCAATATTCTCTCTTCGTTTAGAGACTAGAAGAGAATATTTATAATATAGCTCCGCTAAAGGTATTAAATTCACATAGTAGGAATCCCAATATATAATCTTAGATTCGCTTCACTTATATGATCCAACTTAGGGTTGTTGATCTAATTGAAAAAGGAAAAGTGGAGTTGAAAGAGGTATAGATCCATCTCTTGGCACTAATTAAGTTGCATTTAGATAGCTATTGATCGCATATTTATTGAAACTTTTCTTGAAGGTGTTAAATAGCTGATTCTCATAGGAGAATTAGATGGTTAGCTTTTGTGATGTTTAGGCATGAAGTACCTTGAGCGCATGATTGTTGCTAGTACTATTTTGGTACAAAAAGTGAATGAATGTTGTTGGTGCTGTTTACATGCGGCCTAAACAAACCATCTATTCAAAGATACCTAATGTATCCAGTCGTTTTTTTTATTAAAACGACATATTGAATAAAATGGGATTTTTTTAACGCTGTTAACAATATTAGAAAAGTGTCATCATAAGAGATATTGCGAACTGGTTGTCTTAGATAATTAATTGTTGCCTAATAAGAGGTTTTCCATACTATGTGGTGATGGACATGGGATTGTGAAAAGTAGCTCAGGCTTCATGTCTTGTGAGACTGTTTATAAGAAAAACAGTTTCTAGGAGCTCTTATTCAAAATCCATAGACAATTAATGAGATGGAAAATATTAAAGAATATAGTTTTGCCTATACTATTTGGTGTTTACATTATGGTTTGCTCATGGGAGTTAGAGGTTAAGATTTTGTTAGAGAGTAAATATGGCTTACTTTGTTAAGTGAGTTTGTGATACGATTGTCGTTAAAAGTAATGACTAGACTATTATGATTGTTTTCGGGGGCAAAGTCCCTAATCGCTTTACTATTAATGAAAAATAAATTATGGTTATCTCACATGCTTTCGTTGAATGCAAGAGATTTAAATGAAACCTTGAAGTCATAAATTAAGTTTGTTGAATAACAATTGTGGTCACCTTATAGATTCTTAAAAATCGCAGTTAGACTTGTTGACTAGAATCTACGGCTTATATTGTGAGTTTGACCTAAATGAAATTCGCGATGAGTCATCGCTGACTTCATGGTTGTGCAAAGGACTTTTACATATAAAAGCTGAGTCTCTTGGTAGGAGCATATTTTGGAAAGTTACTACACATTAGAATGCGCATGGAGAGAAATGGTCATTAAACACCACTTGAGAGTTGTGGTTTAATAATTTGTTGTTGACCATGTGATTCTCTGTACCTCATGGTATTGTTCGCCATACACATGATACTGATTTGTTCTATGATCATGTGGCGTGATTGGAAGCATTCTTTGGTAAGCACACACATTCACCATAAATTTAGGAGTTATGGTGAAAAAAGTATATTGACAGGCTTAGACCAGCTGACTCACACTAGCGATTGCTTTTGGCGCTACAAAGAGGTAGCGAGCAAAGATGAGACAATGTGTCACTCGGTACTTGTCCAGAAAGGGATAAGTTGTAAGACAGAAAAGATATGTCGCCTTAATGGGAGCTAAGATAAGGTCCATCATATTTAAAAGGACTGTGCATGGTTACCCACAATCCATGTAGCTTGTGGTTTAGCCAGATGCGAGATCCTCTTTGGCGCTTTAGATAGCAAGCAAATGGAGGGACTTGGGTTAGGCGCTGAGATTGTGACTAGACTAAGATCTGTACGGTGAATTGAGAATAGATATACGCTCTTTCTTTGGAAAGAGAACTCACCGTAGCATGTATTTCATACTACATGTGCTTTTACGACCAACAATAGAGGTGAGTGAATGGTTCCTTGCTTCCTCACCGTGTGAGTCCTGTAGCTCATAATTGATGACCTTAATTTATTTATGCCCTTAGGAGACTTTTGACTATGTCACGAGGTTGATGTTTTAGTGTCTGCTACTTTGGCATGTTATATATGGCCATGAATGATATGGTCTAAAGAGACATTGCTGAGAAAACGACTGGACTGAAATTAAATGACATGAGCGCGAAAGGAAGACTATTTGGTAACACATCGATAATGATGTGTATTCATTGCTGGCAAGTTATGTTGCTTCTTGGGAGTTGCAATATAGTTGTGAGTACATAATGTTTTATGGAGATTGAGCATTGCTCTGAGTCATTTGGACTCGAGAGGGATTAGGGATGCTTAGTCTGATGTGACCAAACGAGTCGGGGCATGACGAGACATTTTTAGAGATGTTACTATGCTGGTCTTCTCTAGGAGAGATTTGGTATAGTGCTCCCATTTTTCTTTTACAGTTGTGCTCGATGGTCGCACGACTTATTTGTCAGTATGAACAAGATTGAGAACATATTGAGAGATGCAGACCTGGGGTCTTGCCCACTATGTGTGAGTGGGAGATGTAAGAAAGGAGTACCCATAGTGGGCACCCTTTCACCTCCTCTTGAGGGTTATGAAGTGGCTCTAAAGCTAGTTTACGAGGCTTAATGGCTGGCCCTTAATGGTTAGCCAGGGGGTTACACTAGAGAGGCTATTTTATATAGTCTCTCCCTCTCTTTAGATGACACTTGGATAAACAAACTTTCTCTTAAAATGGTTCTCTCTAATCACGGCATCTAGGTTGTGGAACGTGTGAGTGTTGCTCTGGTATTACCATGTAGCATACTCCACCAGATCGTGGATGAACAATGATGCTGGAGAATTCGTGGAACAACCGCACTAGATCCGAGATATTTCCTGTGAGGAAATATCACTTCCGCTGTGTATTCTGATCTAATATTTCTAATAGTTATAGTAAAAGTATATTTACAATCTGGCGTACCACATCAAGACACATCATCAATTTATGAGTTTACTTTTATAAAATTTCTTTGTAGTTAAAGCATTTCTGTACCCATAAACATATAATTTGTTGATAGAGATCAAGTACTGTCAGATCTGCATATAAATCTTATACAAAAAAGTTTACATTCTAATATGACTTAATATAATATGTTAGATTTATTTTATAATAATAAAAAAATTATAATTTGATGAATTACACTAAAATAATGTCATTGTGTAAAATTTGTGTATATAGGCTGGTTTGGGGCACAAGACAAAATACAAAATTCTCATTTCATCTCATCTCATCATTACACATTTTTCAAAATTTCATATAAAATATAATATACAATTCAATTTTTTCAAATCTCCATTCAATTTTTTCAAATCCCAAAACAATAATATTATTAACAAAATGATATTTTAAACTTTCAAACAAAACACAAATTTATTTTTAAAAAATTTTAAGAAAATTGATAAACACATAACTTTTCACAATATTTTACATAACTATATTTAAAAATAAATGATATTTAGATAAAATACCTTAAAAAGTACTAATATCATTTTATAAAAATATCTTTATTATAAAAATATCATTATTTTAAAACATATATTGTCAAATATGTTAACGTAGCATTAGTCAAAATTTAAACCGCATGTATATAAACGTCAAGGCATTCTCACCATTGCCGTCACTAACGCATCGAGTATGTATATATATATATATATATATATATATATATATATATATATATATATATATATGCACATGCGTGATACGTACACTGTCGGTACGCTAAAGTAGATGCCTGCAGTATGCAGATAGGCTGTCGGTACACGTTTTGCAACACAAACCGTGTGAAACGTCTATCCCCGCATGACAGCGTGAGAGTCTATATATGACCATCCAAATTAGATCCGCTAGAATTATGATTTTGTTGAAGTATTTCTTTTAACTCTAAAGTCAGGAAACATGGATTTTTTTTTTATTTTTTATTTTTTAAGAGGACAATATCTCAAGTTTTATTAGTCAATCGGCCTCACTTTGGGTAGAAAAATATTATGCACAGAAAATTTAAAACGGAAGTCTTCTTAAAAAATTACTCTTATAGCAAAACTATACTATTATATAAAACTATAAAATAAATAATAAAATTTATTCATTTCTCATCAATAAGTTTTCAGATAAATGATAATATTTTCACTAATTAGAACAGATGAGGTCTTGAATTCGAATCCCGACTATATACTCTATTTTAGTTGCATAAATATTTCACGTGTTTAAGCCTGTTATTTATTAAAAGGGAGTCTAGTCCACATGTGAGATGGAGTATTAATATATAAAATAAAATTTTCATCAACTTAAACTTTTGAAATAAATAATAATTTTAATTTTTATATTAATCTATAACTATAGCAATTGACAAAAGATTGGAATCTCAGCTTTGTCCATGGCATGGATATCGAGAAGGTGCTTGAAAATATTTGAAAGAAAAATTTTATTTACAAATCGGTGTAATACATAGTACTGCTAATGTGGCAGGATTTAATTTGTAAGAAAAATTTATGGATTTAAATCTTACAAATTAAATTGTGTGTCAATAATGATGTAGATGCATGGTGTGTTCTCCACACTTTAGAATAGAATGACCTACTGAGAAATTGAACAGCAAATTTGGAGTTCTAGATTTTGCAGTATGTATGATAATTTGTGTGAACTTCTTCATGATTATGAACACCTTAAATGTTTAGTAAATACTGTAAAACCGGCGTTCACTTTTGTTGTATTTTCCTTCATTTTAAGCCTTTAAAATTTCGGAATAAAGCTGGTTAGAAGTGCAAGTGTAGTGAGTTAATTTCTTGCTTTATTTCTTTACAATTTTTTTGGTTGATTTCGAGGTTCTTCCCTAGCTCGTGACTTCATGCTGTATGTAATCATGTGCGCCCCCGTCTTATTGTAAAGTCAAATTCGAACGGCATGCATAAAGAATTTCAAAGCAAATGCCCCTCGTATTCCTCACCTTTTTAAAGACAAAAAACACGAAAAACCTAGTCAATTTAATTGTGTAAAGGTCCCACAACGCTCACCGTCCTCCGGAAGCAAACCCTTGGGGCAGTTTTGTGTATATATACATGCTAGTATTTGCTAAGCTAGAGCCAGAACAAAACCCAAAAACAGCTTGAGATCAAAGCCCTTTCGAAAGTGAACTAAAAGATACAGAAAAGATTGAGATAGAGATGGCAGTGATCAAGAAGAGCTCAGCAACATCAATGAAGAGTCATTTGTTCGTGCTGGGTATAACCATATTGGTTGTATCGGCACAGTTTCGTGTTGGCCAGAGCAGAGCCCTTCGACCCAAGAAGGGCAGTACTCCCTTGGTGGCAGGCGGTCAACATGAGGCCGATGGAGCTGAGTCAGTTGGAATGGGTTCGTTTGTGGTTTCCTCTAACTCGAGCACTACAACTCATTCTCCACAAAGGAGCTTGGACGCTAAATTAGCGTCTGGCCCCAACAAAAAAGGCCCTGGTCATTAATTACCGGCTTTTTGCGCACTGCAGCTGATCGTCAGTTTGTGTTCCTGTATTCGTTTTTTCATAGTCTTGTTGCACAAAGCCACAAAATGCGAGTTACATTAACTTCTTTGATCTGTTTAGGATTTTCTCACACATAGATATCTAGTTTGTAATCCTAGTTGTGAATTTCGAAATTCTCTGATGCATGCATTAATAATCATCTTGCAAATTCTCTCTCTCTCTCTCTCTCTCTCTCTCTCTCTCTCCCTCTCTCTCTCTCTCGCTATTTGAAGATCCATAACTAAGTACGTATTCGATATAATTCAAGCGCTCAAGATTCATGATGAATGTACTTCGGAAAGAGAACTTTAATGAATTCGTAACTGTTCGACAATTCAATTAACGATGTCCAGACTGACTTCAGAAACAGGCCGGAGGAACCCATTGTGATCAACTTTTGAGTTAAGACTTTTTTACTCTTTTCTTTGGTTTCCTTTTTCGAGCAAAGACAAAAGATCTTACGCAGAAATATACAAAATGTCAACCTGATCTTCTTCGGCGTTGAAGTCAAAAGAAAATCAAATGTACAGGCAGGGACAGATATTCCCCCCACATGTTTAGCGCTGACTTCGTGAACTGGTGCCTAATTTTCTACGACGACCACCTTAATTCTGATAACATAAGAATGTTGCTTTTCTCTCGTGGCGTGTGATATATAATATATTATGTAATACAAATTCCATGACGTTCCAACCAGTTATAACTATTAATTTAGATAGTAAGATGAGGTAAAATAATTTTAAATAAATTAAATAAAATATTATTATTATTTTAGAATTTAAAAAAATTAAATTGTTTATTATATTTTAAATGAAAATTTGAAAAAATTATAATGATAAGATAAGATTGTGAAATCATCACTTGCCCCAAAAGTTTAAGGTAATGGGAATATGTAGATTTTATTATTTATTTTATATCTTAACACTCCCCCTCAATGGGTGGCCCAACATGTAAAATATTTAATTAAATGAAATAGAATGTAGAGTCAGAGTTCGAACTCAGAACCTTTACTCTGATACCATGTCAAATCACCACTTGCCCCAAAAGTTTAAACTAATGGAAAAATGTAAATTTTATTATTTATTTTATATCTTAACATAGATGAGATGAAACAATCTCTAAATCCAAACAAGAGTTCACACTACATGTGAGTGTTGATTAAAACGATGACGAAATAACAAATCAATTGATATATATCGGTTTAAGTTGGTACTAAAAACTAGCAGGAACAGTTTATTACTCATGTAAGAGTTGCAAAATATAAATTAAGATATTTTATAATTCTCTGATCCAAACATTTTTTGAAAATCGGAAAAATATGAACTTGGTCTATAAACCCCACAACATTAAACTGTTTGGCGAACTTCAGACGTATTAATTAATGCAATAAATTCACGTATTTGTCTATATTTTTTTGAATCGTGGAAAATATCTAGATAAAAAAATTAAGTAAAAATTAACATCACAAATTGTCGGCCTAAATTAGAGGCCTTTATATGCTACCCACTCGATCAATTCCATATTTTCCATGAAAATGATATAAGAAAAATAATTATTTGTGACGAGAATAAATTAATTTTGATAGGAATTTATCATTTTCTTATCAGATAGTTGATCACAAATAAATAATTTTCTTATAACTAACTGACTACCTCCCCTCCAAATAAAGAAGAAGAAAGAAACAAACACAAGCAAAGGTAAAAACTTTCTATATGGAAGGGATGCAAGAAAAGAAAGATATAGAAAATTGTATTACTAATTGAGAATTGGCCTGAGAGACACCATTTTAGACCATATTATCCTTTTATTTATTTATTTATTTTGTTTCTTATGATTGTGTGGTTCTATTTCTATCTGACTTTAGACCATATATATATATATATTTCCAACTACTCATGTTAAGACGTAATAACTGTGTTGAAAAACCATTACTTTTGTGTATGATTTGTGCTATAGAATAAATACATCACCAATCACCATGAATCATTCTGTCAAACTTAAGCTACAGGCATGCAGCGCAGCAAATGAATAAAACACACGACAGTAAGTAGGAGCCGAAATGTTTGGTGCATGCCTCTGTGGCAATCACAAAAGTTGAAATTCAATCTCAGGATCGAGCGAGGGGCGCCCAAAATTAATTAACAGTCCTTTGTTGGAAATTGAAGTGATAGGAATTAATCAAGTCCAAGCCTCCAAAATCAAAGGAGATGGTGATACGTGAAGGGTTAACTTGGAATGTTGGAAAGTCAAAAAGCAGAAAAATATAGGTGATCTCCTCAGTCCTCCCCTTCCAACATGGAATAATTGAATATATTCCGGTGCTTGGACCAAAAGCTTAGAGGTATAGCAGGTGGCCTAAACCATATGAATGCCGAGTCATGCTCGGGGTGTAAAGTAAAAGGATGAATGAATGAGAGCACCGTTCCCCACCTACCAGCAAGCCGATGTCGTGGGAAAACAACCGAAAGGAAAGCAGGCATAAAAACTGTCTTTTTCTCTAGTTTTTGTTTTTTTAAAAAGTAAAGGTAATCGTGGACTATATATATATATATATATATATATATATATATATATATATATATATTTGGAAACTGTTTTCTTTTCGAGTAATATTATATTTTATTCTAAATTGTTAAATAAGGTTAAATCGAATTGGGCTCAGGCAATGAGTAGAATTCTCATAAGGTCGAATCTTTACTTATCTTACAACCCACGTCACTTTATTGTTTGCACTTCTACGTCGCTTAAGAGGCTACTAGAGTCTTCTAAACAATTTCACACTTTAAGATCAAGATATCTAAATAGTTTCTCTAGGAAAATGAAGAGAGAGATGTGAGCTTTTATCTTTTTACTAGATTTTTTCACTCACCAGTATTAGCCATGCTTTTTAATTTATAGAAATAATTTAGAGTTTAAATAGTCGGAGAAATTAAGTGAAAATCGATAAATTTGAAAACTGATGATATTTTAGAGTTATGAAAATATTTAGATTTTTTAGGGAAAATATGTTATTTTAGTATTAAAGCTTAAGTATCAAAATATATGTTTAATGAAAAATTATGAAAGTTACATGAATATCTTATTGGTGACAAGTAATATTCATTCGGCACTACTGGGAAAAATTCTAAAAAGCTAAAAAGTCCAAATAAGCGGGATTTTTATGTTAGACTTTGCATAAAAGAAAATAAACTGAGGTTTGTTTGTAAAATATGCATGTTATGTTTTAAAAGAAAATGTGACAACAATCTCAGTTATGTCTTATGCATTCACTCATGAAATCTGTATGTAAGAGAAATATTTTTTGACATGAATAGTATAGACATGAGCAATATTTGACATGTTTCTGAAATGTGCAAAAGAACGAATAAGAAATCTGAGAATTTTTGTGGATGTTATACAAACATATTTTGAATCTGTTTTGACCATATGAAAACGATATGAATATGTTCAGTATTTTATTTGATATGATATGCATCTGAAAAACCTTTGGCATGACTTTTTATTTCTATTTTGATTCTGGTTCTGATATGATACTTTTGATTTTGTTATATGGTTGATACTAATACTTCTGATATGATATGAGTGCACCCACTTTGAAAACAAAGTGATTTTTCTGCATGTTCTTTCCTGTGTGCCCACTCGAGACTCTAAAAATGAATAAGGGAAAGTTTAACATTTTGATACTGCTTGGTTTGGCCACCAAGGATAGCACAACCCTACCATTGGGGTTAAACATGGTATATGATATGATATGGTGATATGGATGTGATACGATACGATATGATATGAATGATATGATAAGATAAAGATGATCAGTCATGTTATGCCAAAGGGTCTTTTAATATGAACAGTTGGTTTTTGAATATGAATAGTTTGAAAAGTCGCTCTGATATTTCACTAACACGTTTTTGAGATCTGCATATTGAAACTGAAATGATTTGTTTCTTCATTCTGAACTCTCTGCAAAGGCACATGTTTTACACACTAGTATATGTTCTCTACTTACTGAGTTATTGATAACTCACCCCTTATCTCTACACTATTTTCACATGCTTGAATGTTTCAGCTGAGGATCAAGAATTAGAAGCATGTGAGCATAGTGGATTAAGTAACTCATTTTATGTATAATTTTTTAAATAATTTATATTTTTTGTATAATAATCCGTCATTGTTCATTTATCAGCGGGAACCTAACCCAGGTACCACATTCTCTTTACTGCTCTTTTCTTTCAACTAATAAAAAAAAATGAAGTAGCAGCTTTTTGGCAAAACTATGCATTCATATAAACTAATTATGAGTTTGCATTACATTGTAAATAAGGACGTTATAATTCTTGTACTTGGGTTCATTTTGTTTAAACGGCATCTCCTCTACGTAAAAATAAGAATGAATTAGATCAAGTGGTAGTAGTGTTTGTGAAAGAGGTAATAAATTTTATATACAAATTACAAATTATTAACCACTATTCATAAACTATTCACTACTATTTACAAATTATTTTACTACTATAAAAATATTTTTTAAATGTTTACACAAGGAGCTCCTTAATAAAAATATATATATATATATATATATATATATATTTTAGTTCACATACGTTATAATCAAATGTATTTAAAATAAATTAATGTTTTATTAAATAGTTATCATGTAAATTTTGTTAAATAGTTGTGTCTATATATTTTTTATAACCCTAGTTTAGTGCTACTTCAACAATCTCTTTCACTTTTCCTATTATTCCCATGAACTGGAATACCTTTATTCTTCCGAAGGCATTCTTCTCGCTGGAAATCAAAAGCATTGTTAAACCTTTTGTTATCAGCATTTGACATCAATTCCTGATCACATTGTCATACGTACAGGAATAAAGCGACCAACTGTTACTGTTTCTAAGCCGCCGCCGCCGCCACCACCATTATAAATCTAGAGAGAGAGAGAGAGAAATGCAGAGCATTTGAAGACTAGAGCATAAATAATATGATCTCATTTTTCATATTTTGATTTTATTTTAATTTATGTTTGCCTTACATATTGTTATTTTGTGTGTGGACGGAATTATTTTATATTGTATGTAAGGAGATATTACAAATATCAAAAGATATGTAGACATTACAAATTTATTGATAGTTGAATGAATATTTGAAATGAATAAAAAATATTAAAAAATTATTTTAAGTTATATAGAAAAAAATACATATAAAGGTGATATGAGGCATATTGTAAAAAAATGGGTTTTGTCATGTATTATAGATAATAAGATAGACAAACTATATACTGGGACTGCACATTGAATTTTCCTCCTTTCTTCTTCTTCTTCTAAAGTTACTACATTAGGCTTATATGCCCTATGACTAGAACTAGCACCATGTTCATTAAATCTAATGCATGCTTTAAACTATAAGACATGCATGAAGATGGAATTTTTAACATGGACAAGAGGTGAGCAGTCAACTGTCGGAGATTGAGAGAGGTAGAAATGGATAGGCACATGGAAAAAAACTTTTATATGCTTATGATCCACTTGCCTCCACAAAGGAATCGCCGGGGTTGGTTTGGAGATGAAGTTTGAGTCGACATGGACTACAACAAATACCAATTTTGCTCACCAAGAATTTTGGTGGCAAAATGCCTTAATTATGTAGAAAAAACTATTTTCCCACCAATTCTAATTATGGGGAGCTCTTGGAATATAACTTGCGACATAAAATATCTTTCTCTACCAAAAGCCCAACTCGTGAGAAATTCTTACTTTATCCACAGTAGAGAAAAGGGTGGCCAAAGGCTTCTAATCTTGTCACAAATAGACAATGACTCTGTTGTTATTCGGGAGAAATAGTACATATTGCCACAACAAGTGCCAGTGGGTTATAGTTTACCGTCGAAGATATTTGGTGGGAATAACTTCTCTTCCAACCAGACTTGGTTGTTAATAAAGGTGAGAGCTGCACCTTTTCCCACAGAGTCTACAGCCCAGTATTGTTCATTTCCATGAACTCAACCCACAAGACATAGTTTTTCAATAAGTGCTAATTTACTATTTTCTACAAACATCATCTTGTCAAAAAAAGTATTTTTTCCCACGAAAACATGTTTCATAGAAAATATTAATGTTTTGGAACCTTTCCCACAAATTGTTAACATCATTAATTGTCAATTATCCTTGTATTTCTTGTACAAAGGGCCGAAAAAGCCCAACAGTACATTTTTTTTTTTTTTGCCATGAATGTTGCTATAACTGTCGAAAATAATTAAATAGAAGTTTTTTTTTTCTGTTGTTTGGTCATTCTTATGTGTCCAACAAACGGGGAAAAACATGCACACGAAAATACTGGGAAAAACATGCACATGATCCATATAACAAAATTTATATAACAGAAGTCTTAACATTTCAATATGTCCCTTGTCAATCTAGGATATGGAAATACATCAATGTTTACAAAGTGGGAAGTACAGGAGGGTCACCTACATGCATGTTGTGTTGTACATAACATATATTTGCGTCTAACTGCATATTTTTTACTCTAAACACACATAGCTTAAAAGAATTTCATTTGCTGAGACAACTCCGATTCATCTCCCCAATAACTCACCACATACCATCTTTATCCACACATATCAGGGCTGATAACTACCTGGAAAAAATATTCAAAGCATATTAGCCCATAATTAACTTTTCTATTGTACTAGGACACTACAACAAATCAATCATTCCTGCTAATACCCGTAGATTTTGAGACATTACGTGGCTTTATAAATCTGCCTCAAATCCAACTGGTGATTTCAACACCTTCCTCAAGTTTATCATAAAATCCTCATGTAAAGACCCCCAAAAATTTAATACTCTAACATCCAACAGATTTGTTGGGATCATTGCTATGGGTTTATAAAATATGCTGAGGAGTCATTGAACAAGACTTGAAGTCCATTCATCACTCTAGTATGTATCTAACACATAACACATACAAGTTCACAATGATCGGTCATATAAAACCCACCATCTAATATTTGAACAAACCCTTATAAAACACTACAATATCCTGGCTTTATACATTTTAATCCAACTATCAAAGATGCACCATCATTTTTTGAATCCAAACATACACCAGCCACTACTTGCATATCAACCTATTTATACTATAACCAATCTTTTTTTTAAATGATGACTTCCATGTTCAAAATGATGAACTAGGGAAATAACCTAAATCATATTTTAGAAATGACTAATATGGATAGGTTTTCCTTGCCAGTAACTTACTATTGTCCAAGTATATTTTTCCAAATGGTTGGTGGTTTTCAATTCTCTAAACTTTCACTCGACAGTTATCTTCTATGAAATTTGTGCATTGTTTGCTGGAACCCTTGTGATGCAGCTACATCCATGCTATTTTATCCCTATATAGAATGAATTGTTGGTTTTAACCTACCGATTCAATAATGAATTTAATAAGCACTACAAACAAGCGATGAAATAGGAGAAGATACTCACCTCATCATAAAAATTACAAGTTTCACCTCTAACATACTATCACCCTGCCAAGTAGCTATGCACATGAATATGTCAGGTTTTATATTCCCAAAAACAATATACTTATATAACCACAACTAACCCCATTCCACTTGTTCTAACATCACATCCCCAACACTTTCCGCACTGCACATCAAAAGATTGGAATTTCACACATTGTCATGCCCATAAGGTGTATACAAAACACAAATAGACAAATATTTGAGAAGACAGTATCACCAATAGCCAGAGATTTGAGAGAGATATTTACCTTCCTAGGCATTGGAATTAATCAGCAATCTAGTGAGGTTGAGCATGGCAGCACCTGGCGGCAGTGACTAGACATCGAAGGAAGGCGAACAATTGAGAGATTCTTAATTGAGAATAGAAAATCCAAATAGCGATGAGAGGAGAAATCAGGGGATTGTTGGAGAGGTTGAGACAATGTCTGGACACTAGGGGAGTACGAAGCTAAAAAATTACCATCGAAGACTGAGAGTTTGCTCGACTAGATGGTTTTCAACTTTGAGAGTTAGATGAAGCCACCATCTACTTTCACAGCCCAAAGGAATTCTTTTAGAGCTCAGTGTGTAAGATACATAACCATTTTACCATGACTGTTTTCTAATCACAATACATGTTTTTCCACACTATGGTTCACTCGACGCACAAAATTTGGTAGTAGTTACTGTATATTATTTTGGTGCCTATGTTGTGTGGCATCAACTTGCTTTTTCTCCGGATGAATACAAAGGAGTCCATAATGCATTTTATGTTTCTTCATTGAGGAGAAGTTTCGAAAACCAACAACCTCGAGTGATTGACCCAAATATGGTTTGATTTCAACCAAACCTCACCTATGAAGAAAGACCCACATGAATTGTATACTGGAAGGAATAGAGACTACGGTCTTTGGTGAAGGTGCAATGGGGAAGCACAGGAAAAGAGGAATATACATGGGAAAGTGAGCAGGTCTTGCTGGAGTAGTTTTCCTATTTATTTGTGCTGTAGTAACTGACTTAGGGTGCATTAAGTGAGTAGATTAGTCAAACCAATGGTAGTAGCACATCTATACATGAGCCTTCAAACTGCCTTTTTAGATATAACATCTAGAACTCTTAACTATCGTCATGGTTCGAAAGAAGAGGATGACACAAAAAGCAATTGTACTGTCAGATGTAATCTAGCTTTTATTGGAAAGAAAATGTAAAGTAGCCTATCGTCATGGTTCAAAAGAAGAGGACGACAAGAAAAGTAGTAGCATTGTCGGATGTAATTTGACTTTTACTGGAAAGAAAATGTAAAGGAGCAAGACTTGAGAAAGAACAACGATAGATCAAAGAGGAACAACATTGAGACAAAGAGGATCATCAGAGGGCTAGGATCATAATCTCAGAAATGATGGACCACGCCGCAAGGTAACAAGAGGAGAAACGAACGGTCCAAGAATGTGATGAACAAGAAAAGGACAAGAGGGAGCATTTACCAATTTCCTACGACACCAAGTCTAGAGGAGGAGTTAGGCCATGACAGAGCAGTACCAACGGTTGCAATAGGAGCAGCCAATAGAGGAGACAAGATGAGGAATGGGTTGTCAGCTTAACTGGTGTCGAAGGAGAACACCAAAGATTGTCCCACCTCATACATATCCCTTGGAATGTCATGTTGAGGGATGGCCTTCACCGAATTTTGAGGATGGAATTCAATGTTAAGGAGGGGAGGATGTGGGAACCGTGCCAAAGCAAGGGAAGAGACCCCTTCCTGTAAGAAAAGTGCTATGGAAGATGAGAGGCAATGGTTAGGCAGTGGCAGTAGCACTATGTAGAAGGACTGGCTGGCACGTCTCAGCATTGGGTGATAAATGACTTTTTGCCCTAAGTTAGGTTAACAAGCACTATGCTAACTGTACCAAGGCAAGAACGAAGAACTGAAGAGGCTAACATTTTTGGAAAAGGACGGCTCACAGTATAAGGGTGAGTAACGGAGGACAAGACCAATAACAATGTAGGGCTCTCTGAAATAATGTGAAGATGTTCAGAAGGCGGCAAGTGTTGTATGCAAAGGTCCATATTCCACCTAAGATGTCACGTCTAAACTGAGCCTATGGAAAAAGATTACATACTTGCAGGCCATATTGTCTGATCTCAAAGGTATGGTCCAACGCCATGTAAGAGACCCTTATTAGGGGAAGGATTGTGACATTGGAACCAAGGTAAGCAGTAAAAATGTAGTGTCTTGTCCCATCAGTCACTTGGTCTCTACAATTCTTTAGCTCTAGAGGACAAATTGTGGCTAAGATCAAAGAGCTCTTATTCAAGCATACATGTTGTAAGGACAAGCTTTGCATACTCTAGAACACTTTCCCCACCTTTCTATGTGAAAAATAATATATCTTCTTCATTATGTTTATGAATTATCTTTACACTATGATTTTGAAATGATGAATTCAAACATGTGGATTGATGATGATTGTGATTTTCGGGTGCATGGATCTTAACATGTTTCAATTATTATGTACATGTAGAGTGATTCCCAATGTTGTTCTTGCAACACTTTGCCATGAGTTTCATATGGGTACATGGAGCCCTCATGATGATTAGGGCAAAATGTTTTCATATTGGCCTCACTTGGTAGACAGGTAGAGAGATTCTCTAGGCATATCATGGGTGTTGTCTTTGTGTTAGTTGGCCTAGTATAATGATTCTACAGGTCGATCATGTGTGTTTTCGTCGAGTGTGTGGACTAGCTTGAGTGATTTCCCCTTTCGAATGGTTTGAGACTAGTGAATCAAGTTGCATGTTGGCCAGGTATTGTAATTCCTCGTGTCAAACGGTTGAGTGATTCCTTGCTCGACATTTATACTATGTGAAATTATGAGTTTGATGTGTTTTGATAAAAGGATGGTTCCTTGCCTTGGTGGTAATTACGTATACTTGAGATTTGCTCAGATGGTGATTCCTCACCATGCTTATGTACTTGTATTTTCTTTTAGAGGGTGGTTCCTCTCCACAACTATGAATACATGTATTTTTTTTCAAAGAGTGATTCCTCTTCGTGCATAAATATATGTGTTCACATATCATTTACATGAAATAAGACATGCATCTTCATTTGCATTGTTTCTCATTAATAGTATTGTCATAGATGTTTAACCTACCTATGGTTGTATTTATCAAAATCGAAGGCCTTGATGCTGACATATTCTGATAGGAGATTCCTGAGGAGGAACGACTGACCACACTCGAGTGATAGAGACGGAGGCCTGTCTCCATTATTAGTTATTGTATTTATGAAAATGCATTATTTAGTCAGGCGACAAATTGTGTTTGATATATCGTACATGGATGAGAGTAATGAACAATTGGTGCTTTACACCATGCACCATTCACGTAGCATAATTTAATTTGGAAGATAAATTATAAAATTTGAATCTTGTAAATAAAATTATGCCATGTGGATGGTGCATAGTGTAAAGGTCTTCAAATAGCATTACATTTTTCATTAATGGATTAACCTTTTACCGATTTAGACCTTTGGTACAACTATCACTAGTATTTGATTAAACATTTACTTATTCATTTGAACTTATATCACTTACTGTATATTCAATCCATGATTATGCCCCTAGATTAAATAGAAATATCGAAGTGTTGCAAACCAGCTAGCATCCTTAACACCACAAATCCTTACCAGGCTCTTTATCGAGGAATGGGGTGCCATACTAGATGCTTATAATATTCTGTTGCTTATGGATTGAGACGAGTGACTTATGGATAATTTGTAGTTATGTAATTTAAATATATTCTAGCCCAACTATTTATATTTAATGACACATTTTCTTTCCGTTGCAAATTTTAACTACACACAATCTTTTTGCACATGCGCACACATTTGTTATCATATGGCAAGAAGCGTGTATTACCTCACAAATTTTAGCTAATCAAAAGTAGTGGTGTCTTTACTTGTAAAGTGTTTGTGTCAAGGCATTTACTTGATCAGAGCTGTACTTTGTCCATTGGTGTCTGCATAAGAAAATCTATTTTATTCTGTTTATAAATTATATATAGGTTTTATTTTGTAAGAAAAAAGTTCTTTGTATCTTTTTATAATTGTATTTGAGTCAAATTTCGAGTCAAATTGGAATTTAAATTGAATATAATTGAACCATAACCAGCATTCACTGGTACCCCAACTCAACTCGGTCGTGACCTAATCTCAGCTGGTCTTTGTGAAACATTATTTCTAAATGTGCGGAACGATTCCTCTTATACCAAAAATGCCAATTTCTTAGACGATTCCACTTGTAAGGTTTCAGATGCTACCTCCTTCGACTCGACATGAACTGAGTTAGAAATAATCTGGCCAACTCGCCAAAATTATCCACTGATCCAGGTGTCAGAAACCCAAACCATACTCATGCCAGACCCTTCAGGCTTAGTTGAAACGCTCTGTATGGTACTTCGCCTAGAAGCCATGTAGCGTCTTGTGAGCCCTGAAAGTTTCCAGGTGCTCAAGAGGGTCATTTCCTCCGTTACATATTTTCATAGCTGGGACCCTGAACTTTGGTGGTAAGGGTACCACCATCACCTTCTCCATGTAGGGTAGACTAGTGCTTGTGAGCAACAGGTCCACCGTTGACCATGTACCCACATTTCTTGCTATCTCCTCATATTTTTCTTTAAGATTACAGAGTTTGTCCTACATATTCTTTTGCACCTCCTCCCAATTAGGACCAACTTGCATGTCTTGGGACCTTTCATGCTCACTATCGTTGGACGCTGCTCTGCCGTCCCACTCTTGTCGAATTTTTCTAAGTTCCTTGTTTTCCTTACGAAGTATTTGCGCCTCGTTAGTTAACTTTGTCACCCATTCCTCCATGTTTTTCAATATTGTTTCCATGGCGTCTCTCCTAAGTTGTTTGGAACGGGTTGTTGCAGGCATAAAAAAGAAATGTAGATTTACAAGAATCCCACAGACAGTGCCACTGTTAATGTCGTGTTTCGCACCCCTTTGAGATAGGTTCCGACAACTCAGGTTTTTCGAAATGGGCTTGCAAAAGATAGGAGAGAATGCAACTAGGAGAAGGTAACCTTAGGGCCGGTGAGTCTCCGATGCCAAAGTTATTAAATATTTTTTAAAGTTTGTAAATAAGTGAGAGAGAGTCTACGGATCAGAAAGAGTATTCTCATACCAAAGACTTGCTATTTATACTATAAGCCTGGGGGGACAGATCGTGTCTGCCCCTATAGAGTCCGAGTCTTTCGTACTATTCCATGTATCAGAATCCTTTAATGTGATGTGGCTCTACGACGACGTCATTAATGTAGCGTGTAGCTCAGGTAGTAGTGTCATTAATGCGGCATGATTTTCCGATTTTCTTCTCCCAGACAATATGCTTGGTGGTCTATTGATGTCTTTCTTGCTAGAAAATCAAAGGTTCCCCACACATTACGCATACTTTGCGAATGGGCATTTGAGAGCTAGACATTACTCAAGGGGCCTTCAGATCAACGAGTCTCATCCCCTACAGCATCCTCCCTCCTACAACTTGCGTCTAGAGGACCCTACCCATGAGCCGGATTGGAGATTTTGTTTGTTCTGGACTGGACCTTTGGTCTTAATTCCCTTAGCTTTCATTCATAGGTCCACTAGGTTTTAGGGGAATCCTTACACTACCTATGGTCGCATTTATCAAAACCAAAGGCCTTGATGCAGACATATTCTAAGACGAGATTCCTGAGGAGGAACGACTGACCACACTCAAGTGATAGAGACGAAGGCCTGTCTCCATTATTAGTTATTGTATTTATGAAAATGCATTATTTAGTCAGGCGACAAATTGTGTTCGATGTATCGTACATGGATGAGAGTAATGAACAATTGGTGCTTTACACCATGCACCATTCACGTAACATAATTTGATTTGGAAGATAAATTTTAAAATTTGAATCTTATAAATAAAATTATACCAGGTGAATGGTGCATAGTGTAAAGGTCTTCAAATAGCATTATTTTTTTTCATTAATGGATGAACCTTTTATCGATTTAGACCTCTGGTACAACTATCACTAGTCTTTGATTAAACATTTAATTATTCCTTTAAACTTATATCACTTATTGTATATTCAATCCATGATTATGCGCCTAGATTAGATAGAAATATCGGAGTGTTGCAAACCGGCTAGCATCCTTGACACCAGGGATCCTCGCCAGGTTCTTTATCGAGGAACAGAGCGTCATACTGGATGATTATAATATTCTGTTGCTAGCAGATTGAGATAAGTGACTTATGGATAATTTGTAGTTATGTAATTTAAATATATTCTGGTCCAACTATTTAGATTTATCGACTCGTTTAGATTTAAGGCCTTTACTTGGTCAAAGTTGTTGTACTTTGTACGCTGGTGTTTGCATAAATAAATCTATTTTATTGTTTTTGTCCATTATATATAGTTGTTATTTTATAAGAAATAAAAGTGAATTTGTATTTTTTTTATAATTGTATTTGAATCGGATTTCAAGTCAAATTGGAATCTGAATTTAATATAATTGAACCACAACCAGCATTTACCGGTACCTCAACTCAACTCAACTCGGTCGCGACCTAATCCCAGCTGGTCCCTGTGAAACGTTAGATCTGAATGTGCTTAACGATTCCTCTTATACCTAAGCTGCCACTTTCTTAGATGATTCCTCTAATTCTATTATCGTGTTCGATCCATGTGCTAGTGTGAATTAAGCATACATATCACCATGGGAAAATATATTATATATGCATGGGTACACCGAGATCAGAAATAAACGAATCCCTGATCATCTGGTGATGCTAGTATATAATTATTTCATGACTTTTATACATGATTTGTCTAACAATATATTATTATTTTTTAATCTTAATCCATCAATGTTGAACAAAATTTAGATGTATTGTAAAATAATAATATTTTATTAAAGACAGCCAGTACCCTTCAGTCGACCAATCGATAGAAACAATATTAATCTTAAGTTTCTACCAAACTCAAAGAATACATGAGTAGAGAATAGTTTTATTCCATAAAATAATATTCATGAAAGGAGGAGTTGAAGAAAACATCGTAAGTATTAGGTGCATGGATCGAAGAAGAGTTTCCACTAATTCGGTAGTTTTTCAATACCATTTTATTTTTAATTTTCAACATTTCTCCAAACTTCATATATTTTTTAGGTGAAGATTAAAAAATAACATATATTATATATATATATATATGTTTCTCTTTCTATTATTCTTCTCAATGCATGTTCAAACAAAGTAGAGATAATATTAATTTTTATTAAAAAAAATATATTTCTTGTTTTCTCTGATCTTCTGTCGATGAAAAGTATTTTAGTAATTTGCTTTACAGATATCTTAGAATAATGACTAGTTTATATTACTGTCTATATATTTGTTTTCTTAAGGGAGTGGGGAAAGCTTATGGGACCCTGAGATAGCGACAGTTTGGGATGAATGTGAACACAATACCTATGAAAAGCCTATGGGGCATGGGTTTCTTTTCAGACATATATTTAAGGAAAATGCTACTTTAATCCCTTCAATATTAATATTGTTCAAATTTACTATTTGATCATTTAAATTTTTTTTACTAAATAATTAAGGAAATGACTATTTATAAAGTTGTATATTTTTTTTTAATTTTTCTTAATGGTTAAGAATGTTAAAAAAATATTCAAAGAAAATGATAAAAAAAAATTAAAAAAAAATAACAAATTTATACTAACGGTATGCCTAGCTTTAAAAGCTAGACGGTCCGCTAGCACCATCTATATATATATATATATATGATCTTAATTACTATTATCGATCAAATAGCTTTCACGTTTGAAAGGAAACTTATGCAATACATACATAAGGGTACTCATGTATTTATAAGGACTGGGGACATGGTGTGATTCTCTTCGAGAGTATGATTCTGCAGTTGATTAAGTCCTTTCTGTGAGTGTCTCATTAAAATTTTACTTATCAACATGTATCCCGGTCTTGGATAATAGATTCCGTTGGTTTAGATTCCTTGATGTGTACCAAAGTCCCCTTAAGATTTTTGTTCCTTCTGGGTCCTAACAGTGCATTTTGTTTAGCTTTATTCTTCCGTTGTCTTATATTACGTGCATCCCTTGTGATTCATATGCCATTCGCCACCCGCTACCCTTTTCTCGCATATTGCGTATATTCATTTGAAAAATGATATTTGCAGTCGTGAAGTATACAAACGCTGTTCAATCTCTTTAAGAAAAATGAGTAAATACAGAATCCACGTAAAAAAAAAAAAATTAGTTTTTTAATATATAGTAAACCCCTCTATTTTTAAAATGATTGCGTGGTACTTATATATTATACAACTATATATAACATTACTCTATTCACTTTCCTCAATTGTCGTCCATGATCATCCTCTCCTCACCTACAAGGCTACAACATATATTTATGCCCAACGGTTTTGTTTTTTTGTTTTTAACATTAATGCCCAACAGTTGTGATTCAAGTTCAAGCAGATATTTATGCCCAGCAGATGTCTTTTTCATGAACTTTGTTCGTGTTTTTTTATTGGACATCATTTGATTTAATGCATGGACTTTTATGCTTTTATTTTACCAAGAAACTTTATGTTATATTTGTCTCAAAATGAAAAAAAATTCAGAAGAAATATTTTTTTTTAAAAATCTTATATATAGTTAAATTAAAATATATTGAGACCTTTTAGAAAAACAAATAATTTCTAGGAATAAACAAAAAGCCAAATTTTATATTCCCAATTATTTCAAAATGGATTTAGCCACATTCTAAAACATCTAGATTCCCAGCAAGCATCGCATTTCTAAGAATGAAAATGCAAAAAGAATGTCGGACTCTGCGAACGTCCAATAGGTGCACTAGCATTTGCTTGGATTTTGACCCAAATTAGAGTTCTTTAAGCAAACTTAATTTAAAATTCGAGGTGTACTATGGAGTATAAGATCGAGAGAGTTTTGGCGAAATTTCAAGGAAAATAATACTTGGACAGACACAGACAACTGTTGATCACTCCGGTACCTCGATCTCATGCAACTTGGGTTCAACTTTGAGGTAGTCAGTGTCAGTCACCTTACGCGGTTTTTGAAAATTCCAATCACTTGCACATGCTCTTTTAAAAAAAACAAAAAAACAAAAATTCAAACCACGTGTCCAGGCTCTTATGTTCTGCCGTCAACGTCTGCTGAAAGGAAACCATAGACCTGGGTATAATTTATAGAAGGGATTAGCTATCCCTAAAGGTACAGACAACTGATCAAAGCTTTTGCAATATAGATCAAGCGAAAAAAAAAAAATGAAAAGAGATGCAGAAGCAGAGGCAACAGATCATCTAAGGTTATCAGCTTCGGGACGAATTGGGCATTCCCAACAAGTCAACCCCCCTACCATCACCACAACTACTACAGATGTATGTGGCTCGACCTCATATCCTTTTAAAGGAGGAGGTAAGGGAAGACTAAAATCACTACACAACTTGATAATATATATATATATATATATATATATATATATATATTCTGTTTATTGCTTTCTTGAAACCTTTCATTTTCCTATATATAAGGACTCATAAGATTAGATATATAAATTTTAAAATTCTGTGAAGATATTTGGGATCATTTTGATTGAATTGTGCATGTGTTGATTCTTGTGATTCTATGACAGAAACAGAACGTGGCATTCAAAATGATGGAGAGTTTAATCTTGAAGATGAGGAGAATCTTAAGAGCGAAGGAACTGTACCAGTTATTAATGGGTCTGCAGGTTCCAAGGATTCGCTTCAGGATCAGACCGATCAAATTGATCAAAGAGACGACAATTACATCACCAAAGGAGATGAGTTGAAAGAGGAAAACAAAAGGGTACCGTTCTGGCGTAAACTGATAGCATATCGCCCATGGAAATCTAAACGTTCTAGCTCTGATCTTGAACGCAAAGGTACTACTTTACATTCAGACCATAAGATCACATGAATTAGCACATTAATCTCCTCGTAATTTGAAATTAACAATTTTTATAATTTTGATTATACATAAATGTCCCTTCTTGATCTGATAGATATTGCACTATTAATGTGTCAACTTAAATAAACTTTTTATGAACTAAATATGGTTAAATACATAAATAATTAACTTATCATGTGATTTCTCTTAAAGTCACATATATGGTTCTTTGTGCATTTTAATTAATGGAACGTTTCACTCTGTGTTTTTAAGAATGATGTAGTTTGTCATTCCATTATAATTAATAGTAGTACTGGTCAACAGTCAAGAGTACCCGTAATTAGAAGAGTATTTAATTTTATCAATCAAACAAACAACAAACGAAATTGCCCTCAAAATTAATTAAAGTACTGCTCATACTTCATTAAATTAAGTTTCCTAGTCCGGCCATTTGCACAATGAAAGAAAAATCCAAAAGTCGATTAGACTGCCTATATATAAAAAGGAAAATTCAATTTTGAGAGAGAAATTATAGATCTACTACATGAGTCGTGAAATTTACAACAAGTTAGAAAATTATTATTTCTGGCGAGAATAAATTTATTTTGACTATAAATTAATAATCATTTTAACATAAAATAAATGACAATAAATGAACAATTTTTTTGTAATCAGAATTTAAAATTTGTTAGAACTCAAATTCAGAATAGTAAGATGAGATGAGATACTTTTAGATAAAAATTTAAAGTTGAATAAAATATTGTTAATTATAATATTATTTTTTTAATATTATTATTGATTTGATATTTGAAAATGTTGAATTATTTATTATATTATGTGTAGAAATTTAAAAAATTATAATAATGAGTTGAAATGAGATTAGATGAAATCGTTTTTGTATCAAAACAACCCTAATGACATTATTTATTCATGTAATATTAAGTTTATAACTTTTCCTTCTTTATCATTTATTTTCAGGTTAGAGAAACATGAAATATAGGAAATGAATATAAAAATAAGTGCCTTGTTTCTGTTTGGATTTTTGTCACTTTTCCTTAATATTATTGTTGTTGTTATTGTCCGATCTATTACAGGTATATTCGGTGGCAGCAGCTGCGATCACTGCTGCAGAAATTGCGGTGACTGTTGGAGCAGCTGCTGCTTCTGCTTCTTCCTGGCCAGAAAACGCAAAGCAGGTTCCACATTCTCTCTAATGTTTTAAGAAAATTGATGTATACACAATATTTTTTTATAATACATTCTATAATAATGTGTTAAATGAGAAGTAATTTTATACAATATTTTATAAAAATAATATTATTTTATAAAAATATCCTTATCTTATAACATTATTATAAAATATATTATAAAAATATATTATGTGTATCAATACTCATATTTTAATACTCTTTTTTTCAATGAATAAAAAAATGATGTAGCAGCTTTTTGGCAATACTCAGCAGTCATAATAAATATGAGTTTGCATTACATTATCTAGTAGTACTGTTCAAGACTTGTCGGCATATTTAATTTATCAATAGAATGAAAAAAAACAAAAACAAAAAAACTAATTTCCCTCAAAACTAATAAAACTGCTCGTGCCTTGTTAAATTCCTGCATTCAAGATTAGACACTAGATGGGATTAATTTCCAATTGGTGTGGTCGATTTTCCTGGAATTGTTTATGTTGGGTCTTGTTGTTAGGCTGCTGTCCTCCAACTTCTGTACTCCACATTCATATCGATTTTTCAAAAAAAACACAACACACATGCGCGCGACACACGTGTATATATATATATATATATGTATATGTATGAGAATTCCACATACTACAGTACCCTTATCCCACATCTATTCCACTATGATGAGTAGACAATATTGTTCATTAACCATTGGTTTTTTAAAATAAAAAAGAAAATGATCCATGAGTGATAAAAGTGTCACATTTTATAAATTTAGACGAAAGTGAGATGAGAGTGTAGTTTGTAACATTAAACACACACATATATATATATATAGCTAATCTCAAACGGTACAATGGAATGCACCTCTATTGAAATATTTGGTTCTAGAACTTAAATGGAATGATGACTAAAACGGAATTTAAACTAAAAACATTGATTCTTATCCTCTTTGCGATCCCACAAGCATAACGACAATAGTAGACATTTAGCTTGTCACGGAATGCACAACGAGTGCCACTATGGGTTTCATAAAAATATATGCAATCTGATCTTTGGAGGAGATAAAAGGAACAACAAGAGATTTTCAGGCCACCATCTATCTGACAAAGTGGAAATCAATTTTCAAGTGTTTAGTTCAAGCATGAAAAATTAGATTCATACTTTAAAAAGTTGCCTCTATATTGTCGCACTAGAGGACTGGTGGAGCAGTGTGTGACACTCCAAGTTTCACTAAATAAGGGTTGCAACCATGTGAGCTCGTCAATGGCATGAGCTAAAGCTCTCTACTCATCTCATGTGCTTGCCTTGACATAGTGGCTTACTTCTTTGAATACCAGGAAATCAAATATGAACCAAGGAATTTGCTATATCCACTTGTGGACCGATGGTCATCTAGGAGCATCATTGTAAACATGAATAGAGAATGTCTATCCTTGGTGTTGATGAAGAAAATGATGTAGACATTCTTTGAGATACTCAAGAATGTGCTTCGCGGCTGCCTAGTTTTCTACTGTGGGTTGGTGCATAAATTAGCAAGTTTTGTTGATGGAGAAGGAGTTGTCTGGTCTCGCGAGATTGAGATACTGGATGGCCTCGACTACACTTCTATTCATAGTTGGGACTTCAAAGGACAGGCTATCATGGGTTGAAAGATGATGAGAGGTGGACATTAGAGACGAAACAGGCTTGTCTTCAAGCACGTTGGTTTCCTGGAGTAGATTAAGAATATAATGCCTTAGAAGGAGAAGAGGGCCTCTAAGGTATGATGCGGCCTCAATGCCTAAAACATAAAAAAAAATCTCCCATATCCGTGATTGCAAAATCTAAGCTTAATGAGGAAATAAAGAGTGAATAGCTTCCGTTGAATTCCCTGTGAGAATAATGGCATTCACATATATAAGAACAAATAATTGTAAATTATGTCGATGAGAGACAAATAGGGAGGTATCAGATTTTGATCCAATAAAGTCCGACTCAAGTAACTTATTGTTGAGACGTCAAAACCATGCCCTCGTTTGAGGCCATAAATGACCTTGTATAATTTGCACACATGATCTTGAAATTGTGGATGAATAAACTTTGGAGGTTGCTCCATATAGACATCATTAGGGAGAAACACATGTGAGAATGCATTTTGGATGTCAATTTGTATAATGGTCTAGGAGAGAGTCATTGCAATAGAAAGTATAGTTATGATGGTAGTCAGCTTGATAACTGGGCTAAAGGTGTCTTAATAGTCAATGTCATGCTTTTGCTTGAATCCCTTTACTAAGCTTGTTTTATGCCTATCAATAGGTTGCCAGGCTTGCCTTTGAGTTTAAAAATCTATTTTTACCCAATTAGGTTGATAGTGGAGTTGGGGAGGGAGGGGGGAACCACAATCCAAGTTCCATTCTTCAAAAAATAATGAAATTCATGGCTCATGTCCTTCTGCTAGGGCTTAGACTTGGAGGCATCGGTAAAACAGGTTGGCTTCTGAAAAATGCCTATATAGAATGGGCTAGTAGGGTCTTTTGGGATTGAGTAGTTAATAGTGCCACCATGGAATTATTTAGGTTTGCTAATGTCGTCTTGCAAGCATGTGCACATGGGATGAACCCGTCGAGGAGCTTCTAAGGCAGCCAAGGAAAGGTGTGAGCAAGGGCAATATTGAGACGAGTTAGTAGGCTCTAGATGTGGGGAAAATGTGGAAGAAGGTTGGCATGAGGTAGTATTGGAATTAAATGGAAGTGAGGGAGAAGGCCTAGGGAACAAAATTGATGTAGATGAAGGAATGACTAAAGTTAATGGGAGAGAGATAGGTGTGTCTAGCATCGAAGGAGGAAACATAGTCAAGTTGACAAAGAAAGCAGGTTGGAATTCATTGACTACAACATGATGGGAGACGTAGATCTTGCAAGATGGAGGACGATAACCACTATAACCTTCGTGGGAACTACTATAGCCAATGAAAACACTATTTAAGACCAGTAAGACATTTTATGAGAACTGCAATGACGGAAGTATGGCCAAAAATCATATCCAATTACACCAAGAAAGATATAGTAAGATTTCTTACCTAAATAGATTCTCATCGGGGGAGATGTTGCCTAGGACAGTAGTAGGTAGCCTAGCTGTTTGGAAGGCCTATCCCAATGATGAAGGGGATTTGAGGCACGAGCCATAAGAGAGAGAACTGCCTCAACTAGGTGATGATGTTTACGTTTGACGTACCCATTTTATTGATGGGTGTGGGAGCAAGATATACGATGCGCAATCATAAGAGAGCTAAAGTATTTATGGAGGGTTGAGATTCTCCACCCCAATTGGATTGAATGACCTTTATTTTATAGCTAGAAATACGTTCAGCATATAGTTGAAAGTGTTTAAAAATGATAAGAACATCTTAGTTGTGCATTGTAGCGAAAAGCCAAGTAAACTGAGTAAAATAATCCATAAAATTAATGTAATATTTATCTCCATTAATGGGACAAACATGTGAGCCACGAGTAGGACTCGAACATCCATAAAAATCAATTCACGATGGTAACTAAAGAAGGACTCGAACAACTCTAATGGGAGTTGATGACTCTTGGCACATTGGTAGGAATCACAAACCAACTTCGTCCTTATTACATGAAACAAGTACGGAAAGCCTAGAAATAATATGGGTAAAATATTGAGAAGAAGGGTGGCCAAGTGTGTTATGCCACATATGGACAGGGCCACGAGCACTGAGAAGAGATTGAAGAGGGACACGAGTTGGTATGTGAGAGAAGAAGGGGTAGAGTTGATGCTCGCATTTGCCTCATTTCACTAGTGGCTAACAAAGAGGTGATTTTTATGAATGGAAGGAATATGTAATAAAGTAGCTAAACAAAAAGTGATGTGTGAGGCAGGTAATGTGCAAGAGCCAACAACTTTGATGGGCAAATGTGTGCCATCTTTAATACGAATTTGATCTGAGCGAGTGTATTCTTCAACTGAGAGAGTGAGATTCTCTAGATTATCGGGTTTGGTAATTATGGCATTTATGGGGGTGACTATTGCCATGCCTTGAAAGTTCTAATCAAAATGGTGCCAGCAATCCAAAATAGTGTGGCCTAGTTTACCACAGACTCGACAAGTCAGCTGAGAGTGGGCAGTAGAACTGGATTGGCATTCGCATCCTTTGCCTCGAATCATTGAGCCAACATGTGTGGAGGACTTGGTAAAGGAACCACCATGACAAGCTGATTGAGAGGAACACGCCCAGGATGAAGAGCCCCGAAGAACGATGTTTATCGAGGACAAAGAAACATTAAAAATCGAGGTGTGTTGTTCAAGGTGAAGCTCATGGGCAAGGATATGCCCAAATGAACCATATTAGGACATAGGATCAACAAGGGTGGTAACGAACTTAACCAGGGAATTATATGAAGTTTCTAAACCACCAACCAAGAAGGATACAATTTTGTAATCGACAAGGGGATGACTAATGGCGTCAAGTGTATTAGCAAGAACTATGACTTTCTAAGAATAGTCACTAATGGAGTTGTTGCCCTTCTCCAAGATACAAAAGAGCTGAAACTGTAGATTCATCAAATGGCCGACTCGAGAGGCAAAGGAATAATGTTTCTCTGAGGCAATCTAGGCCTCATGGGAGGTTTCTAAATAGACAACCTGGGCAAGTGCAATCTCACTAGCAGAGGAAAACAAAGCAGAGAGGAGCGAAGGTGGAGTGCATAGGAAGAGGACATGCTCATAGGGAGGAGCTGGATGGCTTCCATCCACAAAACCAAAGACTTGTTGACCTCTAAAATAGGAGGCAGTTTGTGCACACCACAGGAGATAATTATCATGGTTATGTTTTATGGTGATGAGGTGGTGGAGGTTTGTAAGGGTGACTGGTTAGGATTGCAAGGTGTTGGGCGGTATAGATAGTGTAGATGAAACTAGCGAAAAAAATTTCCATGGTGACTTTCATCAATTGGCTTGTGATTCCATAAACGAAAAACATAAGAATTTTGACTAAAATGGTTCTCCCTATATTATTATATATGCAACTATAAGTACATATTTATCAAGCATGAATTTGAAATCTACATGGACTCAAGTTTGTAACAAGTTAGCAATTGTCTAGAACCAAGTTTATTATGATGAAGTGGTGTCCTGGTCTTCTTTTCTAGTCATCTTCAAGTCTTTGGGGTTGTTTGTTTTGGTTTAGGCCTCTTGAAGGTGAGTTGGCATTTTTTTCCTGATCTTCGGGCCCTATTCCTAACAGAGACCATTCATTCACTCATAGTCATCTGGGTGTTCTAAAGACTTAATTTCTATTATGTGTGTCTTAAATACATGAGCCTTCCTAATATCAAAGTCTTTGGAGACGAGAGGTTATCTCACGTATCCACAATGAGGTCTTCCAATTAATGGTGTGAAGGTCAATCGATTCGACCTATATTGAGACCCTTTTTAGAGTGTTCAAGGAGGTTCTAAGGTCATCCTGGCTGGCTATGTGCGCAAGGCAGTGATATGAGCTTTCGACTATAGCGGTGTGAGCTAGGTAATGGGATGAGGTTGCAACTTGGATCTTTACCCTTGAAGTGCCTATAGTCTTATAGATCAACTTGTATGATTAGTTTTCTGTTGCAAGGCTCATGCAAATGGACTTGCAACACGATGGGGTTTGACAAGTTTGTTTGTTGGTGGGGGAAGGGAGGATCATGAACAAGGTTGTAACATGCATATATAGAAATCTATAGTTTCTAACAATTATGGCTACTGGGTTAGGTTAATGCTCTCAATAGTGAATCAATCAAGGAGCTGCACGTAATTCTAGTTGCTTGTTCAGTACTATGGTAGCAAATCAATATCTCCTTTCTCTAGTTGGTCAATGGTACACACTTCAACCCGAGTATACTAACATGGATATGAGATAGAGCTTATATCTGGTTGGAGAATGAGAAGGTCTGTTTGAGCCCCTTCTTAGCTTCACAAATTTCCATCCATGTGTATGAAGGACAAGTACCCAATCCAGCTTCTAAAAAAGTTGTTTTTGAGAAATACCTTGCCTTGAAAAGCCTGTGCAACAATGAACTATCATTCTGTAAAAGTCTCCAACCTTACTTAGCTAGTAAAGCAAGGTTAAACGTCCTCAAATCTTTGAATCCCAGCCCCTCTCCAGATTTTCTCTCACACATTCTACTCTAGCCGATCCAATGAATTCTGTGCTTATAATCCTATTGGTCCCACCAGAACTTAGACATTAACCCTTCCAACTCAGAACACAAACCAGTAGGTAGTAGAAAACAACTTATTGAATAAGTTGGAATAGAGAGTGCAATAATTTTTAATAACACCTCCTTACCATCTTGAGACAACAATTTTTCTTTCCATTATTGAAGCTTCTACCAGACCTTTTAGCTTTATATAGTGAAAATCTCTTGCTTTTGACCTACCAATGCTGGAGGAAGCCTAAGATATTTCTCATACTGTTGGATCTCACTATTTCCCCACAACTGCATAATCTCTTACCTAGCTTCCCTACCCACATTACTACTAAAAACCATATCATTTTTCTCCTTATTTATTCTCTGACCCGAGACTCTCTCATAATTTTTCAACACAACCTACTGTTCTCCTCCACCTTAGCCTTACAAAATATAACACTATTATCTTCAAACAGCAGATGATTAATGTTAGGAGCTCCTCTACATATATTTTAATACGGCCTAAAATCTCATTTCTCAAACCTGTTGCCTTCAACATCATAGAAATTAAACTACTATAGACAAAACTAATTCAGTGTCCACAACTTGAAACGGTGCACTTCGTTGAGGGCCTTCCAAACGGTGTGCTTCAACCTTATTAAAACGGTGCGTTGCCTACAGGCTTCCACCAAGTCTGTAGCTATAAAACGGGCAGCCTTGAGTAGTTCCTAGTTCTTCAATCTTCCTCTCTTGTTCGACAAATCACTCAGTTCCCCATCTGCCCTTTTCTTCTATCTGGAAGCCGCCTTCTCTGCCAGAGCTTCCATGGGCCATAACAAGTAGTCACTAGATTCTGGTTAATGCAGGTTGAGAACTATTAATCCTGAAAAAAATCTATACAACCTTCTACTATTCACACAACCTCCACACCACACTTTTTTTAATCTTTATTATTTTTTTCTTTTATCAAATATTTAATATATGAATAATGAATATAAAAATTGAATTAGTTTAAGAAGAATAAACCAAAAAAAACATTAAAAATTTTAAAAATTTTAGAAAATGTGGTGTGTGGAGGTTGGGGAGGTTGTGTAGTATTGCACTTTATGGAAAAGTTTTCTAATCAACAAACTATGTTATAAGAAAGTGAATGATTTTTTGCTACTATTTTGTTGTGACTTGATAATATTTTACTAAATTTAACTTTTAATGATAGTAGCAATATTAATGCATTAACTTATACTTCTATAAATATAATAACTTTTTATAAACTAAATTTTTAGGAAGACTAACGTTTTATGGAAAATTTTTATCAACAAATTATTATTTGAGAATACAAACCATTTTCTAGTGTTTGGTTTTGACATGACACTATTTCATCACTATTTATCGTTCGGTGAATATTCTTTTACGAGTCATTCTACTCATTATTCCTATACGTACCACATATACATTACAATTGATTTTTTATTTATTTTATTTTATTCGTTATAAACTACAGGAAATCTTCTGCCTATCATTCTTATACCAAACATTTGGTGAGGAAAAAAAATTAATACATGGTGTGTGTAGTATAAGGATGATGAGTAGAATTCTTCTTATGATAGATGCACTATTCATCAACTTGAATAATATTTTTATAAACTAAATATTTTTAAATGCAGAATTAATTAGTTTTTTTATGATTTTGTTATGATATAATTGAAATAATTAAATTTATTTATTTCAATCCGCTTAAACTTTTTAAATAATTGTATGGTTTTGTTCAGTTTAATTCATGACACTATATTGCTTCTCATTTAATTAAAATATTATGCCTCCCTTATAAAGCGACAATTGGTCTCATACATGAATAAGTACTAAGATATAATTTAAATTATTAAATTTAGCTCTTCATCCTAAATAATGACACTATATAAAAGAGTCAAGACTCGTAAGAAGAGTATTTAATTTCACAAAATTAATATATATAACTGTGTATAGAATTTTTTATTTAATTTATCAATCAAATAAACAACAAACGTGAATTCCCTAAACATTAATTACAGTACTGCTCATATTTCATTAAGATTTTCTAGTTCATTTGCGCAATGAAACAAAAATCCGAAACTCAATTAGACGTATAAAAAGCGAAAAATTCAATTTCGAGAGAGAAATTACTGAAATATAGGAAATGGATATCAAAATATGTTCCTTGTTTCTGTTTGTATTTTTTAATTTAGGTCAATCGAGCATTCATAATGATTTCTTTATCTTAATTTTTAAAATATATCACTAAATCTCATTTTTTCTTATTTTATATATTGACTTGTACTATATATCATGAGCAATGCTAGATACAGTCCCCATTTGGGGACTGCAATACAAGCCTAGGCAATTTTATCTTTAATTTTTTAAAAAAATTACAATACTATCCCTCCTGAAATGATGCTTTTTTTCATTTAATAAAGGGCCTGCACATGCAGTCCCCAAGTGGGGACTGCAAATAGAATTTCTCATATATATCATATATCAGTTTATCTATTTCTTCTTTGTATTATTGAAATAATATTTGTTTAATCTTTTTAAACATTTCATTTCTACCAATAAATTTGTAATATCCATATATTTTTTTATATTTGCAATATATTATTATATACAATATAATATAATTTCGGTCCTATACATACAAAATAAAAATATATAAGTCAAATAAAAATAAAAAATTAAGTCAAAATATAAAAAAAATTTGATAAATAATATTTCAAAGATATTTTTTATAAAAAAAATAAAATAGAGGTGTTTTGAATGATGAACAATAAAAAGAATTTAAATTGAAATGTAAAAGTAAATGTAACTGACAGAGTAAATGAAAATTAAATAATAAAAAATTATTTAAAGAATGAACAGTACCCACTACTATTTTACATTTTCTTTTACGTAATTCCATAAAACTCATTTTACAAACAATTTTTGAAATAATTTATTTTTTGTATTATACGACTGAGAATACTGGGATTTGTGTTAAATGCGGACAAGAAGAGCAAGCTGGGATCTGCGGCTTCCCTGCCTTTTCCGGATATATGCCCAGTTCAGCTTCTTGCGAACCTAACCCAGGTACCACGCACATTCTCTCTAGTGTTTTAATGCTCTTTTTTTATATGATTAAAAAAAAAAAAAAACAGCTTTTTGGCAGCACTCTGCCTTCGTGTTAGTTATGAGTTTGCATTACATTGTGAAGAGAAATGCTGGAGCCCGAAAATGCGTCTCGAAAATGGGCTGAGAACATTTCTTTCGAAATTTTTTTAATTTTTTATTATTTTTTACTTAATAATTAAGAAAATATTTTTTAATGGTGTTGTAAATTTTTTATTTTTTTAAAAAATATATTTTTAATGATTAAAAAAATATATAAAAGAAATTAAAAATTAAAAATTAAAAATTAAAATATACTATTTGAAATACTCATTTCGATAACTGTAGCACCGCTCGTAATTGTAAATAAGGAGTTTATAATTCTGGTGCTTGGACATGTTTAATTCTGGTGCTTGGCATTGTAAAAACCCACCTAAATATTGCCCTAAAAACTAATAAAACTGCTCATGCTTGGTTAAAAATTTCTAGTGCATTTGCAGTTTTGCATACACTAAATGAAATATTATTCTTTCATTCATAAATGGCTCTATTATGTACGTTGAAAATCTCATCATGTTTTGTTACCAGCATTTGATGTCAATTTCTATTCACATTGTCTTCATTAATGCGTACATTACCACGCATATATATATATATATACAGGAATAAAGCGACCAACTGTTACTGTTATTCAAACACCGCCGCCACCACTGCCATGACCAACATCATTATTCCAGAATCAATCACAGGTTTAAAACTTTTGGCATCTACAGATAGTGCTCCATGCCATGGCGTCCACTTGGTACATTATATTGTATTGCAATTCTTTAATTTTCCTTCGGGATTATATCTTCTTAATAATAGGGATCCAATAAATTGTAATTTGCTATATTCCTCTTACAGATAAAATGTGAGACCCCAAAATTAGCGTGTTTTATTTTATTTCTCTTCAAAGAAGGGAAGTTGTTTGAGCCCAATTGGTTGTAGAAAAACTCCATGCTATGGGTGCTTTGGGCCGAATTTAGGCCTGAAAGAGAGGAGACATTGGGCCCAGCATGTGGGCTTGCTAGAAGCCGAGTCCCTCCTCCAAAAAGACTCCGTTTAGTGGCCTAGAAAGTGAATTTTTCCCTCCCCCGGAACAACGTCATTTTGGCGTGAAGGGTAAAATACCCTAGTCCCTTGTCATTTTCACCCCAACGTCTCACCCATCCTCTTCTTTCTGTCCTTTCTTTTTTCTTTTGTTCTTCTTCTTCCATCCTCCTCCCACGGCCCATGACCTGCAACATCGTCTCTGTCGCCAGCCAGCCTTCGCCATGAGTGCATTGAGCACAGACCACTGTCATTTTGTGTGGGTGCATGTGTGTCACGACCTCAAATCAAGATGGAGTATTATCTCAGTTGAGCTCCTCTTGTCACTTGAAAGCGTGTAAAACTGAACTGCGTGTCATTTTACACTCTCCCACTGCCCCCACCACGAGGGCCAACCTAGCCATGTATAAATACCCCATCCCATAGCTAGGGAAGGGGTTCACACTTTTAAACACATCTACTCTTACTCTCCTAGATTGATTATTTCTCTCTTCGTCTCCTACACCTAGAATAAGTTAAGCATCAGAGATGCAACGGCCCATGAGCCCCCCTTTCTTCATTTTAGCAGGAACAAGGTTAGAGCCCAACAGCGTAGAGTTGCCTAGGCAGCGAAACACGACATCAATGCTATGGTTTTGGTGTCAAAGATCAAAAGTATTTTGTGGATCCGTGCGTATCACAACCCCAGGTCGAGATGGGGTATTATCTCGATAGAGCTCATCTGGTCACTCAAGAGAGTGAAAAACTGAGTGGCGTACTCTGGACTGTTGTCGGGTAACAACAGGCTTGGCCAAGATTTGAAGATATCCCCTCCAAATCTTGGGCTTGGACAGCTAGGGATCGAAATATCCCCTCCAATACGTACATGAATGAAGCGACCAACTGTTAACGTTTTGAAGTCGCTACCGCCACCAACATTATAAATCTAGAGAGAGAGAGAGGGAGAGAGTAATACAGAGCATCTAAAGACTCGAGCTAGTGGTGGTATTACAAAATGAAGACTCAAGCATTGATAATATGATTTTATGTTATTTTATGTTTGCCTTACATATTGTTATTTTGTGTGGGGACGGAATTATTTCATATTGTATGTAAGGAGATATTACATATATCAAAAGATATGTAGACATTGCAAATTTATTGGTAGTTAGAATGAATATTTGAAATTAACAAAAAAAATATTAAAAAATTATTTAAGTGATTTAGAAAAAATACATATAAAGTTGTTATAAGTTATATTGTAAAAATCATCAGATAAAATAGAAAAAATGAGTTTTGGTAATGTATTATAGATAATTAGATAGACAAACTATTGTGACTGCTTTATGATCAACATTAAGATTTTATTTTTTTCCTAAAATAACTACATTAGGCTTATACACCCTATGACTAGAACTAGCACCACAGTTCATTAAGTCTAATACATACTTAACACTATATGACATGCATGAAGATGGAATTTTTGACATGGACAAGAGGTGAGAAGTCAACTGTCGGAGATTAATGAGAGTGGTAGAAATGGATAGGCAGATGAAAAAAACTTTTATATGCTTATCAATGACTTGCTTCCGCACTTGATTTGCACCCTATAAAACCCTCCGTGGACAAGACGAACATAGTCAAAATTATTCAAAAACAATTTTAACGGAATTTGGGAGGTTTGAAGATGAAGTTTGGGTTGACAGGGACTACAACAATTTCGTTTTCTCGTAAATGATTTTGGTGGCAAAAGGCCCTCAATTCTGTGGAAAAAAATTATTTCTTAACCAATTCTAATCATGGAGATAAACATGACCTCCGTTCTATCTCTGATATTGCTCAGCATACATGCATCGAATGTCTCTTTGTATTATATATGTATATATTGATCATTGGAATAAGATATTTTTGGTAATATTTCAACCATTTTGATAACTGTTTGTCTTATACATTTTATAAATGGCTTATGTTTACACACTAGTATATAATCGTTACTTATCGAGTTGTTGATAAACTCACCTCTTATCTCTAATATTTTTAGATGACTCTGAGATGGTAGTTGAAGATCAGGAAAAGGAAGCGTGGGTTGGACTAGTTGAGCGTAGAGGAATAAATTCTTGAGGTGCACAAGTGTGTTATCAGTTTTGAATAAGTGTCAAAGGGTACAATGGAGCATTGAATTAATTATTAAGTTATTTAATTCTTCTCTATGTTAGTATTGTGAGCTTTTTTTTTTTTTTTAGAAGTATTGTGAGTTAATAGTGCATTATTTGTGAATTTGTGGAGCTTTTTTTCTTGATTAAGTTAATCTTGGAGATTAGTTATGAAGGAACATCGGATTTGAAATGAATGAGTTTTAATTATTATAAAGTAATTTTCCTTGTCTTTAGAGAACACTAAGGATATTGTGTTGAGATTTTAAGAGGCAATAACTAACTCCCTAACCCTCCAGGTATGAGGTGTTACATTTAATTAATAATAGAGATATGTTGTCTTATATGATATGATCTGATCATTCTTTACAACTTACTTAGAAATTGGTGAGAGATTTTAATTAGCCTCAATGGCCCAAAAGCATATTCTAAAGCCCATTAAGATATAGTGGATGATTTTGGGGTGGTATTAATGGACCAATATTTTTAAAAGTCCAATGGAAGTTTATTGGAAAATCTTGAATAGGATGCGAACCCAAAATTATTATGGTAAATTATGAAATTTTATCATACCAGTAATTGGATTATAGCCTATTTAATATTTATGGACCATGTGAGCACAATTTAATTAGTATTAGGCCTAAGAAAAGCCCAAAAACATGTATTCGATAAATTGAGCTCATTTTGAAATTGGCCAGTTAGGATTGTTAAGTAACTTAGCCCAAAACAATATATGCAAAACGAGAATTTAGTTAGACCTATTAAATGGGCGAACTCAATTGCTAGAGCCCAAATAAAGACCCAAGAGATTGGAGAAGAAGAAGAAGGAAAAAAAAAAAAAAAACCCTAGAACCCACGGGTCAAGCTCATGTACATCTCCATCGTCATGCACAGTAGGGTTTATGGAAACAGTGCACATATTTATATATATATATATATATATATATTTATATATATATATATATTTATATATATTATACACAAGTCTACACATTTATGCACAACTTCCCCTCCTACCAAGCACAGAGATCACACGGCAAAACCACCATCTTCAACCTAGTCTTACAACTGCCAGCCAATACCCAATTGAGCCCTCCAATGGTCATGGCAGCCCCAGCCTTCACAAACCAACGTGCTATGACCCTCCACTTCCATAAACCGCAAGTCCCATAAATATGAGCCCTTCACGTCGCCCCTGCAACGCAACACCACGAGAAACCGAAAGCCACACCGTCGTAGTACTTCCACGAGCCACCGTAAGACAACCGAGCTTTCCACGGCACCACAAAATTAAAGCCCCACGTCCAACCAAGGACCCAATGTACCCACAGCCCTACACCCTCATAAACTGACCAGTTCCACTCTTTCCGTTGACCCTGTCACCAGCATAGTCACCTAGCCACCATCTGAGAGCCATGTTAACCACCATTCTACCCCTGTTTTCCCCTAACCGAAACAAAGCATCCTAGCCATTCTCTCCCACGCCGTGTAAACACTACTATATGCAGGTTTGCTGCGGTAGACTCATCCTTTTATACAACATTTGTTTTATAAATGACTTCGATGTTTGTAATGCATGGCACGTCACATAATTATAAGGTAAATGTGATATAAATACCGCATGGCAAAAGTGGACTTCTCTGAGTTAAGAGAAATTTTGCAACTGTTAATTTAATTTAGTCCGGTTTGGATTTAGATATGAGATGAGATGAGATGATTTTAGATGAAAGATGAAAGGAAAAAAATTATTATTTTAGAATTTAAAAAAAAAAATTGAATTAAAATTTAAAAAAATTGAATTGTTTATTATATTTTGTGTGAAGTTATGAAAAAATTATAATGATATGATGAGATAAGATGAAATGAGATGAAATACTTTTTGAATTCAAACGGGAACTTAACTTACTTGGAAGAATTTTTAAGATATTTGATTTGGGAGGATTTTGTTTTGTATTAAAGTTCTTATTTTTGTGGATTTCACGTTAAATGGTTCGGCACGGGGTATGGGGCATGGTAAGTAGCACCTTCCATGCCATTTTCCATATCGGTAATAAAGCTGTCTTTGGATACGAGCCTTCCATGGGAACTCTACATATACATGCGGTAATGACTGTCACCCTTTCATCATAAGCAAGGAGTAATACATAAAACAATATAGGTTTCCTTGTACTATATATCGATCTGTAACACAACTAATGCGTTAATTCTGCAACACAGAAAATGGTACATGGGCAAAAAAAGAAAGAAAGAAAGAAAAACACGTTGAAAATTAAGAGAAAGGAAAAAGAATACAGTAAGCATCAAGGCTTATAACGGAAATGAAAAAAAAGTTCAGAAATTCATCAACAACAGACAATTTCATTTTCACCGAGGAAATATTTCTCGACCGGCTTATTTGTGGCCGACTCCTCTTTCACTAGGTCCGGAATATGCCTCTGCCGCTAACGACGTGTTGACTGAAGTACTAGCAGGAGGATGATGAAACATTAAAGGCCTAAAGCCTTCCACTTCTGTGGAACAAGAAACAAGGACGAGGAAAATCAAAACGAAGGTAGCATTGAGGGCAAAGAAGATGATCCGATGAGGGTGTTTCATTGTTTAATTTTCTGCTTTCCCTGCTTGTTTTTCGGCTCAAAGGACTCGAGTCATATATTGGAGGGAACTCCCTGTTTTACGTGTATTTATAGGCGAAGAGGCAACATTAATGGAGAACTAAATGATCCTTAAAAAATTTTAGTGGAAGGAATTAAATGACGACTTTTGGACTCTTGTGCATGGGTCTTCATTATTGCTAATGGTTTTATAATAATAGATTTCCAATGGAATTCGGTTCAAGATTAAAATATGCAACATGGAATTCCAAAAACAATATGTTATATTCAAGTACTAGTGGGATTTTGTCTGAGCCCCAGATGCCCGTGAACGAGATCAGATCATGTCAACAGCACAGCGTGAAAACGCAAAGGGGAATGATTGTCAAATTGGGCAAATATCCGGCTCAGGCGGCTCTTTGCCGGATGGTTTAGGGTGCTGATCTTACTGTAGGCACGAACTTTCCCTGCTGGATTTCTATTGTTGGATGCAAACTGGACATGGAAATGAAGATCCAAGCTCACGGGCTACCTTTAGAGATTTTTCTTGAAAAAATAATGTGATTTTTTTTATCATGCACATATAATATATGAAGAAAAATCAACTGAGAGAAAATAGTGCTATGGGAACAGTAATGTATATATATGGTTGGCATTTTTGTCCTATATAGCCAAAACAATCAAGATTTTTTTAATACATTTATTATTTTATATGCTGCGAAAATTATGAAAGCGAATCATCTTATGCTCTGGACTGGTATATATATATTCTCCCCAAGTTGTAAGGTGGGTTGCCAATCTTTGGTAAGAACTAGGCAAAATCAAGCTGATTTCGACAAAGTCATCCGGATATTGTGGCACAAATTTTTCATCGTAAATGATCATCTCAATACGCACTACAAGAAAAATGGGCTTTTGTGGCCATTTAATTGCGGCGAAAATGTTATTTGTGACCAAAACAGACTCATTTTGACTGTAAATAATCATTTCGCTGGAATTAAATGGCCACAAATAAGCAGTTTTCTTGTAGTGACGGATTGTGACAAAGTGATTTCAACAAAGTCATACTTTTGAATACTTAAGTATGAAGATGATAATATAATTTTGAATATGTGAGTACATACTTTGGTTCTGGATTATTACAGTCTTTACCATTGCAATAATAGATGTTCCGATTTAGTTACCGAAATAATGTTGTTGTGTCAAGGAAAATGCTATTCATTAATGAGTTTGGCCTACATATTCCTGTTAAAAATTCACTGGATACGTACTGTTCGAAAAGCTCATAATTGGCTTACACCTGGTTAAATATTCAATTTTGAGTTGACTTTTCCATCAATCTTCTATTAATCTTGTTTATTTACTTTTAAAAAGATGTATATTATATCTAGTGAATTTTTAACAGAATGTAAGCCAAATTCATTGATCATATGCCTTTTATTATCATTCTATTATCATTTATTTATTGATGTAGCATCAAATGAATTAATTATCATATTATAAGTAAAATAAAATATTTTGCTAATAATGCGAGACCATGTTGATCTGAAATTATAAAAAGTTAATGGTTAAAAGATTGCTGAATATCGTTTTTCTTAGGGTTAAATCTTAAGTTCCACATGATATGACAAAGAATTATATGTAAACATTAATTCGCGGATCAAACATTCTCCAAGTTTGATCTGGACGACATTAATATATATTGAGGCACACACAAGGGAAGAACAACGTCTGCATGCTTTCTAATTTCAGCATTCAATTCAAATATATTTGCTGTGCCCCATATATAGTCGTCGACGTTCGTCGGTGCGCAATAACGAACACTTACAAATGGAAGCTGGCCAAAATTAAGATCCTTGCTTTTCAATATAACATGATTAGCTAGGAGGGGCTGCTGCATATATGCTTGAAAATGGTGTCGATGATCTCTATGTTTGCAACAATATTAAAAAAGGCATCTACTAATTGAAACATTCCTCCTAGTTCTTATTTGCATCAATAAAAATCACTACAACAGAATGTGTCTTTTGTGACAGAGGAAACTATCACAAAAAAATGGCAAACCGTCACTAAACATATTTGGTGACGGTTTGAAACCATCACCACGACTGTCACCTAAAGTGCGTCACAGAAAACATTTGGTGACGGTTTATTGTTCAACCGTCACAAAAAATATTTTTAGTGACGGTTAGAAGTGTTCCGTTCGGTACAATGTTCGAACGTTCCTTTTTTTGTGACAATTGAGAACTGTCACAGAAAATCACGTTTGGACGTTAACCCGACCGATTGGCGTTCGAATGAGAGAATTTGACATTCGTTGAATATCGTTCGAACGTATCATATTTACATTCGGACGTTAACCCGATCGATTGGCGTTCGAATGAGAGAATTTAACGTTCGTTGATTATCATTTACGTTCGAATGTTAATGCGTCTGAACGTTAATTACAATAAACGTTCAAATATTTGTTCGAACATAAACGTAAATGTTCAAACGTAGCGCGTTTAATGTTTGGACGTTATTTCGAATGTAAACGAAGGAGCGTTCGAATGCAAGTTCTTTGTTTGAACATTAATCGCTTTACCGTTCGAACGGTTTGTTCGTTTTAGCGTGAGGACGTTTGAACGTATAGTTTGACGTTTGAACGATCTAATTGTATTTACGTTCGAACGTTTGTTAAAGTGTGAACCAACGTTCGAACGATTTTTATTTACATTCGAACGTATAGATCAGAAATACTAATTTCATAAAATTTAAAAACATAATACCAATTGTATCATATTACATACCCAATTAACAAGTAACAATGTCTTATAAAAGCACAAAATTAGATATTAAAACTAGTCAGGAATATTGATAAAATTTATTTCTTCTTTTTCCCTCACTCACGAGGATTCTGTTGCAACGACATAACACGCTCCATTTGTACCATCATCTCCCGTTGCACTTGCTCTTGCACTTCACTGTGTATTCTTTCCTCCTGGTCTCTCTGTTGGTCCTGCAAACGCGTCTCTAAATGAGATTGTCGTTCTAAGAGAGACTCTAACTCTTGCTGTCTCGACCTCAAATACTCATTCTCACGCCGTGCAGCTTCTAAATCTGCCGTAAGATTATTAATTTGTAAAGCCGATGAGGTTGAGAAGGATGAACATTTATGCTTGATAGATCGTCCCAAACCCCTTGCCATACTAGACTGCGGCCTGAGCACTTGTGTGAATATGTCTATGTCACTAGGAGAGGATTCCTCAGAAGCCGACTACATCTCCATCATTTTTCTCTGCAATTTAAAAGGTAATGATCGTAAATAAATAGTAACATATTAAAAGAAATAGAAATAAGAAATAAACTATTAAAATGTAATATAAATAATTTATTTAACAAAATTAACACTGCTTACATAATTATCTACAGCGACAGGATCCATCCACTTACTATGCTCATTAGTGTGAGCAGCAGCATAGACATGAATGAGGGAAAAGTTTTCAGGATCATCACGTTTCTAACAAAGCGACATTAGCAATTTTAAAAAGATAATGTTAGTACTTATCAGAAAGAATATCAGGAAAATAAATAAATTCTATAATTTTTTAATTACCATTTTTTCAGCAAGACGGTGGAATGACTTTGAACCGGTACGATGGTGGACAGTCAGAGCGGATCTATTCTGTGCATTTGTAGAACTCAAGTTCTACAAAATATATTAAAAATGTTAATTGTAATATGTATACATATAATATATAGAACGAATATGAATGTAAATAATTAAAAGATATAAATGTAAAATACTTGATAATCTGGAGATGCGAAAAGATCACAACACTTTCTCCAATCATCTAACTTCATCTCCTGAAAAGGAGACTGCGCAGCCTCTTCCAACGTCTCAAACTTCTTGAAGTGGTCATGACATCGTCCTTTGTGACGTCGGAATAGTGTAGCCATCAACTCATTCACGGTTCTCAAATCCTCGCTACGGCCAAAGTCGAGGTCGAATTCATCCTAACAAGGGAATCAAGTCAAAAATATAATATACTAATCTAGGTGAAAAAAATATACTGAAAAGTAAACTCACCAGCACACGACTTCGAATGTGTTTCTTAATCTCATTCGGAACATCTCATGAGCGCACATAAAATGGAGCATAAGCTCGAACTACTGTGCCAATATAGGAGGAAAGCGCTGCTGCACTATCATCCACTCCTCCAGTGAAATTATCAGGAATTGTGATCTTCAGTTTACCGTGCCTTCTATTTTTTTCAAGAGAGATTCCACGTGTATAGCCATGATCGCGACGTGCAGATGCATCAACTATATGATCATAGATATACTATAATTATAATTATATAGTTATTGAGAAAAAAGTATTAACTATATATATAATTATCAACGACAATATTTTCTTACTGGTAGGTGTCGACTGGCTGTTGTTCTCTTCTGTGTTAACTTAATCTTAAGGAACGGATTCCTCGAGTGGGGAGTCCTCAATGGATTCAGGACTTGGACTTGGGAGAGGCACATTTCTTCGTTGTCGTTTTGGCGGCATTCTTGAAAATAATTAATTATATCAAAGAAAATTGATTAGAAGAAATTATGAAAATTCAAGATATTTTATAGTCACCTATATGAATAAAATATTTAGTACTTTTATTCTTCATCTTCAGATGAATTTTCCATGCTTGTTTCAGAATCTCCATCAATAACATCTTCATCATCATCATGCACCTCTTCTTCATCGTCCTTATCCACCTCCTGCCCGATTCTGATTCGTCTTCATCTTCTAACTCGTCTTCTTCTTTTTCCTCATCACTTACTTGAACTGAATGATCATTTAATACAGACGGGTCGAGATGGACTGGTGGGACATCATCTTTACACAAAGGGAGCAACTCAAGTGCACTGAGGTCAACAAACAAGTTAATACCCTCTCCATCTTCCGGGTATGCCTCAACAATCGGAGTGTCATCTTCATCTCCACTATTCTCGTAATCTGTACTAGTTCCTGCTTCATATATATTTTGATGAACAAATTTTTTTACGACTCGCCAAGTTATCTCTCCACTATCTTCATCAGCACTTTTCATTGGATCAATCAAGTAATAGACTTGGGTAGCTTGACAAGCCAATACGAATGGATCATCTTCGTACCATTTAGATGCAGTATTGACACTCGTAAAGTGATTATCCCTATGTATTGAAACCCGACTACCACCTAGATCCCACCAATCACATTTAGAGACATATGTTACAAACCCACCCAGATATTTCAATCCGATAATATCACGTATGACACCATAATAGTCAATATCATCTGTTCCATGACTCATCTCGACCAACACACCACAGTTTTTGAGTCTTTCTATTACGTTCACGGTCCAAAGTATGCAATCTATAACCTCGAACCGAGCATGCAGTATATCAAAGTGCTCTATTTGAGGGACCAAGAGCCAATGCATACAATTCAGAAGAAATAGATCCGGGATCACGAGCACGTTGTTCCAAAATCTAACAATTGAAATAGTATATATTTATTATTTCATTATCCAGAGTTAAAAATTTCACAATATAACATATATATAATTTTAGTTCATACACGTTCTTCAAACCATTCGGGAAATTCTTCCTCGTGTCTTACCTCTATATTTTCTACGCCTTCCGTCCTAAGTTTGTCCATGTGGTCACTGTTATAACATGTTGCAAAATAAGTATATTTTGAGCACAACAATTATAATTAATTTTAAGAAAACTATAATTATTCAAAGCAATGAAATGACATACCTAAGATAATCATCAATCTCTCGGCAATTATCTAGCACATACCACCGAACTTTACCCAACTCTCCATCAATTAAATCGTAACCTGTTTGTGCACCCAAGGGTCGTACATACTGGAAAAACACTGATAGCTCACGAGGAGGCGGAGTAGCAAGATCAGCATTTCGCTCTTAACGATTAAATCGTGTCTCAACACCACGAAGATATAGAGAGCAAAATGTTAACCATTCATCGTGTATATCGACGTCTGTTATTGAACCCTCAGCTTTGGCTTTATTCCCAACAGTGCGCTTCAATCGACCCAAATATCTTTCAACTGGATACATCCAACGGAACTGCACCGGTCCACCCAGAAGTATCTCTGCGGTAAATGTATTACTAAATGGACCACGACATCAAAAAATGATGATGGAAATATCTGCTCGAATTTACATAGTATAGTAGCAATGTCTTCTTCCAATTTCGACAACACATCTCGATTTACTACCCGAGCGCAAAAATTCTTGAAAAACATACAGAGTTCAGATATGGCGACACATACATTAGATGTCAACTTCCCACGAATTCCCACAAGTAATAACTTCTGCAAAAATACGTGACAATCATGAGTTTTCAATCCATTGATTTTCCAATCATTAGGACTCACGCATCTACCAATATTTGAAGCATAACCATCTGGCAACTTCACACCTTGCAACTATTTGCATAAATCCATCCTCTCCTCCCTCGTCATCGTAAAATATGCATGCGGCATGACCACCCTATTGCCTTCCATCCGCAAATGCAGATTATGTTTAATTCTCATTCTCTCAAGATCTTTCCTCGTCTTGATTGTGTCTTTCGTCTTTTTGTTAATACTCATCAATGTACCCAGTATATTATCACAAATATTCTTTTCTATATGCATTACATCCAAACTATGTCGTAACTTGCATGACGACCAATATGGCAAGTCAAAAAAAATATTACGCTTTGTCCAATTCAATTCTGCTACGGCTCGTTTTCTCTTATTCTTTTCCCGCCCTTTGCCAAAATTGTTCGCTCTAACATGTTGCAGTTGTTCCACTATCTCTTCTCCAGACAACTCTTTTGGTGCAATCCTATCCTCTACTCTCCCATCAAACTTGGCACATTCTCTTCTCCATGCATGATTTGCTGGTAAATAACATCGATGACCCATGAAACACAACTTCTGAGAATATTTTAGCCACTCATTAGTAGTTTCTTTATTACACGTCGGACACGCTAACTTCCCTTTCATACTCCAGCCGAAAAGATTCCCATACGCCGGAAAATCATTTATGGTCCACATTACAGCAGCATGCATCTGAAAAGATGTCGACTTAGATGCATCATAAGTTCTAACGCCTGTTTCCCATAACTCTTTCAACTCTTCAATCAACGGCTGCATGAATACGTCAATATCATTCCCATGTGATCTAGGGCCAGGGATGAGTAAAGTTAACAAAAAGTTTGGCGCCTTCATGCACCTCCATGGTGGAAGATTGTACGGAATCAATACCACGGACCAAGTGCTATAACTTGTACTCATATTCCCAAAAGGGTTGAATCCATCGGTTGTGAGTTCCAAGCGCACGTTTCGAGCTTCTATCCCGAACTTTGGATACTGATTATCGAAAGACTGCCACGCAAGTGAATCAGCTGGATGCCTCATATATGCGTCATTCTTAACTCTTTTCTCCTCGTGCCACCTCATATCATGAGCTGTTTTCTTACATATATATAGTCTTTGCAACCTAAGTTTCAAGGGAAAATACCGCAACACCTTAACCGGCACGTTTTTCTTACCTTTCCAACTCGACTCTCCACATACAGGACATGCTTGTTTCTCCTCGTTCTCATTCCAGAACAATACACAATCATTCTTGCGTGCATGTATGGACTTGTACTCAAATCCTAATCCCTTTCTCAACTATTTCGCTTCATAAAAGTTCTTGGGCAATGCAGACCCTTCGGAAAGCATCTCGTTAAATAAGTCCAATACCATGTTTATTGCTTTTGTCGACATCCCACACAATGATTTAATGTGAAACAACAGCACAATAAACGACATTTTGGAATGTTTTGTACAACTTGGATAAAGCTCGCGCTTTGCATCTTCCCACAGTGAAGGAAAATTTTCACAATCAATCCCTGATCCACCACTTGAGGTATTGTCGTTAACCTCATCTATAAACATTCCAGCTCTAATGTCACCCAACATCTCCTCCATCTCATCATGCTCATAATCATCATCCATGTGCCGCAAATAATCCTGATGAACGACCAATACATCTGCTGACCCTTCATACGGCTCACCATGCAGTACCCATCACGTATATCCCAGATCCATACCGGTCACAAATATATGACGCTCTACTTCATCCAATCCTATCGCACCCAAATTTTTACACCCTCGACATGGACACTTAATATAACCACGACTATCAGCAGAGGCCCATGCAAATATATGAAGGTTCTTACTCCACGTATATAGGGTACGTAATCCTTTCCAAGTCTATCATCCAGACGCATACAATTTTTGTTCATTTCTAAAAACATCTATATATTAATAACACGTACATTGAAAATTCACATGCATTTCATGCTCCAATTCTCATTGCTTTTTTGATAAGGTAGTTGGTCATATCCCATTCGAGATTATATTCTCCATATTGTACAAATCTTGTCACTCTACTAATTTCCACGTTAGTAGAAATTTCGGCAGCAACTTCCCATAGTTCTCCAAGTATACATGTTCAAATATCGGGATTGTGACCCTACGAACAGTATACCCGAAGAATAGTAGAAGAAGACACCGAAACTTCATATTAAACGTGGAAAGTAGCGAGTAACAAAAATGTCCAATACAGATAATATAATCCCAAACTGTCCACACTGGACAATTCAGGAATCAGTGGACACCTAAATGTACACTGATTCCCAAACGGGTCTAAGGGTATTTATGCAATGTCACACGCATCTATCAAAAAATCATACAAACAATATCTCCATGTTGTTTAAATTAACAATGTCACCTTCAAGTAGTGTTATATTGTTAAACTAAAGAGAGATGGAAGATTATGTGACCCTAAGTTTCGTGTCTTGTACACAACGAGTGAGAATGATCTTGAAGAAATGCTTAAATTTTATTCTATTTACTTAACCATCACAAACTCTCCGACCTTGACAACTCTCAAGGCCGAAGAGACTATGACAGTCGAGCAATTAAATTGAAATTCCAACATTTCTTCAAGATCATATTCCCTCGTTGTGTACAAGATTATCATTCTTAAAGTATAATTTTAATTGTTATACTTAATTTCAAAGGTTATACTATAATTTTAATTATTATAATTGGTAAAGAGTTATTTTAATTGTTATACTTAATTTGTAACAATGTAAACATATTCAAACGTCATTCACAAATAATAATTTAAATATTTCAAGTCCATATCACAATATATTCACAATAACTCACAATATATTCACAAAATAATATGCCACATGTATTAACATATTCCTAAACTTGAGTAAGCAATAAACATGTATTAACAAAGCCTAATGACAATATATTTCTAATAATGTTTCTTCAAAACGTCATTCACAAATAATAAACACAATATTTCAAATCCATATCACAACATATTTACAAACTATACAAACAATAATCACAATATTTCAAGAGTAAGCATAAAATCACAACAACATATTGATAAAATTTAGAAATATACCTAGCACTCACAATATCTTCTTACAAATCAAAATCTTCAAACTTCCCAAAACAACCAATCCTTCAAAAAAATACAACATTAATTTATTAGAAATATTCTATAACAAAAACACAATATAAATATCATAAAATTCAAAAAAAGACAAGAAATCAAATTTTTTTTTTTACCAAAACTCAACTCTCTCTCTCTCTCTCTCTCTCTCTCTCTCCTGCAGGAGCCTTGGGCCGAAACAACTTTCAACTCTCTCTCTCTTTGTTGCGGGCACGGGAGAAGAAGAAATGATCCGTTTCCTCCCGTGCGCGTACATATTAAGTTCTAAAATTATTAGTTTAAACATTCGAACGTTTAAATTGTACGTCCGAATGTTATATTCTAAAATTATTTCCGCCCAGAACGTTCGGACGTTTATAGTACACGTCCGAACGTACCTTTCTTATGATATAACATAAAATCTAGCAGGAATATGTTCGAATGTATCACAATTTTTCGTTCAAACGCGTTTGTAGATTTACAGATGAACGTTCGAACATCTAACTTAAACGTCCGAACTTACATTTCATCAAAGTGTTACCATATTTGAGCAGGAAATTTCCCGCACTAATTTAACTAACGTTCGGACGTTAACAGATTTGGCATTCGGATGTACATAATTTTCTAGTGATTTTCATCAAATAACATTCGAAAGTATAGTGTAAACATCCGAACGTCTGAATAATCACACAGATACCTTAATCGAGCGGGAAATTTCCCGCTCTTAGTTTAACGTTTGAACGTTAACTTGAAACGTTTGAACGTACGATTCCTACTATACTAACTTATAATATAATATATATACTACATTTTATATATCTATAACTATATACTACATTGTATAGTATGATAGCATAATACTTTAAATGAGAACATAATAATATAATATATAAACTATACCATATATATAAATCAATAATATATATTAAATTGTTACTTATTAAATTCTTTATTATATACTAACTTATAATATAATATATATACTACATTTTATATATCATAATTATATACAACATTGTATATATATATATAGACAATCAGAATGTGTAATTTGGACACCTATCTTGATGTCTGAATATACGTACGGCCAACTTCATAACCACAAACGCAACAAATGAAGGTACGCAACTACAACGTGATCACCAAGCTAGCTAGCTAGTCGGTCCTGTATTTTTTATTTTTTTTAAGACATAATTTATATTATACTTATAATTTGAATAATAATCATATTCTAACTAAATTAGTATGAATATATTATATATACTTACTCCATGTTATATATTAAACTTCATATTATCTGTATATTAAATGTTTTTAATCTTTACTTAAAATTAAGATCATAAACTTATAATTTTCTTGTTAAACATATTCAATAAAAATTCAAAAACAATAATCACAATATTTTAAATCCATATCACAGAATATTCATAATATTCACACAACAATATTTATACACATATTAATTAATCAATAAACACCATAAACTCATAAACTATTCACAAAATTCACAAACAATAATCACAATTATTTCAAGAGTAAGTATAAAATCACAACAACATGTATAAACATATTACTAAACTTTAGAAATATAACAAGCACTCACAAAAAAATCAATTAATCTAATTGTCAATAATATTATATAACATCCTAATATATAACATAAACATTTATAATATAATATATTATAGATAATATTTTGAAAATTAAATTGACAAACGTTCGAACGTAATAATAATTACGTTCAACGTTCTATGTATATAAGCCCAAAACCGAACGTCGAAACGACATTTCCAAAACGTATCCATCGTTTACTCCATTGCATGCCGCCACACCTCCATCACCGCCGCCATCAACTCCGCCGCAACCATCACTAAAAGGTAGGTATTCATCTTTTATTCAAATAACATGTATTTTATTGAGATTTAGATTGAGTTTTGTTTAAAATCGGATAAGTGGTGGCCGGATTTTCAACTCCATTTTCCCGCCACCACGGCCAGCCATTGGCCGAATAGTCACCGTAGAAATGTTTCTTGAAGTGTATACTTCATTTCTATGGTGACATTTCGGCATTTAGAACCTTGTAGAGAAATTTTCGAGATTTCAATAATGGCTGAGTCGACTCAGCTCTGCGTCGTAACATTCGAACCTTTCACCAAGACGTTCGAACGTACGACGTTTAAATTACAGAGCCGTTACAACTTCTACGTTTGAAGGTAACCTTCTTACATTCGGACATTTTATTCATCAATTTTCATAAACGTTTAATGTATACTTTAAATATTATTAAACGACATACGTTCGAACGTGAATATTTTACTTTCGAACGTAAATCACATACGGTAGGACGTTTAATTATAATGTCCGAACGTAGTGATTTTCTACGTTATTCATGCTTCGACGTTTGGATGTTCGTATTTACGTTCACTCGTAAAACAAATACGTTTGAACATAAAACATAAACGTCCGAACGTACATCAGCCAATATTTATTTACTGTTTATGTTCGAACGTCTATGTTTTACATTCGAACGTATATGTTTTACATTCGAACATCAATTTATTTACATTATTGATCGTGCGAACGTATAAACTAATGTTCGAACGTTTATCTTTACCGTTCGAACGTGAAAGACAAAATGTTCAAACGTTAATGTAGAGCAGCTTCAAATTAATACAAAAAAATGCATTAATGTAAATAATTTTTTTTTCCTTTTCTATTTTCAGGATATGGCTCTTCCACTACATACTAGGAAACGAGGGAGGGAAGGAGCCACGTCGGACACTGCCCGTATCGGAGCTCGTACTGTTATGGTAGAGCGAGAGGTCCTGATTAATGAGTTCGACGAACTCTGTTGGCAGCAGACGAACCTGAGAGATGTTTTCCTCAGTAGAGGCTGGGGAAATATTTACACATTGAGGGGGAAGGTGTACCCCTCAATGGTTCAAGAATTTTATATGGAGATGTGTGACATGCCTCATGATGCATCCTCTCACACCGTGACTGTACGCGGTATTTCCATTGAGGTATCACCTGATGTCATCGGCGAGCACCTTGGGATTCGTCTAGGAGTTGAGACATTTGCACACTCAACACCCCGAGAGGATGTAGGCACTTCTACATCATCTACTGGCCAGGCATTTGAGCCAGCATCAGCCAGAGATGCAGGCCAGTCAAAGGCTGAGGATACTGGCGTCGAGGCTCGGGATGATGACCGAGATGAGGATTTCTACATCCTCACCTGGAGGGACCGCATGCAGATCGAGCGGAAGAATGCCTTCAACCAGAACCATCTGCTGCATTTCTTCCGCATGTTGCACCTTATTGTTGCAACAAATGTCGATCCCGTGACTCATAAAACCACATTTAGTCGGCTTCGGGCACAATTTTTTGATACGAGTGGCATGTGGAGATCCTATAGATTTGCCACTGCACATCTTTGAGAGCATCCGTTACGAGACGAGCATCGTCTCCACGGATAATCTCTCATACGGTGTCCTAATCAGCCGACTATTACTTGCACGGGGAGTGCCAACCCAGCCAGAGGAGCGGGTCAAAGATCAGATGAGCCCCCTCGACATGACCACGCATCGACGTAGTATTGGACAGGCGAGGGGACGTCAGCCACCCCCTGTAGAGGATCTAGTTCCTCCGACGCAGCTTGAGCCAGGTCATGTCAGGAGTAGCAGTCAGCATATGTCGAGCACATCTGCAGGAGATGTGCGGCCTGCTTGGGTTGATGCGGTCATCTCACAGCTGACTGCGCATATCTATCATAAGATCGATCGATCGCTCGAGGCTATATCGGCGTCTGTTGCCGAACTCATCCATCGTGTAACTATCCTCAACGACAAGGTTGATAACTTGACTGAGGAGGTACGAAGTTCGACTTTTGCGGAGAACGTTATCATCTGACTGTTGTTTACTACATTTTATTAAATCTTGTATTTTATTTTTAATATTTGTAATGAAAAATATTATTGAATATTTTTATCGTTTTTTAATTTCAATTTTTAATCTTCTTTGATGTTATAATTTCCAACTTTAATACTAAATCACTGCATTTCAAATATATATAAATCAATAATATATATTTATATATTACAAAGTGTGTATATATAAATATATACAATTCAATTTTTTAGATTTGTTCACAAATTATGCACAATAAAAATCACATAATTTTTAAATTAAAGTCATTTAATTTAAATTTACAATGAACGTTCGAATGTTATTACTTAACGTTCGAACATTGGTGCGAACATTTTACGTTCGAACGTAAAATTAATAACATTCGAACGGTTGCGCCAAAACATTTTACGTTCCAACGTAAACAGACATAACGTTCGAACGTATATGTGACGTTCGCACGCATATTTCCCATACGTTCGAATGTAAAAAAATCTCATTCTATCTTTAGTGACAGTTTCCAAAAACTGTCACAGAAAATGCCTTTTAGTGACGGTCTAGGGACTGTCACAATTTCCCAACCGTCACTAAAAAGCAATTGTGTTGTAGTGAATAGAAAAAAAAAAAAAAAAGAAGTAAATGATGCAACAGGAAGAAAACAACCCAGGAGTAGATTTTATAATAATTGTTGGGAATATAGGAAGCTCATCCTCCAAAAATAATCACAGTTCCACCAGATAAAAGTCCATAAAGCAATTATATATGTTAGAGTTTGTTATTATACGCTGGCACTAGCATTGTATTCATTCATTATTCTTATTTTTTATTCACTTATGCAAGTACTCTATAAATAGTACAGTTCTTATGTAAATACGGAGAGACGTAATCAATTCAAGAGAAGCTCTCTGTTTTTCTAGCCTTCTTCAACCTCTTATTGCTGCCTTTAAGCTTTTCGCACGTTACTTTTAATATGGTACCAGAGACATGACTGAAAGTTCTTCCAATACCGATTCCAACATGCCACCATCCAATCCTAAAAACAATCCCTATCATCCCGCAAGCCCATACTATATTCAACCTGGTGAGGGTGCATCTTCTCCATTGGTTCCAGACCTCCTCACCACCGAGAATTATGTAACCTGGGCAAGGACCATGCATCGCGCACTCAATATAAAACACAAGCTCGGATTCGTCGGCGGCAAAATTTCCAAACCTACTCAAGAATTTGATCCTCTCTTTATTCCGTGGGAGTGATGTAATGACATGATCATCGCTTGGATCCAACAAAATGTTGGTTCAGAACATAGATTGAGCATCATGCATGTAGACACAACAGCAAACATTTGGAAGGATCTTTGTGAACGCTTCTCAAAATGCTCCACGCATATTTCAGCTTAAAAAATCAATTTCCTCACTAATCCAAGACAATGATTCAGTGAGCCAATACTACAACCAACTCAAGAGTTTTTGGGACGAACTAGAGATTTATGAACCAATGCCGACCTGCACATGGGGATCGCTCTGGACGTTAACGGGATACAATCATCGACACAAGGTTATGCAATTTTTAATGGGACTTCAAGATTCTTATGATGTGGTCCGAGCTCAAATCCTCCTTCATGAACCTCTTCCTCCTTTAAATCGCATCATCTCGTTGGTTTAGCAAGAGGAACGACATAGACAGCTTCATGCTCTACCTGCGCCTCTTGCTATGGTTGCTCGAGTTCCAGATCAACGCCCAATCGCTTCGTCCAGCACGAATCGACTCTTTTGCTCACATTGTAATATCTCAGGTCACTCTCTTGAATGTTATTTTAAAGCTAACCCGCATCTTCTTGTTTGTGCTCACTGCCGCATCCCAGGACACACCAAGGAGAAATGTTAGAAGTTGAATGGTTTTCCTCGTGGACACAAGAACCACTCCAAATCCAAGTCCTCGGCAAATCACTCTTCTCTCGAGCAGGATCAGATCAATTGTGGACCACCTCTCTCTCAGGAACAATATAGTCAGCTCCTTACTTTGCTCAAATCATCCTCCAATGTTGCAGCCACTCCAACCATGAACCATGTCTGTGCTAGCATCTCTGATTCTAGCACATCTCCTACATCTGGTATCTCTTCTTGTAATTCAACAAATGCACACACACAATCCACACATCTCACCACCTCATGGATATTGGACACGGGCACTACAGATCATATGATCTGTAATCCCCACTTATTTACCCACAACATGACCCCTGTCACTCACTCCATTAAACTCCCTAATGGCCACTCCACAGCAGCTACACACGTTGGTGATGTGCACCTTTCTACTTCTCTAATTCTCAAAAATGCATTGTGTGTTCCTGATTTTTCATTTAACCTAATATCTGCCAGAGCATTAGTAACTCACTCGAATTGTTGTTTAATCTTTTTATCTACTTCTTATTTTATCCAGGACCTTTCATCTTGGATGACGATTGGAGTGGGGACTGTTCTTAACAACTTATATCACCTCCAGCTACCAAGACATGACACCACTGCCCTGCAACCATCATTTTCTTCTTCCCAGTTTTTACATTCGGATTGCACAACTTTTACTACAAACAATTCCAAATTTGATACATTTACTTTGTGGCACTATTGACTTGGACATAGTTCAACGACTCAATACATTTTAAATGATATTAATATTTTCAATTCCAAGCATCACAAGGGCTTCTAGAATTCCTTGTACAATGTGTCCACTTGCAAAACACCACAAATTACCTTTTCCTCAATCCGAAACAAAAGCAACAAAACCTTTTGAAATTATTTCCGTGGACATATGGGGACCTAATCAAACTCAATCTCACGATGGCACCAAATACTTCCTTACCATCGTTGACCAATTTACCATCTTCCCCTCTCACTACTCCTACAAACCAACCTCCATGCCGCTTAACTAGAACAATAAAAGTTCCAGCATACCTTCATGATTTCCACTGCCAACAAGCAACTGCCTCACTCCAGCCAACGTCTACGACAACAGCTCCTGGTGCTAACATCATTGTAAATAATATTCTTCCCTTTCCTCTTTCTTCCTTCTTGTCCTATGATTATCTTTCCCCTACATTCAAAGCTTTTACGACATCTATTTCCCTTCACATCGAACCCTCTTCCTACACCCAAGCTGTCAAATTACGTATTTGGTGCAAAGCAACGGAACAAGAACTAGCTGCTCTCGAGTTAAATGAGACCTGGTCTATAGTTGATCTCCCTCTTGGCAAGAAGCCAATTGATTGCAAATGGATCTACAAATACAAATTTCATGCCAATAGGACCATTGAAAGAGCTAAGGCTCATTTGGTCGCCAAAGGTTTTACTCAACGCAAAGGTTGCATTCTTGCTGTTGCAGCCATCAAAGGATGGGAACTTCAGCAATTAAACGTTAACAACGCCTTCTTGTATGGCAAACTCGATGAAGAAATTTACATGAAGCCTCCCCTTGGTCACTATGATGCCAAGACTAATAAAGTTTGTCTCCTTCAAAAGAGCCTTTATGGTCTCCTCCAAGCTTCCAGACAGTGGAATACCAAGCTGTCTTCAACACTTGTTGAGTTTGGATTCATTCAATCGAAAGCTGATTACAGCTTATTTATCAAGAACACAGGAAGCTCATTTGTTGCATTGCTCATCTATGTTGACGACATTATCTTAATGAGCTCATATACTATCTCAAGTACTATTGTCAAAATTTTTCTGGAATCCAAATTCAAGATCAAAACTCTTGGGCCAGTTAAGTATTTCCTCGATATGGAAATCGCACGCTCCAACAAGGATATTCAGCTTTGTCAACGCAAATTTGCTTTGGATATATTACTTCATGACTTGAATATACAAATCTCCCAGCCTACGACTTTATACTGTGATAACTCAGCTACCCTCCACATTGTGGCCAACCCCGTATTTCAAGAACGTACGAAACACATCGAACTCGACTACAATCTGGTTCGCGACAAGATCAACTCTGGACAAATTGTCACTGCTCATGTCCCATGTTCGGCTCAAATAGCATATTTGCTCACCAAACCATTACACTCTCCCACCTTTAATCGATTGCTACTCAAGATGGGAGTAATTAACATATACTCTCCATCTTGCAGGGGCTGTTGAGAATACAAGAAGCTCATCCTCCTCACATAATCACAGTTCCACCAGATAAAAGTCCATAAAGCAATTCTATTAGAGTTTGTTGTTATACGTTGGCACTAGCATTGTATTCATTCATTATTCTTATTTTTTATTCACTTATGTAAGTACTCTATAAGTAGTACAATTCTTATGTAAATATGGAGAGATGTAATCAATACAAGAGAAGCTCTCTGTTTTTCCAGCCTTCTTCAACCTCTGTTTGCTGCTTTTAAGTTTTTCGCACGTTACTATTAATAATAATATTAGAGCCCTACTTTTTCTTTGTCCTGCACTATATTTTTTGGTGAGCGAATTTTCTTTCTCTCAAAAATCCGTTTCCCCAATTCAGTGATCACCTTTACATGCACCATATTTATACGTGCATGATGTAGTGGGCAAATTTATAAAGTAGGAAAAATATTGTGTTCTTCATCTCAAGATTTTATTACTCACCCAAGAGTTGCTACAATAACAAAAAAATTTCACAAAAGTAAATTTACAAACTAGCCTGATTTGATCATGTGATACGTTATAATAAAAGTAAACTTACAATCTTACGTACTACATCAAAACATATCATCAATTTATGGGTTTAATTTTATAAAATCTCTTTGCAGTTAAAGCATTTCTCTACCCATAAACATATAATTTGTTGAATGAGATCAAATACTGTCAGATCTACATATAAATCTTATGCAAAATAGTTTATATACTAATATGACTTAATATAATATGTTAGATCTATTTAATAATAAGAAAAAAAGTTATAATTTAATGAATTACACTAAAATCATGTCATTGTGTAAAATTTGTGTATAGACTAAACATTTATTTTTGAGAAATTTAAGAAAATTGATAAACACATCACTTTTCACAACATTTTACATAACTATATTTTAAAGTGAATGATATTTAGATAAAATACCTTAAAAAGTACTAATATCACTTTATAAAAATATCCATATTTTAAATCATATATTTTGAAATATGTTAACGTAGCATTAGTCAAAATTTAAACCGCATGTATATAAGAAAAATGATAGTTACAATTATGAGTGTGCAAATACTGCATAATTACGTTAAAAAAAATAAATAAATACAGAATTCATATAAAAAAATTAATTTTTTAATAATAAATTTTATTTTATTTTAAAAAATTATATGATATTTATACACTTTATAATTATAAAATATCATTCCTAATAAACGTCAAGGCATTCTCACCATCGCCGTCACTTAGGGTACGTTTGGGTAGTGAGAATACTTGAGAAGTGTTGAGAATGTTTGTGAATAGTTATGAGTAGAAATTGGAGTGAGTTTGTGGGTCCCATTGAAAGTATTTTGAGTTGTTTGGATGTGTAAAATATGTTGAGTTGTTGACTCTTGGGTAGATAGTTGAAAAATGTGTGGGTCCCATAAATATTATAGTAATTTTATTTTTAATAATAAGTATTATAATGATTTTTTAATATTAATAAATATTGTAGTGATTTTATTTTATTTTTATATATAATAATGGTAAATATTATAATGATTTTATTTTTAATTTATATATAATAGTGATAAATATTATAATGATTTTATTTATATATATATAATAGTGATAAATATTCTAGAAATGTTATTTTTTATTTATATATTATAGTGATTTTATTTTTTATTTATATATTATAGTATTTTATTTTTTATTTATATATAATAGTGATTTTATTTTTTATTTATATATTTTAGTGATTTTATTTTTTATTTATATATAATAGAGATAAATATTATAATGATTTTATTTTTTATTTAAATTTAATAGTGATAAATATTGTAGTGATTTTATTTTTATTTATATATAATAGTGATTTTATTTTTTATTTATATATTTTAGTGATTTTATTTGTGAATAGTTATATATAATAGTGATAAATATTATAGTGATTTTATTTTTTTTTTTATTTATATATTATATTATATTATTTTTATTTATTTATAATAGTGATTTTATTTTTTATTTATATATGATAGCGATTTTATTTTTTATTTATATGTTATAGTGATTTTATTTTTTATTTATATATTATAGTGATTTTATTTTTTATTTATATATAATAGTGATAAGTATTATAGAATATTTGTGAATAGTTATGAGTAGAGATTGAAGTAGGTTTATGGGTCTCATTGAAAGTATTTTAAATTGTTTAATATGTAAAGTATTTTTAAAAGTACGAGAATACTTGAAAAATATTGAGCAGACTTTGATAGCCAAACATAGCCTTAAGCATTGAGTATGTATGCACATGCGTGATACATACACTGTCGGTACGCTAAAGTAGATGCCTGCAGTATGCAGATAGGCTGTCGGTACACGTTTTGCAACACAAACCGTGTGAAACGTCTATTCCCGCATGACAGCGTGCGGGTCTATATATGACTATCCAAATTAGATCCGCTAGAATTAAGATTTTGTTGAAGGGGAAATGCTATGCATCAGCCCCACACCAGCACACACTTCACATCACTTTTTTTTTTTTTTTTACACTCAATAGGTTGAGTGTGTGCTGGTGTGGGGCTGATGCAAATATTTTTCCTTGTTGAAGTACTTCTTTTAACTCTAAAGTCAGGAAACATGGATTTTTTTATTTTATTTTTTTTAAGATGACAATATCTCAAATTTTATTAGTCAATCGGCCTCACTTAGAGCATTCACATATGTATCTCTATATCACTATTATCCCTCCTATCTTATTTTCTATTTTAAAATTTTGATTTAGAAGATAATCAGTAATTCTCTAAATATTCATCCTCTAAATCATTTTTTATTAATATTTTATTCTAATAAATAAAATACATTCTTCTTCTAATCAATTACATTTTCTCTTATACTCATATTTATTATAGTTTTAAATAATAATTTTAAAAATAATTTAAATAAGTACTAAAATATAAAAATAATAATTTTGCAAATACTATCAAACCCGTAAAAAAATAATTTAAATTTTTGTTTAGAATATTTACTATAGTAATATTCAAAACATAAGAAAAAATATTAAGTAATTAAGTTTGTAAATAGAAGTGAAAGAAAAAAGTAATAAAGAAAGAATAGAAGAATATTATTTTAATAGAATAGATAAATGATAGGGAATGAGATGTAAAATGTTTTTTAAAAATGAGTAAAATTTAGGATAAAATTATAGGAAGTGTCATTTTTAACTAAAATTTAGAGAAAAATTTAGAAAATCGAATGTGAATGTTCTTACTGTAGACAAATATTATGCACAAAGAAAATTTAAAACGGAAGTCTTCTTAAAAAATTATACTCTTATAGTAAAACTATACTATTGTATAAAAATATAAAATAAATAATAAAATTTATTTCTTTCTCATCAATAAGTTTAGAGACAAGTAGTGATATTTTCACTTAATGTTAGAGCAGATCAAGTCTTGAATTTGAATATTGACTCTATATTCTATCTCATATATGTAAATATTTCACGTGTTTGAGCCGGCCACTCTTTAAGAGTGAATCTAGTCCACACGTGAGATGGAGTATTAAAATATAAAATAAATAATAAAACCTATCTATTTCTAACAATTTAAATTTTCTAAATTTTTGCTATAGAATAGAATGACCTACTGAGAAATTGAACAGCAAATTTGGAGTGCAAGATTTTGCAGTATTTATGATAATTTGTGTGAACTTCTTGAACACTTTAAATGTTTAGTTAGTAAATACTGTAAAACAGCCGTTCACTTTTGTTGTATTTTCCTTCATTTTAAGCCTTTAAAATTTCGGAATAAAGCTGGTTAGATGTGCAAGTGTAGTGAGCTTTCTTGCTAGTTTATTTCTTTACAATTTTTTTGGTTGATTTCTGAGGTTCTTCCCTAGCTCGTGACTTCATGCTGTATGTAATCATGTGTTCCCCGTCTTATTGTAAAGTCAAATTCGAACAGCATGCATAAAGAATTTCAAAGCAAATGCCCCTCGTATTCCTCACATTTTTAAAGAGAAAAAACACGAAAAACCTAGTCAATTTAATCGTACGTGTAAAGGTCCCACAACGCTCACCGTCCTCCGCAAGCAAACCCTTGGGGCTGTTTTGTGTATATATACATGCTAGTATTTGCTAGAAAGAGCAGAACAAAACCCAAAAACAGCTTGAGATCAAAGCCCTTTCGAAAGTGAACCAAAAGATACAGAAAGATTGAGATAGAGATGGCAGTGATCAAGAAGAGCTCATCAACATCAATGAAGAGTCATTTGTTCGTGATGGGTATAACCATATTGGTTGTATCGGCACAGTTTCGTGTTGGCGAGAGCAGAGCCCTTCGGCCCACGAAGGGCAGTACTCCCATGGCGGCATGCGGTCAACATGAGGCCGATGGAGTTGAGTCAGTTGGAATGAGTTCGTTTGTGGTTTCCTCTAACAACTCGAGCACTACAACTCATTCTCCACGAAGGAGCTTGGAAGCTAAATTATCGTCTGGCCCCGGCAAAAAAGGCCCTGGTCATTAATTACCGGCCTTTTGCGCACTGCAGCTGATCGTCAGTCTGTGTTCCTGTATTCGTTTTTTCATAGTCTTGTTGCACAAAGCCACAAAATGCGAGTTACATTAACTTCTTTGATCTGTTTAGGATTTTCTCACACACATAGATAGCTAGTTTGTAATCCAAGTTGTGAATTTCGAAATTTTCAGATGCATGCATTAATAATAATCTTGCAAATTCTCTCTCACTCTCTTTCTCTCTCTCTCTCTCTATTTGAAGATCCATAACTAAGTACGTATTCGATATAATTCAAGCGCTCAAGATTCATGATGAATGTACTTCGGAAAGAGAACTTTAATGAATTCGTAACTGTTCGACAATTCAATTAACGATGTCCAGACTGACTTCAGAAACAGGCCGGAGGAACCCATTGTGATCAACTTGTGAGTAAAAGACTTTTTCTCTTTTCTTTGGTTTCCTTTTTCGAGCAAAGACAAAAGATCTTACGCAGAAATATACAAAATGTCAACCTGATCTTCTTCGATGTTGCAGTCAAAAGAAAATCAAATGTACAGGCAGGGACAGATATTCCCCCCCACATGTTTAGCGCTGACTTAATTCGTGAACTGGTGCCTAGTTTTCTACGATGACCACCTCAATTCTGATAACATAAGAATGTTGCTTTTCTCTCGTGGCGTGTGATATATAATATATAATGTAATACAAATTCCATGTTCCAACCAGTTAGACTTTGATTAATTTGAACTGTCAGAAGAAATAAGATAATTTTAAATGAATTGAATAAAATATTATTATTATTTTAAAATTTAAAAAAATTAAATTATTTATTATATTTTGTATGAAAATTTAAAAAAATTATAATGATGAAATGAGATGAAATGAAACAATCTCTAAATACAAATAGGACAGATTCACACTACCTGTGAGTGTTGATTAAACCGACGATGAAATAATGAATCAATTGATATCGGTTTAAGTATGTACTAATAACTAGCAGGAACAGTTTATTACTCGTGTAATAGTTGCAAAATATAAATTAAGATATTTTATAATTCTCTGATCCAAACATTTTTTGAAAATCGGAAAAATATGAACTTGGTCTATAAACCCCACAACATTAAACTGTTTGGCGAACTTCAGACATATTAATTAATGCAATAAATTCACGTATTTGTCTATATTTTTTTGAATCGGGGAAAATATCTAGATAAAAAAATTAAGTAAAAATTAACATCACAAATTGTCGGCCTAAATTAGAGGCCTTTATATGCTACCCACTCGATCAATTCCATATTTTCCATGAAAATGATACAAGAAAAATAATTATTTGTGACGAGAATAAATTAATTTTGATAGGAATTTATCATTTTCTTATGAGATAGTTGATCACAAATAAACAAATTTCTTATAGCTAACTGACTACCTCCCCTCCAAATAAAGAAGAAGAAAGAAACAAACACAAGTAAAGGTAAAAACTTTCTATATGGAAGGAATGCAAGAAAAGAAAGATATAGAAAATTGTATTACTTGAGAATTGGTCTGAGAGACACCATTTTAGGTATTAGTATCGAGCTAGCAATGTGAAACATGGTATCCTTAATTTTATTTATTTATTCTTTTGTAGCTTGTAATTGTGTGGTTCTATTTCTTTGCTGACTTTAGACCATATATATATATATATCCAACTACTGTTAAGACGTAGTAACTGTGTTGAAAAACCAGTACTTTTGTGTATGATCTATGCTATAGAATAAATACTTCTCCAATCACCATGAGTCATTCTGTCAAACTTAAGCTACAGGGATGCAGCGCAGCAAATGAATGAAACACACGACAGTAAGTAGGAGCCAAAATGTTGGGTGGCTCTGTGGCAATCACAAAAGTTGAAATTCAATCTCAGGATCGAGCGAGGGGCGCCCAAAATTAATTAACAGTCCTTTGTTGGAAATTGAAGTGATAGGAATTAGTCAAGTCCAAGCCTCCAAAATCAATAGGAGATGGTGATACGTGAAGGGTTAATTGGAATGTTGGAGAGTCAAAAAGCAGAAAAATATAGGTGATCTCCTCAGTCCTCCCCTTCCAACATGGAATAATTGAATATATTCCAGTGCTTGGACCAAAAGCTGAGGTGTAGCAGGTGGCCTAAAGCATATGAATGCGGAGTCATGCTCGGGGTGTAAAGTAAAAGGATGAATGAATGAGAGCACCGTCTCATAAAACAACCAAAAGGAAAGCAGGCATAAAAACTGTCTTTTTCTCTGGTTTTTGTTTTTTAAAAAAGTAAAGGTAATCGTGGACAATATATATATAGAGTAATGCTAGATACAAGTTCTAAATAAACAAGTCTCATACAAGGCTTTTGTAAAACAATGGGTCCTACTAATAAATAATAGTTTTTTTTTTTTACATTTTTTCAAGGCGTGGTCTACTTTTTTACAAGGACTTGTATGGACCTTGTCTATTTAGAACTTGTACAAATCATTTCTCTTATATATATATTTGGAAACTGTTTACTTTTCGAGTAATATTATATTTTTTTCTAAATTGTTAAATAAAGTTAAATCGAATTACCTCATGCAAGGAGCAGAATTTCCATAAGGTCGGATCTTTACTTGTCTTACAGTTCATGTCACTTTATTGTTTGCACTTTTATGTCGCTTAAGAGGCTATTAGAGTCTCCTAAAAAATTTCACGCTTTAAGATCAAGATATCTAAATAATTTCTCTAGGAAAATGAAGAGAGAGATGAGAGTTTTTATATTTTTACTAGATTTTTTCACTCACCAGTATTAGCCATGCTTTTTAATTTATAGAAATAAATTAGAGTTTAAATAGTCGGAGAAATTAAGTGAAAATCGATGAATTTGAGAAATGATGATATTTTAGAGTTATTAAAATATTTAGATTTTTTAGGGAAAATGGGTTATTTTAATATTCAGGCTTAAGTATCAAAATACGTGTTTAATGGAAAATTTACAGAAGTTACGTGAATAACTTATTGGAGACGAGTAATATTCATTCGACACTACTAGAAAAAATTTTGAAAAGCTAAAAAGTTCAAGTAAGCGGAATTCTTATGCTAGACTTTGCATAAAAGAAAATAAATTGAAGTTGGTTTGTAAAGTGCATGTTATGTTTTAAAAGAAAATGTGACAACATTCTCAGTTATGTGTTCTGCATTCACTCATGAAATCTGTATGAAAGAGAAATACTTTTTTGACATGAATAGCATAAACATGAGCAATATTTGACATGTTTATGAAATATACAAAAGAGCGAATATGAAATCTGAGAATTTTTGTACATGTTATACAAAAATATTTTGAATCTATTTTGATCATATGAAAACGATATAAATATGTTCAACACTTTATTTGATACGATATGCATATGAAAACCCTTTGGCATGACTTTATATTTCTATTTTGATTTTGATTCTGGTTCTGATATGATAGTTCTGATTTTGTTATATGGTTGGTACCCACTTTGGAAACAAAGTGATTTTTCTATGTGTTCTTTCCTGTGTGCATACTAGATGCTCTGAAAATGAATAAGGGAAAGTTTAACATTCTGATACTGCTTGGTTTGGCCATCGACGATAGCACAACCCTACCATGGAGGCTAAACATGGTATATGATATGATATGGTGATATAGATGTGATACGATACGATATGATATGAATGATATGATAAGATAAAGATGTTCAGTCATGTTATGCCAAAGGATTTTTGAATATGAATAGTTTGAAAAGTCGCTCTGATATTCTAATAACACGTTTATGAGGTATGTATATTGAAACTAAAATGATTTGTTTCTTCATTTTGAACTCTCTGAAAAGACAGTTATTTACACACTAGTATATGTTCTCTGCTTACTGAGTTATTGATAACTCACCCCTGATCTCCACTCTATTTTCAAATGTTTGAATATTTCAGCTGATGATCAAGAATCAGAAGCATGTATAAGGCTACGTGAGCATAGTGGATTAAGTACAAAAATGGTACTTTAGTTATTAGAGAATTGTATTCAGTAGTTTTGTTTTACAAGAATAGGAAGCATGTATAAGGCTACGTTTTGATCCGAGCAAAACGTGAGAATCCACAGTTGGGAAAGTAGTGGGTGGCAGTCCTTATGAAAACAAAGGTTGGGGATGGGGGAACTTGCAGTGGTTGACGATCGTTTGAAGCGGCGCAACCCTATGAGAGAGAGAGAGAGAGAGAGAGAGAGAGAGAGAGAGAGAGAGAGAGAGAGAGAGAGAGAGACCTCTAGGCACGGGTTTTGGGTGAATCTGAGGGGAGAGGCCGAATGGGAACTGGAGCGGCAGAGCATGACAGTGGTGGTGGAGGAAGGGAATCTCGCGACAGATGGTGGTGGTAGGCGGTAGCATAGAACCCTAAATGAGGGATCTTGGCACAGGTTGGGTATCTTTGAGGGGGAAAGAGGCCTAGCAAAGGGAGAGGGGTCAGACAACCAGAGTGAAGTCGCTTGAATGGGGTGGCCCGCAACAGAGCTTAGGGAGAAATTTTCCTATCACAGCGAAAAAGGGAGCTAAGGACGGAGAGCTTGCGAGATCGGTGATGAAGGACGGGATTGAGAGCGAGAATGGCTTGAGATGGGTTTCAAAGGGTGGAAGTTGGGTTACCTCAATGGCTGCGAGACCTTTGGACGGCAGATCTTTGTGGTTTGATGCTAGGCAAGCTACCGAGGCTTCATGTAGTGCTGCGTAAGACGGGGTTCTAGCTTGGCCCGCAACGGTTGGCAAGCAACTACGGTGAGTAGCTGCCACGACCAAAGTTTCTCGTGTTGACAGAGGGGAGAGACACGGGTCACAGCGAAAGGAGTGGTGGTGGTCGGTGGGGAAGAGGGGTAGCTGCTACTCGGCAGACACGTGGCGACGACAAGGTGGCAACACTAACGGCCATGTGCACGAGTTGCAGAGGAGAGAGAGAGAAAAAAAAATTAGAGGGCGGGGAGGCGCGGCAGCCCCCGCCCTGGGGAAAGAGATGAGGGAACAAAAATAGGCTTGGGCCTCACACGAGTTGGTCTTCACACATGGAGTTGCAGAAGATTTATTCTCTTGAGGAATGTCAAGGTACATTGCGGAGCAAAATTATAATGCTCAAAATAGTCATATTGTTCATAGTAAACATATATATATATATATATATGGTTGAATGCCGGAAACCCTAATTTTAGAATTTCTTTGTTATTTGCTTGAGATAGCTTCAAGCAAGTGTCGACTAAACTCTCTACCTAAGCTTTGCTCGAGCGACCTGTCGCATGAACATCGAGCGAACTTTCTATTGGGTGATTCTCAAGTCACAAACAGTGTGAAGCCCAAGCCCAGGGCCCAACCCTTAGAGAAAAAAAGGGAAAGCACCGAACGGTGTCTTTGGGGGCTTGCCCTAAGCCCCTCTTCCATCTTCCTTTAGCTCTCTACCTGACGCCTATCTCTCTTTCTCTCTCACTTCCCTCTGGTGCGCCAAACAACCATCTTGGCCTCCCTCTTGGTAACTCCCTCTCAGCCTCCCTCTCGATCTCTCTTCTCCCTTTCTCCTTCTCTTTGCCCGAGTTTGCCTTTCCCCTCCCATGAATGCTACACACCACCAGCCGTTGTCTCCAGTTTCTCCCTCTTTGCTATGCTGCCATGTTGTAGCGGCCACTCGCCACCAGGTCTTTGCTACTGTTGTTGCCAAGTCCGTTGCTAGAGTCGGTAAGCCCTTTCTCCTATCCACCCTTGATCTCGCACTCCCTCCCTCAGATCTCTCTTTTATCTCTCCCTAGTTGTGTTGTCCGACGCAGCCCACGCCCTCGCTTCTCTTCATTGTGCAGTTTCTCTTCATATGCCACTCGGTCTCACTCTCCGTCATTCGATTTTCTCTCTCTCCTGCACTCTCTTTCTCTCCTCTCTGCCTCACTCTCTGTTTCTCTCTCTAAGGGCTACGTCTTCATAGCCCACCCCACCCAGACATCACACGACCACAAAATGTTCCCTTCTCTATCTCATTGTCTCCTACACCAAAGCACACCACTCCATCTCCCTTTTCTCTCTAGTCATAATCGTGGCTTAGCTCATTTCTGCCATCTACACCACCACTACTCCTTTTTTAGCAACAACACCACCCATCAGAAACGCCCACGCCCAAACTTCATGGCCAATCTCTACATGTTTGCTGCCAAGAACCACCATACATGCATGTGCCTTAAGCCAAGGCAGGTAGAGAATCAACCCCTAGCTCCACCTGTCCACAGCCAAGGCAACTACTGCCTCTACCCACACCTCACACTGGCAACCACCCATCCCCATTGTCACAACAACCGTGAAGCTTAGCCCTTTTCCCCCTCCCCTTTAGGCACAACTAAACCACCAGAAAGCAATCACCACTCATCCCTACAATCCAAAGCCCAAACCTTCGGGTTTGAAAGATTAGCTTTAGCCGCCATCAAAACTGTGCTCCTCCCTAATCGACGCAGCTACGATGGGCTCTCAATCTCTTGGCTCCACTCTCATGCTCTTTGTCTCACTCCCATGCTACATGTCTCATTGTCCCACAACACACCCAAACAAACACACACACACACGCACATTGTTTCTCTCTCTATTCAGAGACAACATAAACCCCCTTGAGACCATCACCTAACCCACCGTCGAGAATGACCACAGTGAGTAGTAGTGCTAAGGACGCCTCAGTCATCTAGAATTCCGACCTCTAACTGTAAGTAATCCTTGGACTAACCTTAACTTTGAAAATAAATGTCATTGAAAAACTATAAAAATATAAATCGTGCAGTCTGGTTATGAATTTGTGTGGTGGTCGAGGGCCCTATGAAGTGTGGGATTTAATTGTGTGGTGGTTGTGGTCCCTGTGGAGCAATGAGATTAAAATTGTAGTTTGAGTGTGTCGTGTTGGAATTAATTGTACTGTTTATATTGTGCATTTCATAATAAATGTTGTTGCTACTCTGTCACTCATCACGTATTAACTGCTGCATTTTTGGCTACATTATATTTGATACCTGCCATTGATATTCTTGTAATTAGACTCTGGTTTTGTGTGTAAAGTGAGCTTTGTAAAACTATTGAATTTTTATGTTAAATGATTTTGTGGGCATTGGTGGAGTTCCTCTAATTACTCGGGAGTGTATAAAACTGAGTGATATCCCTGGATTGTCATTGTGTGACAACGCACTTGAGCGAGACAGTAACGCTCTCACGTCGACATTATTTCCTCTTTATTAGTGGAGGCTAGAGGATGCTTGGCCATAAATGCATTGGGCAAGGATTTGGGCATCACTTGTTATGAAGTCACACGCACAGTCATTACGATATTGTGAAAAAGGGAGCCAAAATGAGTGGATGGCCCATAAGGGAGATCATGGTACACACATTAATAAAATAACTGTTTGGGTTTTACATGGGGTGTGTGAGTATCACAACCCCAAGTCGAGATGAGACATTATCTCGGTAGAACTCCTCTGGCCATCCAAAAGCGCGTAAAACTGAGTGACATCACATGGGTTGTCGTTGGGCGACAACCAACTCGGACAAGATGATAACACTCTCGAGTCGAAGTCGTTGCCTCTCTGCTGGTGTAGGATTAAGGATGCTTGGCCACAAATGCGCTAGGTATAGAAATGGGCATCACTTGTTACAAAGTCACAAATATGGTCTTTACCCATAGTGTGATGAAGGGAGCCAGAGTGTGTGAATGGTCCATTGGGGAGATCATGGGGCCTACCTTAAATAAAACCGATGTTTATAAAGCAAAATGTAATTTTTGGGTGTGTAATGTCTTATGTGAAGTATTTGGTGCCTGAAAACATTTGATTAATTGTAAAATGTCAAATATTATATTTTTTTGTATTTTCTTTTTTGCGTAATCTCTCTTTTCCACCTGCATGTATTTTAAGTGTTAGACTTAGTTTTAGTTAATGACATTTTCCAAATCTAATTTTGGTGTCCCTACCTGTGATTTTGCTCCGTAAAACGGTAGATTTTAATGCAAAAAATGGATACGTGCATGTAACGAATCGTTGTCAGCTTATATAGCTCACAAGATTGTATTGGCATATGAGTCACATTTGCAGGACGGTACGTAATGGGTGCCACACGTATGTAGCATATCCACTCATTCCTGATTCGCCAGTAAGGTAAAGGGTGAGCACTCGTTCCTTACTTTAGATTGGTAGGGGGTAGACGGGATATTGGTTTTAATTCGCCCGCCCAGCTTACTGTATAAGAAGAAAATGTTAGCCCTACTTGAACTCACATTCTTTCTCCTCTATTTTTCTTCTTCTCATTGCATCTTTCTAGGCAGAGTCTCAGTATCAAAGACCCATGGCCTGGTCGTATAAACGATTCAAACTATTATAAAATTTCTCACTTTAAATATTTGTTGCAAGGACACTCCAATATATTTAACATATATAATAAAATACGTTTTTATTGTATGTTTATAAGAAATCACAATCATACAAATATATTATGTAGTAGCTATTGAGCTGCATATATATATAATATAAATAATATTTGAAGTCTTAGTATATTCAAGTCTCGTGCACTCATTTGGAGGAAAAAATAGGTCTACCATTAAAAAATAATTTTTTCATGCGGGTCATAAATTTATCAATTATTTTTTAAAAGAAGTGCGCAAAGTTTGCACGCCCTAAGATTATAAATATTATATATATATATATATATATATATGAACATATATTAGTTATAATTATAAATATAAATATTGATGCACGATAATGCCAGTTGAGAAGAAATTAATTAGGAGAAAAGAGAGAAGAGAGGTAAGAAGTCAAAAAAATAGGCAATTGAGCTAGAAGAGGGAATTTAGACGAGAAGATGAGAAATAGAGAAAGACCAAGAGAAAAGAGAAAAACACTCGAGAATGAAAAGAGAAAAAAAGAGAAAAAGAGGGAGTAGGATCTTCATCTTTTACTTCTTCTTCCACTTGTTATTTCTTTGATCTTCATCTCTTATTTCTTCTTGATTTCCTATCTTCCCCGCAAATGATTCCTCTGCTGTGACTCATCATGTCTTGTACCAAGTGTGTATATATATATATATATATATAAGGTACACGTATACACAATTTGTAAATACAAATATGTTGTAACTATATGTAGCAGTATCTAATACAAATAGTATGATTGTGTGTGTTGGGGGTAAATACGCCCAAAGGGCCACAAGAATAGTTGGGGTCCTCGGGCCCACTTAATGGGCCCAAGTGCTTTATTCCATCTCCTAAATGAAGATCAGCCCACTAAGGGAAGACTCAGGTACATGGCCATCCAGCCAAGCTTTGACAAGGTACTGTGCCACTGGCGCGATGGCTAACCAAGCAGGCGGGGTACACCCTGCAGGCTATGTTGGTAGCCACGGGGGTTAGAAGCCCCCATAAAAGGTTATCCCACTAAATGCCCTCTCAAGGAACATACCATGTTGAATATTAGAGGCTCAGAGAGGGTTACTGCACATAGAAGATATTAAATGCTCTGAAGTGCCCTCTCAACTCTCAAGGTACATATCCATGTAAGGTTGTGGAGATTAAAGGCTCAGTGAGGGTTACTGCATTAAATGCCCTTTAGTGATCTCTCAAAGGGCATGCCCATGTCAGGCCACAGAAAAGAGTGAAGGCTACGCAACACCCCAGGCAATAAGACTTAGGTATCAGATTTATCAGCATGGGCTTCCGTGGTTCATTTAACCATGACCATCATTAATTAATAACGAGAACTCAACTGCATGGGTCACGACCTAATTATCCCAGCTGGTCCCTGCACACGAAACATTAGATCTGAATGCGCGGAACGCGATTCCTCTTTATACCACAGCTGCCACTTTCTAATTAGATCATGCATCCAAGCTTGTTGGGCATATAAATAAATCATGAACGATTCCTCTAATTCTATTATCGTCTTCGTTCCATATGTTAGTGCGGATCACCATATAATATATTTCCTTTGAAAATTAATACACACACACACACACATATATATATATATATATATATATATTGAACACCAAACACAGATAAAAAATATTCATTCATAGAGAATAGACTTATCAAAATTATTAACAGAATTGAGAATATAATATATATTTAAGTATTTTATGACTTTTATTCATTTCTTTGATTAAAGAGTTGGTGCATTATGTGTACGTATGTATGTGCATGTTCCTCATGTATTTATGTAAAATAAAATTAGAAAAGTCTTGAACTTGATTCCAAAGTACTAATATATCATAATCTACGTACTCGATCAATAGCATACTAAAATCATTCTAGATTTTCTTTTCAAATAGAAAAATTCATCCAATCATATTGTTGGGGGGAAAAATACATTGGCCCATAAATTGGGTCCAATCCATCAAGATATCACTAAGGACAAAAGAGAGAACAAGAAGAATATATGGGTTGTAAATGTCAAAGGGAGATAAGAAATAATCAAGGAGAGCAAGTCAGACACACCAATGAGATAAAGTCATATCATGGCAAGGAGTATCAGAGCAGGCCATAAAGAGTGTAGGCCAAAGAAGAAAGCTGACGCACGCAACAAATGCGTACATATATAAAGTATACAGCCAGATGAAAAGATAGAGATAGATTAATGAGCAACTTCTACTCGAAAGGGGGACCGAGCTCTCCCTTAATTAGATCTTCTTCTTCAAGCAACCCCTCAAAGAAGATATTGCCCTCAACAAGAAGAGTTTCAAACTTCTCTACACAGTGAGATATGAAGATCTATAAGTGATTGTAAACAGATATATATATATATTATATTTGAGACTTCTATATGCAAACCCCGTGGACGTAGACATATTGCCGAACTACGTAAATCTTGTGTCGTCTCTTTTTATTTTCACAATATTTATTTTTCATTCACCGCCATGGATGTACGAGCAGCTGCTGTACAGTCACACCGAAACACTGTCTGGAGCTCCAAATAATTCGTATCGCTGCATTGGGGCATGAAGTTGCCCAGGCCTGCGAAACACGACATCAATATATATTTTTGCAGTTAAATTCTTAGCAAAATTATGTCTCCAAATATATATACTATGATCAAGTAATCTTTCAAAAGCTCATGTATATTTGATCATTTTATTTTTGTAACAAGTAAAACGAAAAGCGCGTTCATTATTAGACTCCATTAATTAAACATCTTCCATTAACGTCGATATGATCCTATATATATATATATATATATATATATATATATATATATATATATTGTAAAGCATTAAATATATATTCTTATCTGAACATAATTGAAGTCAAACTTGGACACACGTACTGGAATTTAAAATGGAAGAGTTGCTAAAACTAAAGTACCCTAGCGTGGTGCTTCGATGGAAATCCTAAAAGATTATCTCGTTCGGAAAAATATTATATGAAATTAGGAAATCCATGCATATGCCCATTGGAAATTGGATTCCCATTCTTTTTCACTTGAATGGACATGTATATGCCTTTTTTTTTTTTAATTCTTTTAATTACATGACATGTGATTTTATTTACATAATCTAGTTAAGATTTGAAAATTTTAAATTAAAAAATATTTATATTTAAATGATGTTTGGATGCTGAGAATATCTTAATTTAAAATATTGTTTGTGAAACCAAAATAGGCCTTGGACTTTGCAAACCAAACGGTGGAGTAGCTAGCATGGTTAGCTAGGATTTTGACCCCTAAATTCGATCTCAATCAAATTTCGATATTTTAGGCATTTGAATAAGTACCGTACTTAAATTCCAAAGAAAAATGTTTGATTCATAAATCTTTTTTACCTAAAGTACTTCAAAAATTGATATAGTACTACTTGTAGCAGATAGTAAAATTATTTCTATATTAAAAAATATATAACGCGTTAATTAATCACTCAAGCAGATAATTTAGTAATTTTACTTTATAAAAACTACTGGTCACTTCGGCACCTCTCAACTTAATTTTAAATTGGGTTTGTCTTTTGATTATTAGTCGATCAATTAACGCGGTTTTTTAAAATTCTAATCACTCGCACATGCACTTTAAAAAATAAAAATAAAAACAACAACATCAAAAATTCAAACGACCTGTCTAGGCTCTTACATTCTGCCGTCAACGACTGCTTGAAAGGAAACCTGCATAGACCTGGGTATCATTTATTGAAGGGATTAGCTATCCCTAAAGGCGCAGACAACTGATCCGATCCATCAAAGCTTTTGCAAGAGAATAGCAGCTAGAAAAATGGAAAGAAAGGAAGCATATCGCTCACATGTTCGTGGTTCGGCCTCAGATCCCGTTAAAGGAGGAGGTAAGGGAAGACTAAAAGCATTATTAATTAATACTAGAGATCCATTAAATGAATTTATTTAAGACAGGTTTGAGAGGTGAGATGAGAATTTTATGTTTTGTTTTGAAGTTTAAAATATTATGTTTTAATATTATTATTGTTTTGAGATTTGAAAAAGATGTATTGAGATTTGAAAAAGTTGAATTGTTTATTATATTTTATATGGAGATTTGAAAAAAGTGTAATGATAAGATGAAATGAGATGAAAATTTTATGTTTTGGTTTAGTTACCAAACCTACCCTTAGAGTATTCTCTGTTTGATTTCTCTGTTTTATCTTCGAAACTAATCCAAACAGTCCTGTTTGGTTGAAGATCCCGACAGCGAAATAAAACTATGCTTTACCTGGGAAAACAGAATCAAACAACTCTAAAAACCTATACAAACGTATCCATAGTTTGAAGTGGAAGAGATAAACGAAGAGGGTCCTGCATCATTATATATACAGCATTTAATGTTAGTTTATAGAGTTTATTTCTTTTATCTACGAACTCTTGCTTAATCCTTAAGAGCAAAGGAACGGTACTATCAGTTATTAAAAAATATTTCTTTAATCACGAAGTAAAATAAAAAAATAATTCTTTTTACTTCATGATTAAGGAAGTATTTTTTAATAATATTATAATTTTTTTTTTGTTTTTTTTAAATATTTAAAATTATTAAAAAAATCTATATAAAAATAATTATAAAAAAAATACATCAAAAACCCATAATAGAACCAGCAGTGACTCTAACGGGAGCCACCAGCACGGTGGCTCTATCACTTTCCTTCATAAAAACTAATTATGAGTTGGCATCACATTATAAATAAGGACGTTATAAATTTTGTAATTGGGTTCATTTTGTTTAAACGGCATCTCCTCCACGTGAAAATAAGAATGATCAAGATTAAAGTCTAGTTTAGTTATGCAATTTAAATAAAATGAGATGAGATGTTTTGCTAAAAATTAAATAAAATATTACTATAATTTTATTTTGTTTTGAAATTTAAAAATTTTGAATTGTTTATTATATTTTATGTTAGAGTTTAAAAAAAATATTATAATGATTATATGAGATAAGATAGTTTGGTTAAATCAAACCAGTCAAAAGTGGTACTAGTGTTTGTGAAAGTGGTAAAAGTTATATATTTTTATATCTTAACACTCTTATTTATGTATGAGCCAAATTCTTTTTAATGAGTGGACTCTTTTCTTTTTCTTTTTTTTTAAGAAAATGATGGTACTCCAAGTTTATTAATATCCCTCACTTGTGGTGAAGAAAATCGTGATTACAATCAAACACCTGGGATTATAGATAACGCAACAACAAACAAATATCCAAGGGTTACAGGTCAATCAACAACAAAAGTAAACCTTAAAAAATTAAAAAGACAAGACAATCCTCCATATAAAAGTCATCTCACATTGATAATAATAAAAAGAAAAAGAAAAACAAGAGCAACATAACAAATACCTCACTATGAAATTCATAAATAAGGAATACTCATTCTATCTATGCGAAGCTGACCCATCAATTAATTTACTAGGCAAATGATCTCTGTCTTCAATCCAGTCTATGTTTACACTCTCAACTCCCTGGTTAGCTATTTAATTAGTGGGCTCAACACATATAATATTTAATTAAATGAGGGTAGAGTATAGAGTTAGAGTTCGGATTTAAGATCTTTATTCTAATATGTATGATGTGAAATCATCACTTGTCCAAAATACTTAAATTGATAGGAAAAGATCAATTTTATTATTTATTTTATATCTTAACAACATTCAAGACTTGTGGGCATGTTTAATTTATCAATCGAGCAAAAACAAAACAAAAAACAAAAGCAAATTTCCCTCAAAACCAATAAAACTACTCATGCTTCGTTAAAACTTTCCTGCAGTGCATTCGCATATTCCTGAAATTGGTCATTTTAGATCAGCTTGTTGTTAGGCTACTGTCCTCTCCAACAAGCTTCTCATGTAAAATATTCACTATTATTTATAAAATATTCATTACTATTTTACTGTCATTTACAAACTATTTTACTCCTAATCAAAGATGATACATATACAAATATTTTTTAAATGTTTACATGCACAAGCTCCTAATTAATAAAAATATATATTCGTTAATTAATTTTAGTTCACATACATTGGAATCAAATGTATTTAAAAATAAATTAATGTTTTATTAAATATATAGTTATCATGTAAAATAGTTGTGTCTATATATTTTTTATAACCATAGTTTAGTGCTACTTCAAACAATCTCTATCGCTTTTCCTATTATTCCGATGAACTGGAATGGCTTTATTCTTCCAAAGGCATTCTTCCCGCGGGAAATCAAAAGCATCGTTAAACGAATATTATTCTTTCATTACCAGCATTTGATATCAATTTCTGATCACATTGTCTTCATTACATTATCATACGTACAGGAATAAAGCGACCAACTGTTACTGTTTCTCAGCCGCCGCCGCCACCAACATTATAAATCTAGAGAGAGAGAGAGAGAGAGAGTAATTTAGAGCATTTGAAGACTCGAGCATTAATAATATGATTTCATTTTTCATATTTTGATTTTATTTTAATTTATGTGTGCCTTACATATTGTTATTTTGTGTGTGGACGTACGGAATTATTACATATTGTATATAACTAGGAGATATTTCAAATATCAAAAGATATGTGGACATTACAAATTTATTGGTAGTTAGAGTGAATATTTGAAATGAATAAACAAAAAATTAAAAAATTATTAAAGTGATATATAAGAAAAATACATATAAAGTTGATATAATGCATATTGTTAAAATAGAAAAAATGAGTTTTAGTCATGTATTATAGATAATAATATAGGCAAACTATATATTGGGATTGCTTTATGATCCACATTAATTTTTTTTTTCCCTAAAATAACTACATTAGAACTAGCACCACTGTTCATTAAATCTAATGCATGCTTTAAACTATAAGGCATGCATGAAGATGGAATTTTTAACATGGACAAGAGGTGAGCAGTCAACTGTCAGAGATTGAGAGAGGCAGAAACGGATAGCACATGAAAAAAACTTTTAAATGCTTATGATCCACTTGCCTCTGCACCTGATCTACACCCTATAAAACCCGCCATGGACAAGACGAACATAAGCATGAAAATTATCCAAAAGCAATTATAAAGGAATCTGGGAGGTTTGAAGATGAAGTTTGGGTCGGTCAACCAGGACTACAACAAATACGAATTTTTCTCACGAATTATTTTGGTGGCAGAAGGTCTCAATTCCGTGGAAAAAACTCTTTTCCCTCCAATTCTAATCGTAGGGGTAAACATGACATTTGCTCTATCTCTGATATTGTTCAGCATACATGCACTACCCAAGAGAGATCTATTGTCTTATATGATATGATTATTCTTGACAACTTAGTTAGAGATTGGTGTGAGATTTTAATTAGCCTCGTAGGCCCAAAAGTAAATTCTAAAGCCCGTTAAGATATAGTGGATGATTTTGGGATGGTATTAATGAGCCAATACTTTTAGAAATCCAATTGAAGTTTATTGGATAAAGTTGAATATGCCATGAACTCAAAATTATTATGGTAGATTTTGAAGTTTTATTAGGCCAGTAATTGAATTATAACCCATTTAATATTTATGGAGCATGTGTACACAATTTAATTAGTATGACGCCCAAGACAAGCCCAACAATATGTATTGGATGAGAGGCTCGTTTTCAAATTTAAGATCAGGCTGTTAGAATTGTTAAGTAACTTAGCCCATAAACTTATATGCAAAACCTAGAACTTAATTAGGCCTATTAAATGGGCCAACTCAATTGTTAGAGCCTAAATAAAGACCCAAGAGAAATAAAAAAAAAAATCCTAGAACCCACGGGTCAAGCCCATGTACATCTTCATCGTCATGCACATGCACTAGGGTTTATGGAAACAGTGCATATGTGTATATATATAATTATAAGAGAAACGTGATATAAGTACCACGTGGCATAAGTGGGCTTCTATGCGTTAAGAGAAATTTTGGGAGTGTTCATTTAATTTAAGATTGGTTTGAATTTAGAGATAAAATGAGATGATTTTAGATGAAAGATAAAAAAAAAAAATTTAAAAAAGTTGAATTGTTTATTATATTTTGCTTAAAAATTTGAGAAAGTTATAATAATGATATGAGATAAAATGAAATGAGATGAAATACTTTCTGAATCCCAACTGCCTTAATTTACTTGGAAGAATTTTAAGATATTTGATTTGGGGGGATTTTGTTTTGTATTAAAGTTCTCATTTTTGTGGATTTCACGTTAAATGGTTCGGCACGGGATATGGGGCGTGTTAAGTAGCACCTTCCATGCCATATCGGTAATCTTAAGCTGTCTTTGGGTACGAGCCTTCCATAGGAACTCTACACATACATGCGGTAATAACTGTCACCCTTTCATCATAAGCGAAGAGTAATACATAAAACAATATAGGTTTCCTTGTACGTACCATATATCTGTAACACAAATAATGCATCAAATCTGCAACACAAAAAATAGTACATGGGCAAAGAAAGAAAGAAAGAAAGAAAAACACGTTGAAAATTAAGAGAAAGGAAAAAGGATACAGTAAGCATAAGGCTTATAACGGAAATGAAAAAAAAAGTTCAGAAACTCATCAACAACAGACAATTTCATTTTCACCGAGGAAATATTTCTCGACCGGCTTATTTGTGGCCGACTCCTCTTTCACTAGGTCCGGAATATGCCTCTGCCGCTAACGACGTGTTGACTGAAGTACTAGCAGGAGGATGAAACATTAAAGGCCTAAAGCCCTCCACTTCTGTGGAACACGAAACAAGGACGAGGAAAAACAAAACGAAGGTGACATTGAGGGCAAAGAAGATGATCCGATGAGGGTGTTTCATTGTTTAATTTGCTCCTTCAGAAATGTAGTCGTCGTTGCTTTCCCTGCTTGTTTCTCGGTTCAAAGGATGCGAGTTATGTATTGAAGGGAACTCCCTGTTTTACGTGTATTTATAGGCGAAGAGGCAACATTAATGGAGAACTAAATGACCCTTAAAAATTTTCAGTGGAAGGAATTAAATGACGACTTTTGGACTCTTGTGCGTGGGTCTTCATTATTGCTAATGGTTTTATAATAATAGGTTTCCAATGGAATTCGGTTCAAGATTAAAATATGCAACATGGAATTCCAGAAACAATATTTTATATTCAAGTGCATAGGATTTTGTCTGATCAGCCACAGATGCCCGTGAACGAGATCAGATCATGTCAACAGCACAGCGTGAAAACGCGAAGGGGAATGATTGTCAAATTGGCAAATATCCGGCTCAGGCGGCTCTTTGCCGGATGGTCTGGGGTGCTGATCTTACTGTAGGCACGAACTTTCCCTGCTGGATTTCTATTGTTGGATGTAAACTGGACATGGAAATGAAGATCCAAGCTCACGGGCTACCTTTAGAGAATTTTCTTGTAAAAATAATGTGATTTTTGTATCATGCACATATAATATATGAAGAAAAATCAACTGAGAGAAAATAGTGCTATGGGAACAGTAATGTATATATATGGTTGGCATTTTTGTCTTATATAGCTAAAAAATAAAGATTTTTTTTAATACATTTATTATTTTATATGCTGCGAAAATATGAAAGCGAATCATCTTATAATGCTCTGGCCTGGTTTATTCTCCCCAAGTTGTATGTAAGGTCGGTCGGTTGCCAATCTTTGGTAAGAACTAGGCAAAATCAAGCTTGTTTCGACAAATGATAGCCCTATATAAGATCTTTCAGCTTGAATTTTTTTCATCCGGATATTGTGGCACAAATTTTTCATCGTAAATGATCATCTCTATCCGGATTGTGACCAAGTGATTTCAACAAAGTCAAAGTAGCTATATATATATATATATGATTTGTTGGGGGCATCCCACCCGTGCTGGCTGGTGTAGAAACATTTTTGTTGGATTAGAAAAATGTACGATTTTTGTTGCTTTAAAGCTTTGAACTACTTAAAAAAATTGGTCAAGAAAAAGCCACTTGAAAACGGTTTTACCAACTAAAGTAAAATTATTCGTATTGAGATAGTCTATGAGCTGTACGATCATCTCTGGCCTTCACGGTATTTGTAAAATCAAAAATAAAAAATTAAAATAAAGAGATCAAGAAAAGACTGTAGATCGATTTATTGTAAAAATGGAGTGAGAATGTACAATTATAGGCAGTACTGCTTGGATCGATGCTTAGAGAGTATGGGAGAATTAAGCATGCATGTGAGATAGGGAAAGAGGATTCGCTGAGACATGGACAGCTAGCGGTATTTAAAAGTGGGATGATAGTATAGTGTATAGAATTTTTCATACACATATATATATACATATATATATATATATATATATATATATATATATATATATATATACGAGTAAACTTACATGACTACTTAATTCAGAGGTTTGAATTAATTAACCCCTAGCCTGCTATTTGCTAATATAATTTAAGTATTATATATCAGTACATAGATGATTGAATTGATCAGTACTTAAGTATATATGAAGATGGTAATATAATTTTGAATATGTGAGTACATACTTTGGTTATTGATTATTACAATCTTTACCATTGCAATAATACATGTTCCAATTTAATTACCGAAATAATGTTATTGTGTCAATTTAGGAAAATGCTATTCATTAATGAGTTTGGCTTACATATTCCTGTTAAAAACTCACTGGATACATCCTGTTTGAAAAATTCACTGGCTAACATATACCGGTTAAATATTAAATTTTGAGTTTACTTTTAAAAAGATGTATGTTATATCTAGTGAACTTTTAACAGAATGTAAGCCAAACTCATTGATAATAAGCCTTTTATTATATATCATTCTATTATCATTAATTTATTGATGTAGTATTAAATAAATTAATTATCATATTATAAGTAAAATTAAATATTTTGCTAATAATGCGAGACCATGTTGATCAGAAATTATAAAAAGATTATGGTTAAAAGATTAGGGTTAAATCTTAAGTACATCCACATGATATGACAAAGAACTAATATATATAAACATGAATTCGCTGTCAAACTTCTCCAAGTTTGATCTGGACGACATTAATATATATTGAGGCACACAAGGGAAGACCATTAACGTCTGCATGCTTTCTAATTTCAGCATTCAATTCAAATATATTTGCTGTGCCCCATAGTCGTCGACGATCGTCGTTGCGCAATAACGTACGAATACTGATAAATGGAAGCTGGCCAAAATTAAGATCCTTGCTTTTCAATACATGACTAGCTAGGAGGGGCTGCTTCAAATATAAAAGTAGTGTCGATGATCTCTAGGTTTGCAACAATATTAAAAAAGGCAACTACTAATTCAAACATTCCTCCTAGTTCTTATTTGTATTAATAAAAATAGAAAAAAACAAAGTAAATGATGCAACAGGAAGAAAACAGCGCAGGAGTAGATTTTATAATATTAGAGCCCTACTTTTTCTTTGTCATTCACTGTACTTTGGTGAGCGAACTTTCTTTCTCTCAAAAATCCGTTTCTCCAATTTAGTGATCACCTTTGATGATGTGGTAAAAATTACTCAACAGGCCGGAAGGGGAGAAAAAGTCATTTCCGGCTCACTGAACGACTTGGGCCTTGTTCGGTGTTGTTTGGAGCCCCCGACAGTGTTCCGGTGAGGTTGTACGGCGGCGGTGTGTACGTCAATGATAGTGAATGGAAAACATAAATGCAAAGAAATAAAATAGATGAACACGTAGATTTACGTGGTTCGACGTAATGCCTACGTCCACCGGCGTTTGAGGAGGAGAAATCCACTGTAATATTCTTATTTAAAGCCTCTCATAGTCTCTCATATCTCACTGTACAATAGTGATGTTGTATATAAATTTACTGAAGGAGAGACATTCGCTGGAGTCTATGTTCTCTGGTTAGAGGAGAAATCGAAGAGGAAGAAGAACCGAAGACGAAGAAGAAGCTAGGAGAACAAGATGAGGGAGCCTCTATTTATCCTGATTTCATTTTCCTGCATGCTCCCCTGTAGGTAAGGCCATGCCTTCTGACCGCGCCCCCGTGACATGCCCATTACTTCCTAACAACCCCACGTCCTGCTGTACCCTAGCCCTTACTCTCTGCATGCCTCCCTACCCCCCTTGTCCCCTACTGGGCCCAAGGCCAATAACTTTATCCTCTCACAGTACCTCGCGATTCTTAAGGGCGATTCGTTTCCAAAAGAAGACCTTGAGAATCTTCAAAGGTAAAATGTTGCCGACTTGATCTAGCCGGATATGTGGGGAAGTAAATTCCAGAGGTCGGTCCCCATTCATTTGTTGCTCTGGCGCAAACAGTGAATATTTCTGAATTCAATATTTAGATATGAGCTCGATTACGTAGAGTTTGGGTAGGCAGTTTGTGCAGGACTAGGGCGGGATATGGGCTCGACCGCATATGGTGCGATAGCGAAGCTTGGCTAAGCCGGGAGGCTGGCTCGACCGTATATGGCATAAGAGCTCGGATGTGGCGGGAGGCTGGCTCAGTCGTATATGGCGTAAGCGAGGAGCTCGGATGTGGCGGGAGGCTGGCTCGATCGCATATGGCGTAAGTGAGGAGCTCGGATGTGGCGGGAGGTTGGCTCGACCACATATGGCACGAGCGCGGAGCTCGAATGCTTATTTGTATAGTGCATATTCGTTTAAGGCCTTTGTTTTATTTGTTAGTGTTGGAGTTTGTGTGAGTTAACCCACGCAAAGTGGTCAGAGGGTCCATCGACCCCCCTAGGTCCACCTTAGGAGGTTGCTAAGCCTGTTGGCTCGTTCCCGAAGGTTACCTGCACAAGGTGGTTGCGGCTCGAGTCAAGGGACTCGTCTTCTTGCGAGTGTAAGGACTCGGCTTATTGAGTCAAGGGATCCATCTTATTGTGAGTGTAAGGACTCGGCTTTGTTGTACGGGGGGTCGGTGCCAAGTCTGGAAACTTGGGACCTTATCCCACAGCGAGTCATGAGACTCGTCTTCTTGCGAGTGTAAGGACTCAGCTTATCGAGTCAAGGAACTCGTCTTTTTGCGAGTGTACTCGACTTTTATCGAGTCAAGGGACCCGTATTTTTGTGAGTGTAAGGACTCGGCTTATCGAGTCAAGGGACCCGTCTTCTTGCGAGTGTAAGAACTCAGTTTTGTTGGACGGGGGGTCTGTGTTAAGTCCGGGAACTTGGGACCTTACCCCACAGCGAGTCAAAGGACTCATCTTCTTGCGAGTGTAAGAACTCGGCTTATCTAGTCAAGGGACTCGTCTTCTTGCGAATGTACTCTACTTTTATCGAGTCAAGGGACCCGTCTTCTTGTGAGTGTAAGGACTCGGGTTTGTTGGACGGGGGTCAGTGCCAAGTCCGGGGACTTGGGACCTTACCCCGCAACGAGTCAAGGGACTCATCTTCTTAATCTCATTCCGCGCTATAGGAAGTAATTTTGTTAGTAAAAATAAATTCACAAATTTTAAGAGACAATACCAAAAAGTTTTTGCCACTCTAGTTGATCTATTTTTGGCCAAAATTTGTTAGTAGTTGTCTATCACTTTACCCCTCCTTTTCTCTTTCGTTCTCTCTCTCTCTCTCTTTTTTTTTTTTTGGAAGCATGCCGAGTCTTCTCGTTGGTCCGAATCGAATTGTGCTAAGCCCTGTGTAGGCGAGGTGTTGTCCGAGGTGTTCAAATGATGAATCGCCGAGTCCCACGTAATCGAGCAATGCATGGCACCTGGTGGAGGTGCACGGTTTCAAGATTCCCGAGCTGTGAGGAGTCCATGCGTGTTGGTTTCCCGAGCTATGTCTTCCGAGTTGGTGGTCTCCGAGCCGTGCATGCTGTTTTAATTTCCCGAGCTGTGTTTTTTGTGCAGTGTTTTCCCATGCTGGTGGGGTGTCTTTCGAGCTAGTGACTTATGGGCTGAGTAGATTCTGCGTAGGCGAGCTGCCGAGCTGAAGGGTTCACGAGCTGAGTAGGTTCCATGCAGGTGCCACTATTTTGCTGAGGACTCTGATGGTGGGTCGTGGAGGAGGGCTCAGTGGCTAAGTTCTCAAGCTGGTTGAATTTCATTCGAGCCCCACGTAGTGATGTTCATGTCCCATGCAATGGGGAACTGCCCGAGCTGAGGAGAGCTTCCATGGAGGCGACTTGCCGAGTCTCTTGTCGTTAGTGAGCTGCCTAGTGGCCCCGAGCTAGGTATCCGAGAAGTGGTGTCTGAGCTGTGATGTCCAAGTAGTGGTGTCCGAGCTGGTTGCGCAAGCAGGGTGGTGTCCGAGCAGGTTGGTGTCTGAGCAGGTTGGTGTCCGAGCTGGTTGCCTGAGCAGTGGTGGCTACGACTGTGGCTGAAGAAGAGGGGCTCGGTGGCCGAGTTCCCCAGCTGGATGAATGGTGGCTAACTAGTGGAGTTCTGAGAAGAGGGGCTTCGAAGGGGTGACCACCACGACTTTGAGGCCATCCTGGGCGCACAGGGTCTTCCCCACAAAGGAACCCACGCACGGCCACAGCCGGAGGCTATCACACAGGTGGGAACAGAGGCGACCTGTGGACCCCCGAGTTGTTGCTATAACTCTTGCCGTGCTACAGTGGCCCTGGGCCGTGAGGCCTCTTTCCTCGGCAAGGCCACGATGTGAGGTCCCTTTTGTTGGAATTGCCACCCCAGGGAGGGGCGTATGGCTACTGTCAGCTAGTCTTGCGGCAAGTGGCCGTGAGTACCTTGTCGCGGGCAAGGCGATGCATTCTTGGGTCAATGGTCGTTGGTCAACACGTGTCAGTTGCGGGTGTCGAGGACACCAATGGTGCGACCAGAATACGCCGGTGGACCATGGGGATCTCCGCTGCCGCCCTTCGGTCCGCGATATGGCTGGGCCGTGCTTTGGCCCTGGGCACAGTAAGATACAGTCCGGACGGGACCACACAGAGGAGAATGGGCGGTCGGCGACCGGCCCCGATGGGACATACGGCGCCGGCAATCATCTTGGTGGCCGCCAGCGCCGTACCTGAGTCGTGCCATGGCGGTGCCGTGGCACACTGTCTTTGCACCCCTGTGCATGGCACTGTGCATGCCATGCACGGGCGGAACGTGCTAAGTTGGTCCACTGTGCATGCATGCACAGTGGACGTGTATGGCACTGTGCACTTAAGTGCACAGTGTCACTGTCCCCTATTCATGATTCCAAGCGCCCACACATCGAGTGCAGTGTCTCGGGAGCTGTGCATAAATCAAACTCCCAGAGTTGGAAGATGGGTGTCCTGGCTGGTGTGCTATTCACAGTCTGCTCATTTTTCATAAATGTAAACGTTAAAAGAAATTGAGAATACTCATCTAGGAGGGTGTCATCTGTCCGTCCAGTGATTTATTTAGTGTGTCGAAAAATCGTCCTTCTCCCCCCTCCGACGAAGAGAGAAAATCAGATCCCACAGACGACGTCACTGTTGATGCGATAAAAATCACTCAGCAGGCCGGAATGGGAGAAAGAGTCATTTCCTGTCCACTGGGTGACTTCGGCCTCGTTCGGTGTTATTTGGAGTCCCCGACAGTGTTCCGGTGAAGTTGTACGACGGCGATACGTACATCGATGGCAGTGAATGAAAAATATAAGTGCAGAGAAATAAAATAGATTAACACATAGATTTACATAGTTCGGCATAATGCCTACATCTACAGGCATTTGGGGAGGAGAAATCCACTGTAATATTCTTGTTTATAGCCTCTCATAGTCTCTTATATCTCACTGTATAATAGTGATGCTGTATATAAATTTACTGAAGGAGAGACATTCGTTGGAGCGCTATGTTCTTTGGTTAGAGGAGAAGTCGAAGAGGAAGAAGAACCGAAGACGAAGAAGAAGAAGCTAGGAGAAGAAGATGAGGGAGCCTCTATTTATCTTGATTTCCTTTTCCCGCGTGATCCCCCTGCAGGTAAGGCCATGCCTTCTGATCGTGCCCCCTTGACATGCCTATTACTTCCTGACAGCCCCACGTCCTGCTGTCCCCTAGCCCTTACTCTCTGCATGCCTCCTTGCCCCTTGTCCCCTACTAGGCCCAAGGCCAATAGCTTTATCCCCTCACAACCTTTACATGCACCATATTCGTACGTGCATAATGTAGTGGGCAAATTTATAAAGTAGGAAAAATATTATATTCTTCATCTCAAGATTTTATTACTCACCCAAGAACTACTTCAGTCGCAAAAAAATTATATAAAATTAAACTTATAAATTGGCGTGGTTTGATCATGTAATATGTTACAATAAAAATAGATTTATAATCTGACGTACCACATCATGACACATAATCAATTTATGGGTTTAATTTTTCAAAATCTCTTTGAAATTAAAGCATTTCTTTATTGATAAACATATAATTTGTTAATAGAGATCAAGTATTGTCATATCTGCATATAAATCTTACATAAAAAAATTTACATACTAATATGACTTAATATAATATGTTAGATCTATTTTATAATAAAAAAATTTATAATTTGATAAATTACACTAAAATCATGTCATTGTGTAAAACTTGTGTATAGACTAAGCATTTATCTTTGAGAAATTTTAAGAAAATTGATAAACACATCACTTTTCACAACATTTTAGGTAACTATATTTTAAAGTGAATGATATTGAGATAAAATACCTTAAAAAGTACTAATATCACTTTATAAAATATCATTATTTTAAAACATATATTGTCAAATATGTTAACGTAGCATTAGTCAAAATTTAAACCGCATGTATATAAACGTCAAGGCATTCTCACCATTGCCGTCACTAACGCATCGAGTATGTATATATGCACATGCGTGATACGTACATTGTCGGTACGCTAAAGTGGATGCCTGCACTATGCAGATAGGCTGTCGGTACACGTTTTGCAACACAAACCGTGTGAAACTATCCAAATTAGATCCGCTAGAATTAAGATTTTGTTGAAGTATTTCTTTTAACTCTAAAGTCAGCTAGCAAACATGGAGTGTTTTTTTTTTTTTTTTAAGTTGACTATATCTCAAGTTTTATCAATCAATCGGCCTCACTTTCGGTAGAAAAATATTATGCACAAAGAAAAGTACTATATTACTGTATTAAAATATAAAATAAATAATAAAATTTATCTCTTTCTCATTAATAAGTTTTGAAATAAATGGCCGTTATTTCACTTAAGTTCAAATTCTAACTCTACACTCTGTCCTATTTATATAAATATTTTACGTGTTGAGCTTATTCATTAAGAGTAAATCTAGTCTACATGTGAGATGAAGTATTCAGATATAAAATAAATAATAAAATTTATCTATTTTTATTAACTTAAATTTTTGAGATAAGTAGTTATTTCACATCTTATATTAACATATAACTAACATGAATTGACGAAAGATTAATTGGAATCTCAGCTTTGTCCATGGCATGGGCATCGAGAAGGAGCTTGAAAATTTTAGAAAGATAAATTCTATTTATAAATCGGTGTAAAATACACAGCACTGCCTACTGCATGCTAATGTGGCAGGATTTAATTTGTAAAAAAAATTTATAGATTTAAATTTTACAAATTAAATTGTGTCACAATAATGATGTAGATGCATGCTGTGTTCTCCACACTTTAGAATAGAATGACCTACTAAGAAATTGAACAGCAAATTTGGAGTTATAGATTTTGCAGTATTTATATATGATAATTTGTGTGAACTTCTTGAACACCTTAAATGTTTAGTAAATACTGTAAAACCGGCGTTCACTTTTGTTGTATTTTCCTTCATTTTAAGCCTTTAAAATTTCGGAATAAAGCTACTTAGATGTGCAAGTGTAGTGAGCTTTCTTACTTTATATCTTTACAATTTTTTTGGTTGATTTCGAGGTTCTTCCCTAGCTCGTGACTTCATGCTATATGTAATGTGCGCCCCGTCTTATTGTAAAGTCAAATTCGAACAGCATGCATAAAGAATTTCAAAGCAAATGCCCCTCGTATTCCTCACATTTTTAAAGACAAAAACACGAAAAACCTAGTCAATTTAATCGTGTAAAGGTCCCACAACGCTCACCGTCCTCCGCAAGCAAACCCTTGGGGCAGTTTTGTGTATATATACATGCTACCATTTGCTAGCTAGAGAAGAACAAAACCCAAAAACAGCTTGAGATCAAAGCCCTTTCGAAAGTGAACCAAAAGATACAGAAAAGATTGAGATAGAGATGGCAGTGATCAAGAAGAGCTCAGCAGCATCAATCATAAAGAGTTATTTGTTGGTGCTGGGTATAACCATATTGGTTGTATCGGCACAGTTTCGTGTTGGCGAGAGCAGAGCCCTTCGGCCCACGAAGGGCAGTACTCCCATGGCGGCATGCGGTCAACATGAGGCCGATGGAGCTGATGATCAGCCAGTTGGAATGGGTTCGTTTGTGGACGTTTCCTCTAACAACTCGAGCAGTAGAACTCATTCTCCACAAAGGAGCTTGGACGCTAAATTAGCGTCTGGCCCGAGCAAAAAAGGCCCTGGTCATTAATTACCCTTTGAGCACTGCAGCTGATCTTCACTTTGTGTTCCTGTATTCGTTTTTTCAGGGTCTTGTTGCACAAAGCCACAAAATGCGAGTTACATTAACTTCTTTTATCTGTTTAGGATTTTCTCACACACATAGATAGCTAGTATAGTTTGTAATCCTAGTTGTGAATTTCGAAATTTTCAGATGCATGCATTAATAATCATCTTGCAAATTCTCTCTCTCTCTCTCTCTCTCTCTCTCTCTCTCTCTCTCTCTCTCTATATATATATATATATATATTTGAAGATCCATAACTAAGTACGTATTCGATATAATTCATGCGCTCAAGATTCATGATGAATGTATTTCGGAAAGAGAACTTTAATGAATTCGTAACTGTTCGATAATTCAATTAACGATGTCCAGACTGACTTCAGAAACAGGGAGGAACCCATTGTGATCAACTTGTGAGTAAAAGACTTTTTCTCTTTTCTTTGGTTTCCTTTTTCGAGCAAAGACAAAAGATCTTACGCAGAAATATACAAAATGTCAACCTGATCTTCTTCGACGTTGAAGTCAAAAGAAAATCAAATGTACAGACAGGGACAGATATTCCCCCCACATGTTTAGCGCTGACTTCGTGAACTGGTGCCTAATTTTCTACGATGACCACCTTAATTCTGATAACATTATAAGAATGTTGCTCTTGATCTCTCGTGGCGTGTGATATATAATATATTATGTAATATAAATTCCATGTTCCAACTAGTTAGATCTGATTTGGAAAATGAGATGAGATGAATTGAATACAATATTATTAAAATATTATTATTATTTTAAAATTTTAAAAAATTAAATTATTTATTATATTTTATGTGAAAATTTAAAAAAATTCTAATGAAGAGGTGAGATAAATTGAGATGAAACAATCTCTGAATCCAAACAGAGTACATAGGTTCACACTACCTGTGAGTGTTGATTAAAACGATGATGAAATTATAACGAATCAATTGATATATATCGGTTTAAGTTGCTACTAATAACTAGCAGGAACAGTTTATTACTCATGTAAGAGTTGCAAAATATAAATTAAGATATTTTATAATTCTATCTAAACATTTTTTGAAAATCTGAAAAATATGAACTTGGTCTATAAACCCCACAACATTAAACTGTTTGGCGAACTTCAGACGTATTAAATGCAATAAAATTCACGTATTTGTCTATATTTTTTTGAATCGTGGAAAATATAATCTAGATTAAAAAATTAAGTAAAAGTTCACATCACAAATTGTCGGCCTAAATCAGGGCCTTTATATGCTACCCACTCGATCGAGTCCATATTTTTCACGAAAATAATATAAAAAATAATAATTATTTATGACGAAAATAAATTTATTTTAATAAAAAATTATCATTTTCTTAACAGATAGTTAACTACAAATAGGCAATTTTCTTGTAGACTACCACCCCTCCAAATTAAGAAGAAGAAACAAACAAACACAAGCAAATTAAAGTTAAAAACTTTCTATATGGAAGGGATGCAAGAAAAGCGAGAGAATTGTATTACTAATTGATAATTGGCCTGAGAGACACCATTTTAGACCATATTATCCTTTTATTTATTTATTTATTTATTTTGTTGCTTATGATTGTGTGGTTCTATTTCTATCTGACTTTAGACCATATATATATAATATATCTCCAACTACTCATGTTAAGAAGTAATAACTGTCTTGAAAAAACAGTACTTTTGTGTATCATCTGTGCTATAGAATAAATACTTCACCAATCACCATGAATCATTCTGTCAAACTTAAGCTACAGGCATGCAGCGCAGCAAATGAATGAAACACACGACTGTAAGTAGGAGCCGAAATGTTTGGTGGCTCTGTGGCAATCACAAAAGTTGAAATTCAATCTCAGGATCGAGCGAGGGCCCAAAATTCATTAGCAGTCCTTTGCTGGCAATTGAAGTGATATGAATTAGTCAAGTCCAAGCCTCCAAAATCAATAGGAGATAGTGATACGTGAAGGGTTAATTGGAATGTTGGAGAGTCAAAAAGCAGAAAAATATAGGTGATCTCCTCAGGCCTCCCTTCCATCATGGAATAATTGAATATATTCCGGTACTGCTTGGACCAAAAGCTTAGAGGAATAGCAGGTGGCCTAAACCATATGAATGCTGAGTCATGCTCCGGGTGTAAAGTAAAAGGATGAATGAATGAGAGCACCGTTCCCCACCTACCTGCAACCCGATGTCGTGGGAAAACAACCAAAAGGAAAGCAGGCATAGGAACTGTCTTTTTCTCTGGTTTTTGTTTTTAAAAAAGGAAAATGTAATCGTGACTATATATAAATATATATATATATATATATATATACTGTTTTCTTTTTGAATCGTATTATATTTTATTTTAAATTGTTAAATAAGGTTAAATCGAATTACCTCGTGGAAGGAGCATAATTCTCATAAGGTAGATCTTTACTCGTCTTACAGTCCACGTTATTTTGTTGATTGCACTTCTACGTCGCTTAAAAGTCTAGTAGGGTCTGCTAAAAAATTTCACACTTTAAGATCAAGATATCTAAATAGTTTCTCTAAAAAGATGAAGAGAATTTTTATCTTTTTACTAGATTTTTTCACTTATCACATTTAGTGTACGTAGACTCTTATTTAAAGAATTTTCACACTTAAAAGTTAATTAACTTCTTTAAAGTTGTGGTAGTGGTGAGGAGTTAATAAATACTTTCCTCACCCATGTGGATACAACTTGGTCATGAGATTTACCCACAACGTCCTACATAAAATTTGTCATTATTTTTATGTTTATCACTTAAATGAATAACTATTTAAAATGTGGTAAATTAACGTATGTAATTAAGGATTAAATAACTTAAAATGAGGTACATTGCTTCTCTTAATTACGTGAATGCATGGTACAAATGTACGTAAGTTAATTCTCAAGAAGGATCAGACCATAACCCAACCCCAGACAGGAATAAGAACAAAAGATGTCAACACCATTAATCACCACCTACCTACATTAACGTACATGACGTCATTGAAGAAGACCTAAAAAGGAAAGCAAGAATAAGAACTTCTTTCTCTAATTTTTGTGTTTGATTTGTAAGCAAAAGAAGTAAAGAATCAATTGTCTGAGATTGAGGCTACATGATCTGAAAACTATTTTCAGGAATAGTATTTTTTTCTTTTCTTTTTTCTTTTTTTTTTTTCTGAAAAAATCTGAAAATAGTTTGGATACTCCTTTTTTTTTTAATCAGTAAATAAGATTTTGTTGATCGTATGAATAGGCAAAAGCCCAAGTACATGCCGGGTGATATACAAGAGCAACACCTAGAATTGATACTCTAGTGATACAAGAAATTCATGGGAGGCCGTGCCATTAAAATCTATTACAATCGACGATTAGAATAAGGTGTTAAAAAAGAAGGTTCAAAGCTCATCCATGACCACTCTCGGTCTTCAAAGTTTCACTTGTTCCTCTCCATCCAAAGACACCACCATAAGCATATTGGAACCATCTTCCAAATTGCGACAATTTGAGACCTCTCTATGAAGCTAAGAGGTCGATTACCTTCTTCGTATCACCCAAGTAATACCCAACCTAGCAAAAAAAGTCATTCCACAAAATTAAGGTAATCTCACAATGTAATATTAGATGATCGACGTATTCTCCACTCTTTTTACACAAACAATATCAATCCAAAAATATGATTTGTCTTTTCCTTAGGTTGCCGATAGTGAGAATATTTCTCAAATAAGTTATACATACAAAGAAAATGCCTTCAGTGGAGCCTTTGTCTTCCAAGTGCTCTTCCACGGGAATGGATTTACATTACTCTTAGAGATGGATTGGTAAAATGAGCGTATTGTGAACTTCCCTTTCACCGAGTGTCGCCAAAAAAGCATGCCCTCACCTCCCCCCTCATAATATATTAGATTGTAAAACTCAGAGACTGCTTAAAGTTTCCAATCATGGACAGCTCTAAGAAATGTGATATTCCATTTGGGAGTGCCATTAGATTAATGGCCAAGGAGGTCCACAATCAAGGCTTCATTCTTGCCATACCAAAAAAGTCTGGATAGGCTTTCTTAAATGCCTTTTGTCACCACACTATATGTCATGCCAAAATTTGATTATGGACCCGTCACCCACCTCAAGATGGGTAAAACTAGAAAATTCAGTCCACTCATATTGAATGTGCTTCCAAAGCCCCACCCCATAGGATCCACTCAGCTAGTTCGAGCACCAACATCCCCATGCTCTACCATACCTTGAGTCTAAAGACGTTCTCCATAAAGCTCCATTTTCTATGAGATATCTCCATAGTCATTTGCCTAACAATGCCTTATTAAAGAGCTACAAGTTTTGGATGCCCAAACCTCCTTCGAGAATTGGGGAACAAACGGTAGCATATTTTACTAGATGAAATTTGAACACGTCATTCATCCCTCCTCATAGGAAATCCTGCAGTATTTTCTCCATGTAGTAAGCCACCATTGATGGAAGCAGAAATAAAGAGAGGAAATAAATTGGTAGGTTGGAGAAGATACTTTAGATAAGTGTAACTCTGGCACCTTTGGATGGGTACATCCACTTCCAACTAGCAAGTTTCTGCTCCATCCCTTCTAGGACATCATTCCAAATGGCTATCGATTTGTAATGTGCACCCAACAAAAGACCAAGATATTTTGAAGGCATACTATTCATATTATGCACTTGCCCCACAAGAACTACCTCTGATTTGTCCAAATTCACTTTTAATCCAGAAACAATTTTGAAGCATAGAAGGAGAGCCATTAATGGACAGATATGATCATGGATGGACTCACAAAATAACAAGGTATCATCGGCAAATAAGAGATGAGAAATATTGAGAGAGCCAATATTCGCCTCCCCTACTGAAAATTTGGATATAAAACCACCCTCCACAACCCTGTCAACATTTTGCTAAAGCTCAGTTTGGATAACGAAACCATCTCAACCCATCTAATCTGATATCATCTCATCATTACAATTTTCACAAATTTTCATATAAAATAAAATAATCAATTCATCTTTTTTAAATCCCAAACAATAATAATATTAAAAAAATATTCTAATAATATTTTATTCAACTTTCAATTTTAATCTAAAACCATCTCATTTCATCTCACAATCCAAACTCCACATAAAATGCTTCCATTACGAAAGCAAATAGTAATGGAGATAAGAGATCCACTGTCTCAATCCCATGAGCTCTGAAAGAAACCGCTTGTTGTGCTGTTAACCAAGATGAATAAGAGTATAGTAGATATGCAATGTTTGATTCATGACCACCACTTTACCCCAAAATCACATCTCTAGAGCATATAGAGTAAGAAGCTCCAATTGACTCTAGGCAATTTCCATATATAGTTTGTAAAGAAGCCCTGGCTCAACTAGAGTCTATTATCCAAACATTCGTTGGTAATAAGCACCGCATCAATTATTTGCCTCCCCTTCATAAAGACATTTTGGAGCCTTAATATTACTTTCTCCACCACCATGCTTAACCTGTTCGACAAGACTTTTAAGATGATTTTGTACATCTCACTCACCAAGCTAATGGGGCGGTAATCTTTAACTTAAACCATCCTTCATTTTTTGGAATAAGAGTAATGAAAGTTTCATTGAGGCTTTTTACGAGCCTTCCATTTTCATGGAATTCTTGAAAGACCCTATGATATCACCATTGATCGCTTCCCAACAAGATTGAAAGAACACCATAGTGAAGTCAATCGAATCTAGAGCTCTTATCCCCCGCCATGCTTTCCAACACTTTCCAAAATGCCATTTCTTCAAAAGGCCTATCGAGCCATCCTTTCACTTGTGAGTTGATAGTATCAGAGGTAAGTTGGTCTAATATCAATTGCCAAGAAAATTGTTTCGAAAGAAAACTCTCATAGTAGTTGAATATGTAATCTCTTATCTCAATTTGGTTAGAGATAGTCATCCTATCTACCGTTAGCGTATCAATGGTGTTTTTCCTTCTATGCGAATTAGCCACTTGATAGAAGAAATTTGTACATTTATTATCTTCCTTCAACTATAGGGCTATTGACTTTTGTTTCCATGATATCTCTTCCATGAGGGAGACCCTCTCAAGTTCTACATGCACTTAAGTTTTGCAAGCCATTTCCACTTTTGACATTTCCCTTACTTCTATTATATTCTACAGACCCTTAAGTTCTTCTAATAGTTGTTTCTTCTGGCCTTCCATATTACCAAACACATGTTCAATCTAATTCTTCAAATTGTTTTGCAATGCCTTCAATTTACATGCCAGAATATAACTTGGAGTTCTTTGAAATTGATAAGAAGTCCACCATTGTTGAACTCGATAAAAAAAAAACCCTCAAATTTCAATCACATGTTCTCGAATTTGAAGCATCATGGACCTCCGTGTATTCCTCCACGATCAAGGAGGATGGGAAAGTGGTCTAAACATAGTCAGGGAAGACGCTTTTGAATGAGGTTTGGAAAATGGGTTTCCCAATTCGAGGAAACCAAGAATCTATCAATCCTCAACTATGAAGGATGTTCACAGTTGCTTGTCTAAGTGAAGGAACCATCTGCAAGAGGGATATCTAATAGATCTTGGTTAGAAATGAAGTTAGAAATGTCTACCATTACTTAATTATAGTTGGAACCACTCGATCTTTCGCTTGGGAAATGAGCGACATTAAAATCACCCCCCAATACACCAAGCCATATCCCAGATGCTACATAGCCCACCAATTCATCCCATAATAGTCTTCTTTCTTGATCTATATTAGGCCTGTAGACAATTGCAAAGGCCCATTAAAGCCATCCCCAACATTCTTAAATGAGCAAGCCATCGTGAAATCCCCTATACCATCCACCACCTATATATCCCACATCACTAAAATGCCCTCGATGCTCCATTAGAGGCTAGATAATGCCAATCCACCAGATTACATGCCCATAAACTCCTAATGATGCTTGAGGAGACAATTCAAATTTGTTTCTTGTAGATATATAACATCACCTCGCCACATTCCAAGAAATTATTTTTGGATTGTGAGATGCTTTTCCTTCTCATTCAATCTCCTTACATTCCAAGAAATTATTTTTGGCTTCATTGTACAACCCCATTTCGCTAGCCATTAGCTATCCAATTAAGTCGCTTGAGCTCTCTAGCTCTTTTCGTAGCTGAGTTAAGCTCACCATCCGTGCTAGCCTATCTTTTTTCAACCTCAACAGTTGCAAGTAAGGCAATAAATTGTTCTCCAAAACCATTACATGCAATCCCAACACAACATTGTATCTCCTTAACTTTATAGAGAAACCATTCTAAAGCCTAGGTTTCAATAAGTGTACAGAGTTCAATGGGGTAGGTGCCTCCCATAACCTCCATTACCACCTAGAGGACTGGACAGCTCGAAACATGACCTCTGCCAATACTTCCTCACACCTCCATCTAAACTGCACAAAAACTATAGCACCCTTGGAAGATTCAACCCCTGAAATGGTCATTTCGTGGTCCTTGGCATGAGAGACCTTATCGAAGCCAAAGCCCGCCTCCAATGGAAGTTTTGATCCACTCTGAGGAGACACAAATAGGACCGCACCCTCAAACCCCTCAATTTCAACATGATTTTCTAGCTCCGAGATAGTTACTACGTCCTCAAGTGTCGCTAGCGTCGTCGCCACCACAAGGGCATCTGGGATGTTGTCTGTTGGATCGCCCACGTCCTTTGACCCACTATGAGGAGACAGGTAGGATCGTATTATCTAGCTCTGAGACTTTCTCTAGTATCACTAGCATCGTCGCCACCTCAGCGGTGACCGAAATGTCGTCCACCTGATTGCCCACATCCGTCGACCTAGTCTGTGTTGTCCCCCCATCCGACAATACCTCGACGCCGATGGTGGTTTCTCGATTTTGGAGGCTGGGTTGATAGACGGGCTTCGGCCTTTCCGGGGGACTAGGTTAATTTTGGCCCGCCAATACTAGGTTACAAATAAAGCCGAATGGACTGGGCACTTTCCTTTTACGGCCCACGAGGTATGTGCCGCACAGATGCTTCTTTCTCCCTTACACAGCCCACAATCCACGGATTCTTTAAGCTCAACCCGAGATGTTGATTTATCCTCTAAATAAAGCTATCGATCATTTCCCTCAAGTCAATTATCTCCCTTTTAATGCTATCTAAAGCCATCTGCTCTGCACCACATACATCCTTGAAAGAAATGCCTCAGTCTTGAAATTGATATGTGAAAGAAATGGGTAATTAGCATGCACTTTCTGAGCCAAACACGTACACCACACAAACATCCTTGAAATTGATATTTAATATCTAATTTGCAGTAGGATTTGTGCCTGGAGGGAAATGCCTCAGTCCTGTGCCGAAAGAATATATTCATGATCAGTCATTAGTCATATTGTAGGCAATATCTAGGGCAAGATCTTCTGGTGTTCCTCTCTTACACACTTTGGTTGGTCATCAAGAATTTTTTACATCATAAAAGTTTCTTTTGCTTCTCTCTACGGAAACCCATCATTCCCATTGATATTGTATAGAGCAGTGAGAGATTCTTAGCTTGTAGGATTGTCTGGTTATTTATTGAACAGGAGCTCACATTGGTCCGGAGCCTACAACTGATAGATTTGTTGTTGTAATGGTATAATAAGTCGTATTCATTTTTCCTTGCTATTTATGAAGCTGACATGTTAATTAAGTTCATGTGGGATAAAGGAATGTTAAAAAATGATTTGTTCATGATAGAAATTGCCTTTGTAGCTTTCATGTAAGTAGCAAGTTATATGAACTTTATTTCTTTATTTTGGTTCACATTGTGATGAACTTGCTTTGATCTTGATAATAATTGGATGGACTTTAATTTGGTTTATTGAGGGGTAGACAGAGAAAGTTTCACTTTATTTTGGATTTTCTTTTATATCATTTAATCTATTTTAGTACAAATTAAGTGGATTTTTATGTATTACGTTTTAGCACCTTTTTTTTGGTACTACAATCTTATTTCCGACGATTTAATGTCGCAGCAAATGAATATTTGCCGCGATTTATTATCGCCAGAATAATATTGTTCTTAATAGCGTCCACTTCCAGTTATAAAAATACCACAAATAGTCCAGTTGCATCAGTATTATCGCCAGAAAAAATATTTTGCGTCAAGAAAATTTGCGGGAAATTGTCTAAGACGAAAATTAACCATGGTTTGTCTTCTTTTACCGACGAAATATGATACTTTTCCGGCTATATAAATAGCCAAAAATGAAAAATTCTGGCATTTTTTAGTATTATTTCTAGTGAAAATGCTTGCCAACAATATCTATTTTTCTTGTAGTGTATATATGATTTAACATCCTATCTATTAGGACACCCAAGAAAATAAGTTCTTGACAGATATGTTGTAACGCTAGGACAAACGATCGAGATACATGCATATGATAGGGCATTGCAATTCTTAGAAAGGAAAAAGTAGCCAAACAGAAATTAATATCGCAGAATCCTCCCTTGTTCATGGCTAAAAAATTACTTCGACTCATCTAAGTAAAGTTTCGAGTCAAGAGCCTATTATTATTTGGGGGAAGAAACTAACCTAAATTAGCCCAATAGATGGCAGTTTTTTCATAACCCATCAATTTTAGAAGCAGGTCGGTGCCAAGGCCCACATAATGAATTTTGATATGAGGTTGCGTGACTTAAAAGGCAAACGAGCCGACCATAGAGGCATTACAACATGGATGACAGGGAAAGCCAACTATTCCATTAAACATAAAAGACAATAAAAAACCGTCCCCATCCATCGGGTAAATGGAGATGTGATAAGCACCATCCTGACAAATTCCCAACAAGGTCTTTTCAGCAAAGAGTAATGCAATCATTTAAAAAAAAAAAAAAAAAATTTACTATTAAAAAATTAAATTTTTATTTATATAAATTTCGTATTTATTTATTTTTTTCAAAATAATTGTATTTACACTTCATGACTTTAAATGTCATTTCTCTTCGGCAAAACCATGAAACAAGATGTTGCATCAATGGCATCCTGTAACTGATCCAAAGCTCAGTTTGCAAAGAGAGATAATATAGCCATGACACAGTAACCCTAAAGATGTGTTCTGTCATGGTGACAGTCAAGGTGATGAGGAGCCAAAGAAGCTAGAACTGGGATAAATTGAATCCTTTGTGACGAGGATGAGCATCAAGACAGAGTGCCAGTGCAATCATCCATGCGAGACACAACTTAAAACTTACGATGAAATTGGCCTAAAGCATGTGAAATCAACAGTATTTACAGAACGAAATCAACCATATTCATCCCGGACGTACGAGCAGATATGGAGTGAGTAATGACATGCCTATACTGATCACATTCTATTCCAAGAACAATTCTAATAAGATCCTAACCGAAACAGGTGTTGTCCCTGCTCAAGTATCACCAACGTATATGCACCAAACACGGCACTGATGTAAGAGTAATTCTACATACAACCGCGAAGTGCGTAACCGTCGCGTAATCGCTTTGAAAAAGAGTGGGGTCCACTATTAAAAAATTAATTTTTTTCATGTGGGTCCCATGTTTTATTCATTTTTTTCAAAACGATTACGCGGCGGTTACGCAATTCACGGTTGTAAGTATCTTTTCTCCTGATGTAAATGGTGCATCAGGACGTACATCCACTAACCAGAAAACAACTCTCTTTTCCCTGCTATAGACTTGAAGCAAAATCAACCTATCAAAAGGCACAGAGACACATATCATCACCTACGAAAAGCAGAAATTTGAACTGGGCAAGAAAGACTCACGCAAGATTAGCTAATGTCATTGTGATTGCAAGCTAGATTTGAGGAATGGAAACTTTTCATAAGAATATAATTTACACATAGCCACGTCGATGTTACAGATCCATAAAAGAGTAACGTAGCAACACTGGAAAAGGTTCTTTGATTTGTGAGGAACATCAGCTAAATTATCAGAAATATGCACGACTCCAAAAGTATGCACTAACGTTCAGTATAACTGCTTCTGGCACCAGATTTGAACAATGTATTGATGCAGGGTATCAGTTATAATCATGCTAAAATGAATAATCGAAACTACTAAAACATCATACAATTATATACTAAAATTTGCAACAATTTTACATCCAAGCAAGATTGAATACAAGACTAACTTCTGTATTACACATCTACAAAAGGAATTTGCACAAACAAAATAGAAAACTGTAATTAAGAGGCCGGGAAATAAATATACAAACACGTCAAACATCCGTACATACATGCAATATAATTGTTCAAGTTGATACCATCCAGAATTTTAACTAAAGATATGTAATGCGTGCATAAATCTATGCTCATATAAAAACAACATAAATTTCTTAAAAGTTCACGAGCAATCATGTTATAAAGGAGCAACAAAAATTCCATATATACACACCTACAGCAAGAACAGAACAGATGAACTTGTGCAATTAAATCAGTAATCATAGATAAATATAGAAATTAGGACTGCATATTTATACTGAAACCTAAAGCTAATCATAAAAAATTTAAACTAACGTGAGAAAATCATGAATAAGCTAAGATAAATAAATAGCACTAGCGGCTGGGAAATGATACAACCAAAACCATAGTCCGTGGGGGAAAAATTAAACAACTTATAGGATAACATTTGAGAAATCACAGAAATGGTGCAAATACATTTTTATCACATGGTGCACCAATCAGCCTGCCCTTGACACAGACAGTAGTACCATGAAAAATGGTAATCAGATGCATGCCATTTGTTCCTGAACAGAGCTGCAAACTCAAAGGTAGGGAGAAAGGCACAGGCAGCTGGTTTTTCCCACACAGAGCTCCAATACACAATTATTGTCGCAAAACCTCTACCTAACGTATATGGATGAGACAAGAAAATTATTTGAAAGGACTGAATTTAGAGATTCATTACATGCTATATCACTTCATATCCTCCAAGAATATAGCTCTCAAACAAAAAACACAAAAAACAAAAAAACAAAAAACAAAACAGATTAAAAAGAAAAAATCGATTAAAAAGAACATAACTTTCCAATCAGATACCTCAAACTCTACTTAGAGCTTTGGTAAGACAATGGCTAAAACCTATTATTATTTACTTCAAAGAAAAGCATCGAAATTGAACCGCATGACTATTATCGAAAAGGGTAATCATCAGCAGGTAAGCATTAAAATCCAGAAACAGTATAAACAGATCTAATGTGGCATATGCACTATCCAGAATAACAGCAACCCTCACTGGCATAGATCAAGATATAAGCCCTAAATCCTAGACATAGATCAAGATTCAGTCTCATCTGTGGTGGCGGGCACCACGGACGGAATCGAAGTCTGCAGCGCAGTGTCGGCGGTAGATCCCGAAGTGCCACGGCTCTTGACGGTCTCCAGCATGCGGCTGCTGATCTCCCTGGAGTACACCTGGAGGATCTCGATACCATCGTCATCTGCGGAGGCGGAGGCGGATGCGGCGGAAAACGCCTCGTCCTCGATGATGCGGGCGACAGCAGCGGCCTCGTCGTGGGGCAGGGTGCCGTAGCGCTTCGAGAGAACGGAGACAGTGGACAGCGTGTCGATCAGGCGGTTCACCACGGCCTCCCGGGTACGCTCCGTAGGGGGCCAAATGCTGAATGTGAGGCTGTTGTTCCTCGGCTTCTTGCTGGGCTCTTGGTGGGGCTTTTCCTGCGGTTGAGCCTCCATCTCCACCGCAGGCGGGGGTGATGCGGGGGTGATCTCTGAGTCGGACATTATTGAATTTTAGCGAAGTGGAATTGAAATCAACGGAAAGGATTTGAACCGGGCGAACAGAGCCTCTTCAAAATAAGAACTTTCGAGAGAGAGAGAGAGATTGGCCGTGACCGTGCGTCCAGTGAAGGGCTACACTAAGGGCAGTTTTGAAAGATTAGTGGAGAATTTTGTGTTTTATTTTAGTATTTAAAATATTATATTTTAGTATTATTATTATTTTAGAATTTGAAAAAATTGAATTGTGATTTGAAAAGGTTGACTTGTTTATAATATTTTGTATGAAAATTTGAAAAAAGTGTAATGATAAGATAAGAATTTTGTGTCTCATCCCACCCCCAAACCTGCCCTAAGGTTAATATGGATTATCGAGCTGTAATTAATGTTTTATCTCATCTTATATTATTATTATAATTTTTTTAAATTCTTACATAAAATATAATAAACAGTTTAATTTTTTTAAATTTTAAAATAATAATTATAAGAGATTTTTTTCTCCATTTGTTTTAGTGGGACCGAGAAGGGCAACTAAAGGATAAGAGGCAAAGGCTCAACCCAGTACAAGTAGACCTTTTAGCCCAACCCGAGGGTAGACTTCTCTGGACGAAACTTCCATGAAGGAGTGTATTACAAGGGGATAAGACTCGCCGACCTGGAGACCCCTCAAACACCATCCAGCCCTTGAGTGCTTATTCGCGTAATGGGCAGAAAGTATGGGGGATCCTCAATCCTCTAGCATGGAAAGCATCGACAGACCACCAAGGAAGCCAGTAGGATTAGGAAAATCGGGAAATCACGTTGCATTAATGGCACCGTTGCCCATGCTACAGCCACATTAATGGCACTGTCGTAGAGCCACACCGTATTAAAGTACATTGACAAAAGGAACAATACAAAGGACACGGACTCCATGGGGGCAAACACAATCTGTCCCTCCCCCCAAAAAAACTCCTAGTATAAATAGCAACTCTCAGGTACGAGAAACTCTCTCTGATCCATAAACTCTCTCACTTATTTACAAACTTCCAAGAAAATTTACTGACTTGGGCATCAGAGACTCCTCAGCTCCAAGGTCACCATCTCCCAGTTGCCTTCCTCTCTATTTTCGCAGGCCCAGTTCGGAAGAACTAAGTTGCTGGAACTTGGCCGAAAGGCGTACGAAACATGACGTTAACAGTGGTGCCGTCTGTGAGATTGTTATAGATCTTACCTGTACTTCGTATGCCTGCGACAACCAGTTCCAAACAGCTTAAAAGAGAAGCAAAGGAAGCCATGGAGGCAAAGTTGAAAACTGTGGAAGAACTGACCGACGAGGTGCAAACGCTTCACAAAGAGAATGAGTAGCTCAGAAAGCCTAAACGAAGGGAGGACGAGGAGACGGAACCTAGAGATAGCGAGCACATGGGATCTCGGAATCAGGAGTTGGAGCAATTAGGGAGGAGAGGAAGAACATGCAGGATGAGCTCCACAATCTTAAAGGAAAGTACGAAGAGATTGCAAGGAAGGTGGGCACATCGTTGTCGATGGACCAACTGCTCACGAGCACTGGTCTACCCTACACGAAGGAGGTGATGGTCATGCCCTTACCACCAAAGTTCAAGGTCCAAACCATGAAGATGTATGATGGAGATAGGGATCCCCCTGAGCACCTGGAAACCTTCAGGACTCACATGAATTTGCATGACTTCCCAAGTGAGGTGGCATGCAGGGTGTTCCTGCTAACCCTGAAGGGGCCAGCATGAGTGTGGTTCAAGTCTCTGGCGCCTAGATCTGTAGACAGCCTTGGCCAGCTGGGCCAACTTTTTTTGACCCAGTTCATGTCGAGTAGGAAAAGACAGGGCCTAGTAGCGTAACTCCTCACCATCAAGCAGGGAAAGGAGGAGAGCATGAAGTCCTATCAGTCCTGGCTCAACAAGGAGCGCATGACCACTGATGACCAAGACGAGAAAATAACCCTGGCAACACTTCTGGGAGGGGTTTGGCCATGATCCCGGTTCATGGCCAAGCTGGCGAGGAGGACTCCTGTGACACTACGAGAGTTCATGGATCAGGCTGACAACTTCATCAACGCTGAGGACACTCTTCAAGCCTTGTGGAGCCAAGATGAAAGGAGCTGGAGCGAGTAGAGAGGAAGGCGAGGGCCCCGGCTAGGGCTAAGGCCCACGAGAAGCTGAAGAAGAGTTCCCAAGACAAAAGGAGGGAGGAAGCTCTGATGATGGGACCAGGACCTCGATTCAACACCTCTGCCGCCCTCGAAGACGATGACCGAGGTATTGCTCGGCATTACTACACATACCACTGGTCCACCTCGCACAACACCGAGGATTGCTAGCATGAGGGCCGCAACAAGATCGCCCCTACTCACCACTGCGGGGGGACCCCCACTCAGGAAAATCCAGACCATAGTGGGAGGGTTCGTAGGCGATGGCACTTCCTTCTCAAGCAGAAGGTGCACTCTAGGTGGGTTGAGTACCATGAGGTGTACTCGGCAGAGTACCACCTTACCAAGCACTAAATGGGTGAGTCGACCCTAGTCATCTCATTTGCATAGGTTGATAAGGAAGGGGTCCTGTACCCCCATGATGATGCACTGGTGGTAACCATGTTGTTTGCCAACTTCACCACCCAAAGAATCCTCGTTGACAACAGAAGCTCAACGGACCTCTTGTTCTAGGAGGCTTTCACAAGGATGAGAATAGATGTTGCTCAGCTGCACCCAGCCCCCATGCTGTTGAGGGGCTTCTCCGGGAGTATGGTTCACCCTACGAGAACCATCACAATGTTGGTCTTTGCAAGCAGTGCACCCCCGTCGTCGTACACACCCTCAACAGCTTGCGGGCCATCATGTCGACCTACCATCTCAAGATGAAGTTCTTAACTCCCCGTGGAGTGGGAGAAGTCCAAGGTGAACAAGTTCCGAAAAGGGAATATTACGTCCAGGAGTTGAAGTAGAAGGATGGTGGGGTTACCAGGGACGACCCCTCTAGGAGAGAGTCGGTCATACACCGCTTGGAGAGTCCTGACATGCCTTAGTTTATGACTAGCACAGCCAGGCTCGAGGGGGGAGTGGGAAGGTGCAAGGCCCAGCGGCAGAGGCAAAACGAGCAAAAGCTCCCCGGCTGACTGGCCGAAGTTCCAATTTACCTTTTCTTTTGTAATGCCTTATTTAAATACTCTAAACTCTTGTTATTTAATGAAAAGCATGATTTTTCAGACAATGCAACACATCTAATTCAAAATTCCGCTTTATCAACAAAGCACCGACAAGACGAACTTCAATTAACAAAATTTGCAACGACAAAATCATCATCAAATCAATGCCTACCTTCCTTGCGATGTCAAAAGGCGGGAGTGGGTCTAGCCCCAAATTGTCCGAACAGTGTACCTCCCACAGGATCAAGGGAAGAGTTAGGCTGAACGCCGCTCTACCTTCTCACAATAAAGAGTGGGTCCTGCCCCCCAACGGCTCGAACAACTTACCCTGACCCCCATCACTGTAAAAAGTGGACCAATCACATTGCTGTATGAATAAGTTACCTCTCTCACAGGGTACCAAAAAGAGAAGGACATCAAAACCTGCTTCATCCTTCCCGCGCCGAAGTGCGGGTCAGCCCTCAGCGGCCCAAAGATAAAAACTTACCTTTTTTGCGATCATCAATAGGCGAGAGCGGGTTTAGTCTCAAACTACCCGAACAACGTACCTCCTACGAGATCAATGGGAAAGCTAGGCCGAAGACCGATCTACTCCTCTCGCGATAGAAAAAGGGTCCAGTCCCACCGGCAGCCCAAACAACTTACCCCAACCTCGGTCGTAACGAAGAGTGGATCCAGTTCCCCCGGCGGCCAAAACACTTTCCTTCCCTACGATGTCAAAGAGCGGGAGTAGGTTCAGTCTCAAACTACCCTTATAGCGTACCTCCCACAAGACCAAAGGGGAGAACTAGGCCGAATGTCGTTCTACCCCTCCCACATTGGAGAGCAAATCATGCCCTTCCGGCAGCTTGAAGAACTTACCTAAACCCCTATCGCAGCAAAATGCGGACTAGCTATATTGCTGTCTGAATTACCTCCCCCGCGGGGTACCAAAGGGATGGGTGTATTGACTAAGGCTTCTTTATCCCTACTGCGGCAAAATGTAGGTCAGTCCTCAGTTGCTCGAAGACAAAGAGTTACCCTTCTTGTAAGTGTCAACAGGCAGGAGTGTGTCTAATTGCAAACCGTCTGAAAACTTACCTCCCTGTGTGGTCTAAAGGCTGCTCTACCCTTCCTATGGAGGAGTGCGGATCCAGCCCCCCCGGCAGTCCAAGTACTTACCCTGACCTCTGCTACGAATGAAGAGTGGGTTCAGCACCAGCCTAACCCAAATCTTTCATTTCCTTGCCATGTCAACTATCGGGAGCGGGTTCAGTTTCAAACTGTCCGGAAAAATTACCTCCCAAAGGGGTAGAAGGGATGAATTGAGAGCCAAAGGCCGCTAGGACCCTCATGCGGAGGAGAGCGGGTCTAGCCTTTAGACTACCTGGATACTTACATCTACTACCATCGCAACGAAAGAGTGGACCGGCCCCAAGGTCGTCTGAAGAAGTTACCTCCTTAGGAAATCAAAAGGGTGGGTTTGACTTGAGGCATTCCAACATTTCCCTGATAGAGTGCGGGCCTAGTCTTTTAGCTACTCGATATCAATAAAGTCTCCATAGATGAAACGTCGTAGCAAGGGGCCACACGATGTCAATGGGCGAGTGCAGGTTCAATCTCAAACTACACAAACAAATTACCTCCCTGGGGGTAGGTGGGGTGAGTTGAGCCTGAGGCCATCAGACCTTCTCGAGGAAGAGAGCGAGTCTAGCCTTTCTACTGCCCAAGCACTTACCCCGACTCCCATCACTATAAAGAATAAGCTGTCCCACGGCTGCTAAAAGAAATTATCTCCTCAGGATTTAAAGGGAAAGGTCGGCTTAAGGCGTCTTGACCTCTCCCCAATGGAGAGCGGGCCAGGTCGTTCGACCACCCGAATACTACACCAAGGAACACGGATGTCAATAACCAGGCAAAAGCGGCAAACAAATCGCATCACAGGCCAGAGGGCTTAGGTTTGCGAAGTCTAACTCCTACAAAGCTAAAGGATAAAATGATGATGACATTCTTATCTTCCAACCAGGGATTAAATGCACTACACCAACGGACAGGAGTAGGTCCAGTTCCAAACTGCTCTAATAGCCTACCCAGACTGAAGAGACGAGTCTAGCCAAAGGCCACCTTATCTCCCTGCAGCAGAGAGCGAGATCAGCCTCACAACTACTTGAATAACCTACAACGGCCCCCAATGCAGCAAAAAGTAGTTCGGTCTTTTTATATTCAAACTTCGCTACCAAAGGGTCACTTGGGGAGGGGCAAAAAGGCAGGTTAGCAAAGCACTTCCCAACCTCTCCCCCCATGGAGGCAACCAAGGTCTCCCTGACTCAACTTAACTCTAAAGGGGGGTTTCTACCCCTCCAAGTTGACGACAACAAGCAAGGGCCGACACGAGCTAATGACACTCCTTGCTTCTTCCAGTTACACACTAGAACAAAGCGCAGCAATGCAGAAAGGAAGAACAAAGGGACTAAGTGGGGTAAAGCAACTCCAAGAGACGGACGACAAAAAAGAGGAAATCGACGGAGTGACATCAACCTTGTCAAACAAAGTCGCCAAATGCCCCAAGGGGATGACTACGTAACAAGGGCGAACGAAGGCAGCACAAGTAGAAGAACGGTCAGCCGATGGGGTAGTCAGGAATAGGTTAGGCACTGGCGGGGGGACCGGAACCGGTGTATGACGACAATCTCTACCTAACGCCAAGCCCAAAATTTCCTGTGACAAAGCCCCTCAGGCCAACCATAAAAGAGAAAAAGAAGAAAAAGGGAAAGCATCAAGGGAAATGTCGGGGAAAAGCGAAATGACAAAAAGGAAATATCGTATAGACAAGCAGCCCGACACAACGAAGTATAAAGCAATTTCATTAATAAGCAAAAATTACATTCAAGCCATATGGCGACAACACACAGGTATGCACATTTACAAAATGAAAAGAAAGAGAAAGAAAAGCAAAATGAAATGATAGTAGTGGCACCAAGGAGCTAAGGCGTGGTGACGTCAGGCACCATGCTCAGAGACCTCGGTATCTAGAGCGTCAACCTCAGGAATTTCGGGATCAGGATCGTCGGGGGAGGGAGCAGCAGGCTCAGGCATGACCGGGAAGGCAGAACATGTAAAAGCATCAAGGATCTCTTTTATCCCAATCTTGCGGCTGAATGTGAAAGTGTCTTCGTCAACAACAACTTGGGTAAGGGCAAGATCTCCCAAATATTTGTCGAGAGTCCGTGAACGTTGCTGCGGTCTCTCTAGGATATGGTCCCACATCAACCTAAGACCTTCAGCACACCATGCCCCCACATGAGATCGCGAACCTCCGAGACCAACTTTAGCTGACTGTCCAAGTGGGAGGTGACCTCTTGCACCCGTGACAGGTCGCCTAGGAGATCGGTAACAAGTTGCTCCATCCGCTGGCCGCCTTCCCTCGCTTTCTTCTTTAGCCTCTTCTGACGGCGATTAAGCTTCTCGTTTTTCTTGCTCTCCTCCTCCAAGGCAAACCGTACCCTCCTCAGCTCTTGCTCCAAGTGTTCCTTATCTTCCCTCTCACTGCAAGCACACTAAAGGGCGGTCTTTGTCATCACATGAAGATCCGAGTTTTCTTGCTTAACGACCTCTTGGTCGTCCATAATAAAGTCCACTAGCTGAGAGGAACTTTGACAACAAGAGAGGTCGACATGGAATGGTCAATAAAGAGAATCGAAAAAATAGCGAAAGAAAGGAAAAAGATGGAAAAAGAAGTCTCTGAACCAACCTTTATTAATTTATTAATTGTCAGAAAATTAACAAAGAATTACGGCATCATGTGCTCATGCCATGTGTTGGTTGACACATGGCATTAATATATAATGCCATTCGAAAATCTTCACTTAGTTTCTAGATATGAGCTGATGGCTAATTAATGTAAATTTTTTAGATTTTATATATTAATTTTATAAAATTTGAAAACTTATAAAAATGTGAAATTTCAAGTACTAATTTTACAATTAAGCTAAAATAATTTTTTGAAATGACTTGATATTTTTATTCTAAATTTTTATAAATTGAAGAAAAATATAAAGAAGGAACTTAGTTTTATATTCATTTTTTATATTTTAGATTTCTATAAATTAAAAAGTAAAAGATAAAGAAAGAAAGATTATGGCATATAAATAGCTTTTCTGGTTATTATATGCATTTGCTTGTATTTTATAATTTTTTAATTAAAAAATTCATTAATCTGGATATTTATAAATTTTGAACTTCTTAAAATCTCTTTACTTTTTCAGATTTTTTGTTTTGTTTTGTATTTATAATCAAGTCTTTCTTTATAAACTTGTTAATATCATTAGTTTAATTTGGACATCCATTTTTGAGTTACTCATGAGATCAATATATTTTATTCATTAAACAATACCATAATTAAACACGTATGAATCTCAGGGATGAAGTTAGGATTATAAGTTTGGATGGAAAAATATTTTTAGGCTAGAATAAATAGATCAATTGAAGTTTTTTGGAAAATGACCATCAACAAAGTGATACAATATATAAATAGAGTGAGTAAAAATATAAGAAAGAAAAAATAAATTTTGAAATTTCATTATGTTGGGTTATGGAGCCTGATTGATTTTGTGAGTTGTAAGAGGCGCAGACAAATTATTCGCTTGATTGTCGAATGACTTGTAGCTCTAGTGAAGTTTAGACAGTGAGTTCACTCGAAACGCACTTGACAATTAACTCGAGCGAAGCTTGGATAGAGAGATTTTTCAACACTCGCTCCACAATCCGCTCGAGCCAATGTTAGATTGGCTATTCGCTCGCAGTGCACTCAACACCTGCTCGAGTGAAGAACCTTATTTTGCCAGATTAAGGTTTTCAACGTCGTTTGCTATATATGAGTGTTATTTCGTATGTTCTATATCTATGAGTGTTAGATTGAACAGAGAGAGAGAGAGAGAGAGAAGAGGCGTGAGAGCATATTGTGAGAGAGAAAAAATCCTAGAAAGAGAGTTGAGGTCATTTAATATTCTCTAGAATAAAACTCCATGTAGCTTTGTGGATGTAGGCACATTGCTGAACCACATTAAATACTGTGTCTCGTGTGTGTCTCCTCTATTCCTTTGTGTCTCGTTATCAATGTGTGTGAGTGTGGTGTTTTTCACAATAACTGGTATCAAAGCCAAGGTTCGGGTCTGAAGGGAGAACAATAGTGGGAGACATAATGAATGTTGGAATTGAGAAGTTCGACGGCATAGACTTTGGGTACTGGAGAATCCAAATCGAGGATTATCTGTAAAGGAAAAAGGTACATCTTGCTTTGTTTGGACATAAGCTGGATAGATGATGTTGATTGGAATCTATTGGGTCGACACGTTCTTGGGGTTATTTGGCTCACGATGTTTAGATCAATGGCGCACAACATTATTAAGGAGAGAAACACGACGAGTCTCATAGCGACTTTGTCTAGTATGTGTGAAAAGCCATCGGCGAATAATAAGATACATTTGATGAGAAACTGTTCAATTTGAGAATCTTAGAAGGTATGTTTGTGGCCCAACACTTAAATGACTTTAATATGATCACAAATTAATTGTCTTTTGTAGAAATTGAGTTTGATGATGAGATTAGAGCATTGATTATGTTGGCATCATTTCCAAATTGTTGAGTAGGGATGAGGATGTCGGTGAGTAATTCAGCCGGCAAGATGAGATTGAATTACGACAACGTACGTAATATGATCCTTGCTGAGGTGGTGCACAGAAGAATTCTCGTGAGATCTTGAGTTAGGGCTTTGCCCTAAACATTGACAATTAGGGCAGGAGACATGAAAAATTAAGTTCCAAGAACAGGGGCAGGAACAAGTCGAGATCTGGGCCGCAAATCACTTGCTGCACTTGTGGCAAGTCGAGCCACAACAAAAGAGACTGCCGAGATCAGAAACAAACTGAGGATGACGCTATGAACAATGTGGCTGAAGAAATATAGGACGCCCTATTTCTTGCAATGCACAGTACGGTTGGTGATTGGATGTTGGATTCAAGGGCTTTGTTCCATAGCACTTAGCATCGAGAGATCATGCAAAACTATGTTGTTAGTGATTTTGGATAGATGTACAAGACTGATGGAGAGATACTAGATGTAGTGGGAGTGAGTGATGTGCGCATCACACTTCCGAACAAGATCATGTGGACTTTGTAGCAAGTCAAATACGTTCCATATCTTAAAAAAAAAACTTGATTTCTGTGGGACGGCTTGATGACAGCGATTACATAGTAGCGTTTTCTAGTGGAGCGTGGAAGGTCACAAAAGGAGCGTTAGTCTTGGCACATGGTAAGAGAATTGACACTTTGAATTTAACATCATGGTCTAGCGATATGTAGGAAAATTCAGGAGTGCAACAAGTAGGCTTAATCTCACAAATCAAATGGGGATGCAAAAGGAAGTCAGTTTTGCAGTTCCTCATGTAAGCCTAGGGAAATTTCTCAAGACCACAGTGTGGAGGAGAGGTGTGAGAGGTGGGGACAGAGCGTCTGGTGTTCCAAGGACGTTTACACCTACAGATAGTGCTCACATAGTTGCCAGGACGACCAGACCTCCATAGTGGTCACCTATCTTGAATTATATCTTGCTGACTGAAGACGGTGAACAACGGTACAAAAGTAAAATCTTGCAAGATGGGAGATCGAGCAAGTGAGAGTTAGCTGAGAGGCAGGTGACTAGACTTCCGGGGAGAAGGCAGGGGCTACACAAGAGATGGGCACGTCAACTAAAGACATAAAATGTTAGTAACAAGAGATGAGATCAGTCACCTAGATAAGAGAAGGGCACATTAACAACAAGTTCTCTGATGTATGCCAAGGTCAGTTTGAGACCAGATATTCCCAGTATAGTGGGAGTTGTGAGTCACCTAGTAGATGTGTTGACTGAGGGCGATGAATGGGAGAGACTGAAGTTGGGCTTGAATTCAGTATATCTTCTGGCTTGAAGACGGGAGCTGTGAGTTGTAGAGATCATAGGGTAGGGCTGATGCTAGAGATAGTAGCTAGCATGTAGAGAATTAGTTTCCAAGTAGGAGATTGTTGGGTTATGGAGCCTGATTGCTCGCTCGACCTAGTGCTCAAACTAAGCTCAATCAGTGAGTTCTCTCGAGGCGCACTCAACAGTTGACTCGAGCGAAACTTGGACAAAAAGCTCGCTCGAAAGTCAACTCAAGCTAATGTTGGATTGGCTATTTGCTCGCAGCGCATTCAACATTCGCTTGAGCGAAGAGCCTTATTTCGCCAAATTATGATTTCTAACGCCATTTGCTACATATATAAATATATATATATATATATATATATATATATATATATATACTAGGTGAAAGCAACGTGCAATGCACGTTTGCTTAATTTATGTTTAATTTTTTTGTTAAGAATTATTATTTTTATTAATAAGGACATAATGTTTTAGGTTAATTAAATAACAATATAATGTTTATGTAATTTATAAATAATTACATGCTGCGATATATTATAAAAAAAGAGCATTAATAGAAGCTTTAACATGATCTTATAAATAAACATCACAAGCAAAATAGATCATTGCATACCAAAATATCTATCTCTACAACATTTCTGGAATATGCAGGAAAAAAACAGAAAAAAAGATGGTGCATCCGGTAAGACCAAATGTGCATTATTTTGAAATTAAACTTGGGAGGGAAAACATTTTTGTACTTTCTCTAAACAAAATTGAAATATTGTTTCCAAGTAACAAATAATTAGAACATAAATTATTTGTGGAAACATCAAAGGATTCATATTTTAAACTAATGTTTTTATTGGATTTGTATTAATCTTATCCCATACAACTTTGTTAAAACATTACGCTCAAATATTTGCTAGAAGAAAATAAAATTTTTTGTTAAGAACTAATTTTTTATTAATAAGGACGTAATGTTTTTGGTTAATATAATAACGATGTAATGTTCATGTAATTTATAAATAATTACATGCTTTGAAATATTATAAAAGAAGAGCATTAATAGAAACTATAATACGGTCCTATAATTGGTAGATGTTTCTACAAAAAAACTTTTGAATAGCTTTTTAATTATTTATCCACAATGCTTTTTAATTTATTATTTATATATTAAATGAGGTTGAGGGCATGATTGGGCACATCTAAGGCCATGTTTGTATTCAGAACTCACCTAAATTCATCTTATCTTATTATTTCAATTTTTTCAAATTCATATATAAAATATAATAAACAATTCAATTTTTTCAAATTCTAAAACAATAATAATATTAAAAATAATATCCTAATAATATTTTATTCAACTCATTTAAAAATATCTCAATTCGATTATTTTTTAATATAAATTGGACTAATTGTATATAAATAAATTAAACAGTATTTTTACATATATATGTAATGAAAGTGGCTGACATGATATGACATAATAGGCTTATAAAAATAATCATTAATTAACAATCACGAGAAGGAGTCCATATGATGATCTTTTAGTAAATTACCCAATTACTCTAATTGTTCCGTATCTAACTATTTAAGTTATCGACTTGGCCTAGCTATATTGTGATAAATTATTTAGAGATAGATCATGGACTGCTCATCTTAAAGAAGTGCTAGATCTGTTTAATTTTTATTTTTTTAAAATATTATCATTTTATTACTCTTTAATATAGTCTCAAATAATTAGATTTTTTTTTTTATACTTAATTGTCAATCGTTTGGTGTCACATGCATTATATCTTGAACGTACACTTTCACCTATAGCTGATTCGAAACACACACACATATATTTTCATGGTTGCATAATCAATGGTGGCTGGGGGCTTGATTCATGATCATCACGATCTTGGGGATAATAAGATGCCTTACGTCAAGTTTATCTTCTTCTATTTTTTTTTTCTTTTTGGTTGTTTTGGGGGACATGCATGTGTCATCTCTGAAGTCTAAATTTAATCACAACATTTATGACAAAATAAAAAGTTCCCAAAATTGACTATTTATGAATAGGAAATAGAATATTTTCATAAGAAATAATTAATAGTAAATTAACAGATTTTTTATAAAAAAAATTGTTTCTTAATTGATCAACACATGGCTCCACAAAATTTTTAGATTTAATAATAGAGTTAATAATATTGTAATAAAAAGATACATGCACTATATATTTATATAATATGAACCATATTTTTATTGTTAAAAAACACATACTATTTTTGCTTTTCGATTTTCGATCCTCACAATAATTAATAATTTCATCGTTCTGCCTCTATTCCTACCTTTTACCATTCTATATGTATTCTCAATATATATCTTAAAAGCTGTTGAAAGATAGGCTATTTGTAAATTATTATAATGCTTTCCTATTATAATGAATACGAAAAGAAAAATCTACATAAATATGTTTTCCTATTATAACGTATTTTTAAATTGGAAATTGAATCCATGATTTATTATTATAATTGATTTATTATTATAATAAATCTGCTTTATTAGCATATTTAAAGATATTAATAGTGAAATAGAAACCAACAGAAACTTTAAAAGTAGCCACAAACAGAATGTAAAGGAAAATACAATTGTATCCTTGTGTTCTGTAATTATTACAAACGGAGGGAAAGTTCATGAAAAACAACATATTCCGTTAAAATAAGAAATTTTTGTTAAAACAAGAAAATTCCATTTCATAGGCTCTTTATATATATAGAGATGTAATTTCATATGTTCTGTATATGTGCGTGAGCAATTGAACAAAGAGAGAGGCAAGAGGCGTGAGAGCATATTGTGAGACAAAAGAAACCCTAGAGAGAGATTTAAGATTGTGTGAGAAGAGGTAAATTCGTGTAACTCTCTATGTAATTGTAATCTCCTCTAAAATAAAATTCCCTGTAACTTTTTGAACGTAGACACATTGTCGAATCACATTAGATACTGTGTGTTGTGTGTGTGCTTGATTCCTCTATTTTGCAGTTATTTCACTATTTGTCTCGTTATGGTTGTGTGTGGGTCATGTGATGTTTTTTACAACACATTCTTCCAATAATTTTTAAAATCTTACGTGTAGGCTTGTCATATGTTGCAATTAAAAAATAAAAAAGGATAAACTTTGAAAACGAGTTATATATAAATTATGAAAAAGAGAGATAATCATATGTGAAGGATAAAATAAGTTTTGGGTTTTTTAAACGATGTCAAATAGTAAATTATAGTAAAAGTTTATTATAAGTAATACATAAATTACATACTGTGTAGCTAGATATCCATCCAAATACAAATTTTTTCATTAAAAATATTTCATTCAGATAACTATAAAGTTTAAAAGAGAAACAATATAATATTAAATTATAAGTTTCTTCAAATTAATTACAATAGAAAAAACAAACTACTGAAGACCTAAAGCTATCTTAATATTGCTCCTGCATGCATGCTTTTGTACGTACAGATAAATTGAGAAATGACATTCCATTATAAATCAATCGATAAATCAGATATGGTTAAGAAATTTTACTTTTTAAACCTTATTTAGGATAATTGAGAAATAATATTTACCGTCATGAAGTATACAAGCGTCATGCATTTTATTTTTTAAAATAACTAAATAAATATAAAATTTATATTAAAAAATTAATTTTTTAATAATAAATTTAATTCTTTTTTAAAAAGAGTGCGCATCACAGAACTCCTAACATGTAACATTACTCATTCTTTGATAAACATCCAGCTGCTTAATTCTGCATTTATTCTGCATTTGTAACATAACTCAGAAAATGGAAAAATTAAAACAAAAATAAATAAATAAAATAAAAAATATGCATTATTGTATCACTTTTGTTTACCTGATAAAAACATTAACTCTGATGCATGCGGTACTGTGGGGATCTCATGGAAATAATAATAATAATAATAATAATCAATAAAATCAAGATCCGATCCTACCTAATCCATTGTTTGCTTGTTAATGTCCTGAAAATCAAGATCCGATCTTGAGATCCTACCTAATCCATGTTACACCTCTCCATCGTTTAATTAATGGATGATGATTGATTTATTATTTTTTATTATTTTATAGTATATTTAAATTTTTTATTTTTTGATTATTTTATTTTAAATATTTTTTTAACATTTTTAATTATTAAAAAAAATTAAAAAAATATATAATATTATTAATAATTATTTTTTTAATTATTAAATAAAAATAAAATAAAATAATAAATAAGTAATAGGAAGTAATAAATCTATTATATCCTTAATTATTACCCCAAGTGGCCATAAATTGTACACGTGTTTGCAAAATAGGGTAGGTAGTTTGTTAACATTGTTTGGGATTGAAGCCTTTATTCTTCGAATCAGATCACAATCTAAAACAATAATAAAAATAAAAATAAAAATTCCCTGCGTGGCCGGCACCCATAGATATTAATGATTATATATATATATATATATATATATATATGGAATATATCCCTGTCAACATGATCCGGTTGTACCTTAAGTTTTATAAGAATAGAAAAATCCCGATGGCACGTACGTAAGACCTAATATTTAACCTAATTAATTGCATGTGATCTATATGTGAAAATAAATAAACATAAACTTAATTGCATGTGATCTATACAAGCCATCACAACAATCTATATTCATGGATAAAAAAACTCTAGCAATTAATTACAATTATACAAAACAAAGTCAAGTTACTTGGTTTTAACCATCATGTCACGTTGGGACATCAATCATCGATGAAGAGTTAGTAGCAAATGTCTGGCCAAACCTTGCAAGTGGGTCAAACAGTCACAACATTTAAGTGCTTGTTTATGGGCCGAATAGGCACTTTAATAGGATATAATGTTTCAAAAATCAATTTAATTGAAAAGACAATTCTGGAGACGCGAACTAATGATGTCCCTTCTCCAAGGGAGGCACTTGATCACTAAGCTAGGCATACATTTTGATCTTTAAGTGAAATATTATGACTTTTAAACTAGTAATTGTCAGTTGAAAAGTCACAAGTTAAGAGTTGTGATCTTTCATATTGTGTCACTTCATTCTCTATAAATAGAGGATGAGACCCACGAATTCTAACATCCTATTCTCCCATATTTTCTGTCACTTATACAATTTTGTAAAAAAATTCTAAAGGAAAAAATTTAGAATTGCTATATGCATTTAGTGATTTTGTTGTATCTTGGAAGTGAATTGCTTGTAACCCAATAACAAACTCTTTCGAGTGGAAAAAATTATCACCTTTAAGATAGTATTCTACACATGTTAATGCTAAAAATTGCACAACAGACCGAAAATGAGGAAAGAGTCATCCCCGACAATGAGATGATTCGGACGTCGATACGGTGCTCTTCACGTTCATCCATGAAATAAATAATAAATAAGCAAATAAAAATAAATAAAATAGAGACACAGAGATTTACGTAGTTTGGCATAAAAGCCTACATCCACAGGTTGTTTGGGGGCAAAATCTATTATAACAGGTGATGATTTTACAATGTCTCATGGCCTCACATATCGCTCAATACAATGAGATAATTTAGTCTTAGGAGAGTCCATCTAGGGACTAAATTGACTGGGTCAAACCCTCTAGAAACCTATTACTAAGATAAGAGATAAAGCCAAGAAATAAGACAGGAAAATGATAAGACAAAGAAGTTGGCTCAGACTCCTAAAAGTAAAAGGTATCACAAGTCCATTTGGGCTTTATCACTCTAAGGAAATAACCTCTCTATAAGGAGCAATTCCCCCACAAATCTGACAGGCTCTCTCTAGACACTCTTCACCAATTCTCTAGATGAACTCTTTTGAGACTAAATTCTCACATTGTATTGAGCAATATGTGAGGCCATGCAAAATTATCATCTTATATAGTGGATTCTGCTTCCAACATCCCGTGGACGAAGGCTTTTATGCCGAACCAAGTAAATTCAGGATTCTCCTTTTATTTATTTTTATTTACTTATTTATTATTTATTTCATAGATAAATGTGAAGAGCACCGTACTGATGTCCGAATCATCTCGTGGGTCGAGGATGACTCTTTTCCTCTTTTCCAGTCTGTTATGTGAATTTAGACATTAACAATACGCTTCAAAGTCGCATTTATTTTTTCATATTATTATATCCGCACAATTTCTTCAACACATAGTACTACACAAATAATTATATAAATAACAAAATACAAACACACACTTCCTCTGCTTTCAGAGCAGTTATCCACGAACAAGGAAAGCGTAGCTGAAATTTCAACACAATTAAGATAAGATACACGACTGAAAATAATACACAATAGCTAGATTTCTACCATGCTAAGGGATGCATGCATGGATCTCCACTTCAAGGTGAGAATGGCTTCCAAGGGTTCCAAAGATGAAAGAGATTAGGAAGCTAATCACGTCCACAAATATTTATGCAAAGAGGTAATCAAAGTTGAGAGAGGATGTTTGTCATGGAATGGCGTCGACTGCAAACACCCTCCAATGGCTTAGCCCTTGACATGATAAACCCTAAAGCTGGGTTCATGTCCACCATCTCCTTGTCAGGCCTCTCCCACTCAAAGCTCTGAATAATCGAACCCAATACCAATGAAACTACTCGAATGGCCATGCCAGAACCGGGGCATTGCCTCCTCCCCGTTCCAAATGGGATGAACTTGAAAGCATCTCTTTCTCCATTCAATATTGCTTCAAATCTTTCTGGCTTGAACTTTGTGGGATCCTCCCAGAGGTTGGGATCTCTATGCAACGCCCACGTATTCACCAACAACATCGTCTCTTGTGGTATCCTAAACCCACCAACAGTGCAATCTTCTGTGGAGAAATGAGGTATTAAGAGTGGTGCTGGAGGATACAGTCTAAGCGTCTCGTTGATGACACAGCGAAGATAGGGAAGCTTGGAAAGATCGGATTCATTCAACAAGCGTTCGTGTCCAATCTGGTCGTCAATCTCTGCTTTAACCTTTTGCAATTCCTCTGGGTGATTCAGAAGAAGTGACATCGCCCATTCCATGGTCGTTGAAGTTGTATCCGTTCCCGCAACAAACATCATCTGATCAATTAGCATAGATGTTATTGCAATGTTAGAATAAATTTTAATGTAAAACTCTAGCTGCGACGCTAGCTAGCTCCTTGTTTTATTTATTTCAGAAACTCGATCCAGCACTTTAAACATCGCATCACAAAGCCAAGCTAGTTAACATTTTCGCAAGCAAATTCTTGGCATGCAATTTATTATTTTCTAGACATGACATGATATCTTGTTCAACATATTAATGCCACCACCAATAAATCATCACGTGAGGCATTTCTCTGGCCCGGCACTTGTTCAGGGAGTTTGAAATTTGAATTCTACCAATTATATCAAAACGAGGGGTACATAAATTAAAGGCAAAAATAAGATCTTAATAGAGATATTCAGTATCATTTTACTGTCGAGATTTTGTTGGGTCACGGCTTCCTTCAATCAAGACGAAGCGATACGGTTTCGTTTGGATGACAAACATCTCTCAATTCATCTCAACTCATCATTACAATTTTTTCAAATCTCAACATAAAATATAATAAACAATTCAATTTTTTTAAATTTTAAAATAATAATAATATTAAAAAATAATATTTTAATAATATTTTATCATCTCAACTCAACTCAACTCAACTCACTTTAACATCTAAACGTAACCTAATTATGGGAGCTGGGTTGACTATTATGTGAACTGAAATTATTACTGATAGTACTCTCTTAGAACTACCCAATTCATGCACGTACAACTCAATCACTTCAAAAAATAGAATTACTCGACTTGGTCAGCACGTAGAGCCCACTCCTTTTAAATATTAGAGAAATACTTTAATTATAAATAAATTATATAAAAATATTAGTCTATTAATATAATTTGATATAATTTATGAGATTGTAAAATTATTTATATTATAAAATAAATATAATAAATTATATAAAATCATGTTAATTTTTAAAATTATTTTTATATAATTTATTTATACACTCTTAGAAAAAGTTTCTTATCCATTATTTAGGAGAAAATTGGTTAGTGAAACCCACAATTTCAAAAGAAAGAGAAGATAAAAGTTTGCTTTTAAAGGCAGTAAAACTCGAGATATTATATATAAGATGTAAAAAGCTGATAAAGGGCCAAAAAAAAAAAAAAAAGAATGTGTGTGTAATGTCAGATCAGGGCAAAGATATTATGAATTTTTTTAAAAAAAAATTAAAAAAATTAAAGATATAAATATATATATATATATATATATATATATATATATATAAAATCATTCGGCATTCTCGGTACCCATTTTCGGGCTGCACCCTAGCACTAAGTAATTCGTTGAAGTTATGAGTCTGACTTTCAACTTGCACCGTACTTGTCTTTAAAATAAAATAAGATACAGTTTTAAAAATTTTAAATTCCGTGCATTTGTTTTTTAAAAAAAAATAGAATTTAAAAAATAATTCTTTCATATAAATTTAAAACTTAACAATTTTTTTCAAACAATAAATGTGCGGAATATCATTAATCATAATCATAAAAATATTTTTTGATTAAACACCAAATGACTATTTTATTATTTATCTACGGAAAATATCATGTTTCGTTATATCTTGTTAATTTTTTCTTTTTTTTTTTAAAAAAATAACTTCATATCTTGTTAAATTTTAAAGGGAAGTGCTACTCCCACAGCTCTCGCTGGGGATTCTGCGAGTGGTTTTAAATTTTTTATATATATATATATATATATTTTAATATATTTAAATTATTTATAATATTATTAAAAAATATTTACTTAATCATTAAATAAAAAATAATAATAAAAATAAATAAAAAACTTATAGCATTTTTACCGGTAAAAACAAATGGCAAGTTAGTATTTTCCAATTTAGATGCCCCGCTAGGAGCTCCAGCTGAGAGCTCCCGTTGGACTCTAGTGTTTTTTTATATGTATTCTTTTTAATTTTTTTTTATATAGATATTTTTAATAATTTTAAATATTTAAAAAAATAAAATAAAAATTATAATATTATTAAAAAATACTTTCTTAATCACGAAGTAGAATAAAAAATAATATTTATTCTACTTCGTGATTAAGGAAATATTTTTTAATGATTTTTTCTTTTTTTTACTTTCTGATTAATGAAATATTTTTTAATTATATTTTTAATTTATTTTATTTTTTAAAAATATTTAAAAGTTTTAAAAAAATCTATATAAAAAATAAGTTAAAAAAATACACATAAAAAAGTACATGCTAAGCTTAGCAGGAGCCACTAGCAGGGACTGTAGCATGATCATTTTAAATATTTTTTTAAAAAATAATCATAATATTATTAAAAAAATATTTTTTTAATCACGAAATAAAATAAACAATTATAAAAATTTTTTTTTTATAATTTTTTATTTTATTTTATGATAAAGAAAGTATTTTTTAATATATAACTTTTTTCACTTTTTGATTAAGAAAATATTTTTTTAATGATATTTTAAATTTATTTTATTTTTTTATAATATTTTAAGATATTAAAAAATTTATATAAAAAATTACTTAAATAAAACACATAAAATAATACAGCGGGAGCTCCCAACGGGGCTGTAGCATCACCCTTTCCAATTTGAAATAGCGTCCACAAAGGTCGAAGGCAGCACCGACAGAGACTAGAGTACGTTGCTTCGTACCACCGTAAGAAACTAAAGGATCAGCTGATCCTATGAAAATGTAAGCGAAAAAAAAATCATCAGGGAATAATGAAAGGGACTGAAATATGCTGCTCACCATCAGGACGCCTTTGATGACATCATCTGAATATAATTCAGGTTCCGATTCTTGGACAGACATGAGAGTTTCAATCAGCGTACTCTTCTGTTCCTCGTTCATTTCCATGGCATTTTTCAGAAAACTGGTTTTCTTTTGCTTAATCTCCTCTATAAAATGATTCAACAATCCATTTCTCTTACCCTGCAAGCTTCTCATGTTCTTCTCCAACCCTTTGTAGCCAACCCACCTCAAAACAGGAAAGAAATCACATATATTCATTCCCAAGTTGGCAAAGTATATCCCTTTCATATTACGGAGACGTTGCTTCCCCAGATCCGTGCCTGCAGCCTCCTCTCCAACACACGGCTTTCCAGTCACCATTCTCATGATTACATTAAACATCAGAAGTGTGAACAAATACCTAAACTCCACCTTTTGGGGTTGATCTGCATTTGAAGACTTGAACAGTTGGCGAACGAGGGAGTGTACTTCTTCTTGTCGGATGATGGAAGAGTTTTGAAGGCTGTTCTGAGAGAAGAGCTCGAGGTTCAAGAATCGTCGTAGGTTACGCCATAAATGGCCGTATGGAGCCCAGACTGGAGCAGTTAAGTTGTAGGTGAAATGCTCGGCAGCCATGGTGAGTGGACGATTTGCAAATATAATGTCATTTTTGGTGAAGCATTCTTCAACAGCAGAAGGAGAAGACACAACGAGGATTGGGCGAGAACCATATTTGATATAGAGAATTGGACCGTACTGGAACGAGAGAGTCTGGAGTGCTTGGTGGAGAGGTGGTTTAAGGTGGTGGAAATGGCCGATTATTGGTATGGAAAATGGGCTGGGTGGTGAAGAACTCTGGTTGCGGTGGTTCTGGTAAAGAAATTTGGTGATGATCACGAAAATAATGGACAGGAAGAAAGCAGCGTAAGAGAAGACAGCGTTTTCCATGGCTGCGGGCGTACGTGCGGATCTGGAGGAGAAGTAGTTCAACGTTCTTTAATATCCAGATAATACTGGTGTCAAGGTCGTGGTTCTCTACGTTGACGCACAAGAGATTATTTATAAAGAAATGCAATACATTAAGGGTACGTTTGGGTAATGAGAAGTGATGAGAATATTTGTGAATAGTTATGAGTAAAAATTATAGTGAGTTTGTAGATCTCATTAAGAGTATTTTGAATTATTTAGATGTGTGAAGTATATTGAGTTGTTGACTTTTAAGTAAGTAGTTAAAAAATATGTGGGTCCCATAAATATTATAGTGATTTTATTTTTAATAATAAATATAATAATGATTTTATTATAGTGATTTTTTAATATTAATAAATATTGTAGTGATTTTATTTTACTTTATATATAACAATGATAAATATTATAATGATTTTATTTTTAATTTATATATAATAGTGATAAATATTATAATGATTTTATTTATATATATATATAATAGTGATAAATATTATAGTAATGTTATTTTTTATTTATATATTATAGTGATTTTATTTGTTATTTATATATTTTAGTGATTTTATTTTTTATTTATATATAATAGAGATAAATATTATAATGATTTTATTTTTTATTTATATATTATAATGATTTTATTTTTTATTTATATTTAATAGTGATTTTATTTTTTATTTATACATTATAGTGATAAATATTTTTTATTTATATATTATAGTGATTTTATTTTTTATTTATATATTATAGCAATTTTATTTTTTATTTATATATTATAATGATTTTATTTTTTATTTATATATCATTTATATATTATAATGATTTTATGCAACACTTTTGTGAAAAAATAAGTTGATTTGATAACACAAAATCAAACTATTTCATTACATTTTATCTCATCTTATATAATCATTATAATTTTTTCAAACTCTAACACAAAATATAATAATTAACAATTCAACTATTTCAAATTCTAAAACAAAAATATTATTATAAAAATATTTTATTCAACTTTCAACAAAACATCTCATCTCATTTTATCTCATCTGAACTGCATAACCAAACTAGGCCGTACACCTCACTAATAAAGAATAGTTTTTTTAACATTTTTCAAGGTATGATTTTTTTTTTTTTTTTTTACAAAAACTTGTACAATATTTGTCTATTTAATATTTTTAAAAATCATTTTTCCTTATTTATATAGTTTTTATAACAATCACAATGGAGAACAAACATTAGATACGGTATTTAAGGCCCCGTTTAGAAGTTGAACTGAATTGAGATCAACTCAATTCAGTCTAATTTTAACCTGAATCTAAATCTAAACACTCAACTCTCAAATCACTAAATAATCTTAACTCAAAACCTCTTTACATATGAGATTCACAACCTTTTTCAATTCAACACCTATTTACATGCGAGACCCATAATTTTTTTTAACTTTCCATAAATATATTTAAACGCATCTTAACATCTAAACACATCTAAACATATCTTAGATAGGCTCCACAAAATCTACTCCATCATTTCAACTCACTAGTAATATTCATAAAGAACTCAACTCATTTGATCAGCTCAACTTACTACTACTATTCAATGCCGAGCCTTTTTAACACAAATTTGTTGACTATGGCTATGAAGGTGCAGTACTACCAAGGCAATAATGGAGAGTTGGAAAAATTCATTTTGATAGCATGGGGTCTATGGTAACGGAGGAACATGATGACTCATGAAGGTATGGCTCTCACTGCAATGCAGGCAGCAGAAAATGCTTTGATCTCTTATAAAACTCATTTGCAAGCAAATGAGCCAAATGGGACGAAAAGAGCTTATCGATGGGTACCTCCTGATCCAGGAATTCTGAAGTTAAATGTGGATGTAGGGTTTGATAACCAAGGTAATGCAGGGGTAGGAGTTGTGCTTGGAGATACAAAGGGGGAAGTACTTCTCTCGGCTTGCAAGAAAGAACCTGCAGTTACCGATCCTTTGAAATAGAGCTGCTAGCCATATTGAGAGGTCTCCAGATATGTTTCCGTCTTGGGATATTACATTTGGTTATTGAAAGTGCAATATCTTTACTCATGGTACTAAATGAAGTTCAAAATGACAAAGCATCTCGGGCACCTAATGAAACTCTTGTACTATCAATCAAACACCTTATGATGAGAATCCAAAGCCGCACTTTCAAGTAATAGAGCAGCTCATGGGATGGCTAAACATGCATGGAATATTGATGATTAGATAATTCGGTGGAGTTCTTATCCTGATTGTATTACCCAAGTTATTTGATCTGATTCTATGTTAGTAATCTTTTTCAAAGAAATTAATAAAATTTGACTAAAAAAAAAAAAAACTCAACTCAACATTCGAATGAAAGCTAAGTTTTGACATACCTTTTTTAGAAAAATGTGGGGTATTATATTAAAATGTATTTTTGTAAGTGAGTTATTTGTCAATATTTTTTCTTTTAAATACGTTTGACTTGCGTATTCTAAAATTATACAAATAACTTTTTTGAGATAGAAGCATTGGCAGGCAAATAAATCTTTAAAATTCATAAATTATGTTGTTAGCTAGCTAGATATTATTGATTGATTCATTTTATCATAACAATACATATTAATTTAAAAGTTTATTTTTGTGAGATTTATCTGTAAACCAAATATTTTTTCTACTATTATAACAAAGACATTAGGCACAATAAATCTTTTTTGCAATGATTTAATATCATATAAAAAAGAAATGAGATCAATGATAACTAAAAAATTATAAATAAAATATTTCTCTTTATAATAAGGTAGACAAATTAAAAAAAAAAAAAAACTATTGATAGTGAAGATATGGGTAATTATGCACTACGAAACCAACAACATTAAAACAAAAATAAATTTTATCCAGTAGGATTTGTAAATAATTAAAAGCCAAAAATTAATATTTGATACAAAAGATAATTAAACAAACTTATGTGCTTTGTTTAATTATGATGTATTATCAATCATCTAAACTCACTACAAGAAAAATAGATTTTTGTGGCCATTTAGTTACGGTGAAAAGGTTATTTGTGACTAAAACAGATTCATTTTAACTGTAAATAATCATTTCGCTAGAATTAAATAGTTACAAATAAACAATTTTCTTGCAGTGAGTATTAAAACTTAATTATAAGATTTTTTCGGTAAAACTTATTTAATGATTGGGTAGGTGATCTTGTTGACTTACTGGTCAAATCCTCGTGTTGCTAGCTACCGGTCGTTTGTTTGGCAAAAATGAAAAAGTAAAAATAAAAATAAAAATAAAAATCTTTCCAAATTTCTTCTATATATTGATCTTATGGGAGGAATCAAGAAAAATATAAAATATAAATAAATATAATGTTATCCTGTTACAGTATTGTTAAAAGAAAATATTGTTGTACTATCCAATGTATTAACTTTCAGGAGTATTTTATATTGATACATTATAATTTTTTTATAATTTATTTTAAATCAATCAATATAATTAATTATGACATTTCATCAAAAATTAATTTTAAAATTTCATAATTACTCTTTATTTTTGATAGAGTGATAAATTAATTATTTTTATTGCATTAATTTCTCGACAAAAGAACAAAAAATATAGAAAAGTGTTGGGCATTGAGCCCATAAAGTAAAATGTCCAGCCTGTTAATTTGTCTCTAGATATACGGTTAATTAATTTTGAAAAATAATATTTATAGTTGTGTAGTGTGTATGTAACACTCCGAGAGAGTCGGAGAATTACTATCTGTTACTTACAAACCTTCTCCCAAAGCATCTAAAAACTCCAAAGATTTCATAAATAGTACACAATCTCATATTTTCCAAATAACCATAATACAAACTCCATAAATCCTCATTACAAAATAACATAAACCAAGGGAGTCCACAATCTCCCAACAATCTCAACATAATAAAACGATACATCTTTAACCAGGTTAAACGATACATCTTTAACCAGGTTAAAACGATACATCAATAAATTCAAATAACATAAAGTACTTCAAATACTCAAGTTAAACTCTTATACTAACAATGGTACCCTTAGGTACTCGACCTTCTATCCATATCTAGTTGAGCTCCAATTCATATTCTTGACCCCCAGCTGGGTCATCAATATCATCTGAAAAAAATATTGAAGATAAAAGGTGAGTTATCAACAACTCAATAACCAGAAAACATATACTAGTATGTAAACATGAGCCACTTTTAGAAAGTTTGGTATGCAGAAGCAAAACATTTCATTTTCATACGCACATCTCAAAACGTATTATCAAAAAAATTGGAGTGACTTTTCGATATTTTCATATTCATAAACTATTTTCATATTCAAATACCATTTTCATATTAAAAAACGATATGGTATAACATAACTGAACATCTTCATCTTATCATATCATATCGTGTCGTATTAGGTCATATTATATACCATATTTAATCCCCGTGGTAGGGTTATGCTATCCTCAATGGCCAAACCAGACAGTGTCATATTGTGAAACTTTCCCTTTTTCAATCTCGAAACCCCGCGTGTGCACATAGGAAAGAACACATAAAAGATCACTTTGTTTCCAAATTGAGTGCACTCATATCATGTCATGTTGGTAGCAGCCATATCACTTGAACCAGTATCATCATATCAGAACCAAAATTAGAATCAGAGTAAAAATAGATAAGTCATGCCAAAGATTTTTCATATGCATATCATATCAAACCACGTGCTGAACAAATTCATATCATTTCCGTATGATTAAAAATACATCCAAAACATTTTCGTAGAACATGTACAAAAATTCTCAGATTTCATATTCGCTATTTTGCACATCTCAGATATATGTCAAATATTGCTCATGTCAACACTTTTCATGTCAAGTATTCAAATATAATTAATTATTAACAAGAATTTTCTTATTGGTAGGTGTGGACTGGTTGTCTGCCTCTTGTGTATCAACTTAATCAGGAGTCCTGAATTGAAAAGTCCTCAATCGGTTTGAGACTTGGCAAATGAGGTACATTTCTTCGTTGTCGTTTTGGTGACAACCTTGAAAAGTATTAATATTTTCAATGAACTAGATTAGAAGAAATTATGAAAAATGTAAGCAACTGTCACATAAGTAATAAAACATTTAATAATTCGTCATCTTCAGATGTATTTTTCTTATTTGTTTTAGAATCTCCTTCCTCATCATCATCTTCTTCTTCGTCTTCTTCATCCACTTCTTCTTCTTCTTCTTCTTCTTCTTCTTCTTCTTCTCCTTCTTTTGATTCTTCTGATTCATCAAAATCTTCAACTGAATGATCATTTAGTACGAATGGGTCGAGATGCATGAGAGGCACATCATCTCTACATAAGGGGATTAGTTCGAGTGCACCAAGATCAATAAATAAATTAATACCCTCTCCATCTACCTAGTAGGCCTCTATAATCGAAGTGTCATTTTCATCTCTACTATAATCGTGATCCACTACCAATCATGCATCATAAATATTCCGATGAACAAACTTCTTCTGATTCATCAAAATCTTCAACTAAATGATCATTTAATACAAATGGGTCGAGATGCACGAGAGGCACGTCATCTCTACATAAGGGGATTAGTTCGAGTGCACCAAGGTCAATAAATAAATTAATACCCTCTCCATCTACCTAGTAGGCCTCTATAATCGGAGTGTCATTTTCATCTCCACTATAATCGTGATCTACTACTAATCATGCATCATAAATATTCCGAGGAACAAACTTCTTCTGATTCATCAAAATCTTCAACTAAATGATCATTTAATACGAATGGGTCGAGATGCACGAGAGGCACGTCATCTCTACATAAGGGGATTAGTTTGAGTGCACCAAGGTCAATAAATAAATTAATACCCTCTCCATCTACCTAGGAGGCCTCTATTATCGGAGTGTCATTTTCATCTCCACTATAATCGTGATCCACTACCAACCATGCATCATAAATATTCCGAGGAACAAACTTCTGTACAACTCGCCAAGTTATCTCTCCACTATCTTTATCGGCCCCTTTCATTGGATCAATCAAGTAATAGACTTGGATCACTTGACAAGCCAATACGAATGGATCATCTTCGTACTATTTACATGCAGTATTGACACTCGTAAAGTGACTATCCCTATGTATCGAAACCCGACCACCACCTAGATCCCACCAATTACATTTAAAAACATGTCACATTTCCGCCCAGGTATTTCAATCCAATAATATCACGTATGACACCATAGTAGTCAATATCCTCTGTTCCATAACTTCTCTCAACCAACATACCACAGTTTTGCATCTTTCGATTACGTTCACAGTCCATATTATAGAACCTATAATCTCAAACCGTGCATGCAGTGTATCAAAGCGCTCTGTTTGAGGGACTATGGGCCAATGCATACAATTCAAAAGAAACTGATTCTGGATCATGAGCACGTTGTTCCAAAATCTAACAAGTGAAATAGTAACAAAATTATTAAAATTTACTAACAATTAAAATGGTTTACAAATATTCTACGTTATGGGACATTTAAATGCATACGCATTGTTCAAACTATCATAGAAATTCTTCTTCGTGTCTCGCCTCTACATTCTCTATGCCTTATATCCTAAGTTTGTCCATAAGCTCATTGTATAGAAGTAAAAAGAATAGAATATTTTAACACATTCGATATAGTACTACTTTAATAGATTATATATTTTTTTCAAGTTTTTTGACTTATTGCAGCAACCAGCTAATAGGTCAAACTAAACATAAGTGCGCCGTTTTATTTAGTGAATAAGACTATTGCAGCAACTTTTTAAATGAAAAGTCGTTGCATCAAATTTTCGTAATGTTCAAATATTCATAGTAAATGTTCAAATGTTTCGTAAAATTTTGGGATCCCACTAAATGTCCTGCCAATTTTTTTACTTTCTGTAACATTCAAACGTAGACCTATTGACATGCGAATGTGTATGAAATTAGGTCTCCGTATCTCTTATAGAATCAACACGGGAAAGGTGTCGCCAATTTTTTTAGAAATCTTCGAACCTAACTAGTCTACGTTCAAAAGTTCAGATGTTGACATGCGAATGTGAATTAAATTAGGTTCCAGTATAATACCATAGAAATAAAGCAGGAAAGGTCCCGCCATTTTTTTAAAAGCATTCGAATGCTTATTTAAACATTCCAACATACACCATTGGTACGTTCGAACGTACATTTGTTTGTTTGAACGTGGACAATATATCACAAATATATATATTTTTTTGTTATAAATAATGGTTTATAAAATAATAGTACAGTAAGGTAGTGTATATATATATATATATATATATATAAACTATAGTGGTCCATATAGTTAGTATATTAATCTATACTTTTAGTGTAATATATATACTGTATAGTTAGTATATGATTGTCAGGATATTTTGTTAAAATATCTTTTTAAAGTATGGTAGTTGAGGTTGATTGGTCATACAAATATGATTAAATGTTACACTTTTATAAAATGGACTTTGTCTAATGGGTTGTGAAGTTTAAGAGTTATTTTTCTCAACACTAGCTTATTTTTTTTCATGGGCTAATGATGGTTTAACTATGCAGGTATTGAAGGCCCAAGAGCCCGAGCTCCACTCAACCTTTGAGCCCCGAGTCCATCGAAGTATTAAGCCTCTCAACCACTCAAACCCTTTACATTTCTTTTGCTAAGAAGCCGAGTTATTCTAGAGGGTAGAATGGAGATAAAGAGAAGGCGACGGTTAGAGGAGAGAGAGAGAGAGAGAGAGAGAAATGGTGAAGGAAAGTGAGGATAAAAGAGGGTCGAGGAGCAAGGATATGGGGTTCGATTATTCGCTATTCTTGTAGTGTTTTCTATTTTACTTTTGCTTTCTATTACAAGTGTTGCTCTGTTAGGGTTTCTGTAAAGCTTCGAAATCATCTTTTATAGGATGATTCTAGGCTAAATTCTGCAACTAGGATTGTAGGGAATGGGGTTTTCTTCCTCCCTTCGAATACTGTTGGTTGCTGTGGTATTTAGCAAGACTCTGTCTCTATATTTTCATTCATGATTCACTGTGGGTTTTTGAAGAATCTCTTGTTCTTGACCTATTGTAGACTCATATATGGCACATCAGGATCTTGAAATAATCAAGGATCCCTCAGGCCTAGGGTCTTAGAATGAAAAATGATGATTAATATAGTGAGGGATTTATTCTTATTGGTGCTATAATTTGGATTGCATGTTTTATTGAATTTATATGTTAATATCATGACTGGTTTAACACAAGCAAATGCACCTCGTGACAACCATCTCAATGGTTGAGAAAACCCTAACCTTGTGTCCCTAGTATTTACTCTCCTGCCATTACTTTTTAGATTCCCCAAAGGTTCTAAACTATTTTATCTAAGTTGGTTGTTTCTATTCATCAACTCATTTTTCAAAGAAATTAAAGAGTACAAAAGCAATTTTCATTTTAACTTGAATTTATATTTTATTTCCTTTAGAGTAATTACAGTCCCTCATTCTTAATGTTTGAATACAAATTCATCCTACATATTGTACAAATTCCAAGTATATAGTTTATCCCATTCTCATAGTAAATAACCTTAAACCCATCCAACTACGAATATCCACATGCTTCCATCATTTACTGTTATTTTTCATTTGAATATTTTTGCTTGATTGATTGTGTTGACAAAGTTGTCCTTGTGGAGATAACCTTGGAAATTCCCTGTGCATTTAAATCTGCTTTTATACTTGGAAGCAATATTTGGTGAATACCAGTGTACTTGAAAAAATTAGCTGAGACAATGTCATAAGTCTCAAGTCTTAGTTGCTATAGTATATATATATATATATATATATATACATTACAACAAATTTTGTTTTTTGAGACAAAAAATTTTGTCTCAAAAAATATAGTTTTCGTCCCAAATTAGAATTGGAGACGAAAAAATTTCATCTCAAATTTGTCTCAGAAAGACTGTTTCAAAAAGTTTTTGGAGATGAAAATCAAATGGGCGAATCCAGTTGAAACCGTTCGAACGGATAATTTTTTTTGAGACGACCCGATTTCGTCTCAATATATTGTTCGAATGGAATATTTATCCGTCCGAACGGAGACGTCCATTCGAACAATATGAATACTCATTCGAACTAATGTCCATATTTGATTATGTTCGAATGAACTGGGTGTTCAAACAGATTTTATGCGTTCGAACTAATAAATTTTTCCAACGACTTGTGTTCGAACAAAATTTATGTTTGTTCGAACAGAAATTTTATTTTCAGAAATTATATCCGTTCGAACGGGGATTTGCACATAAATGTTGTTCGAACAAATAATTTATTGTTCGAACGTCCGTATATCGCGTTTGTTGTTTGAATGGGTTAGTTTTTGTTCAAATTGGTCTGCTTTGATTCGAATGTGTTAATGGTAATTTACCGTTCGAACTAGTTATTTACCGTTCAAAATGTATTAATCATACAGATCACAATTTAATTAAAAATACCATACTAATATTATACATTGTAATTCAAACATCAATTGTTCAAAGTAGTGCAAACTTCATAATATAAATGCAATTAAAGAAAAGATAAATTTGAAGACTATGGTGGTGGCATAGAGTTTTGGGACATCATTAACTTGAATTGTTCAAACATTTTTTGGTTATTCAACTGCATCCTCTCTTCTAATCTCGCATCCAAATCCGCTGTTTAATCTAATCGGGTCAGCAACTCTTTTTTCTCGGACCTCAATCATTCTATCTTAAGTGCCACTTCCTCCAATTCCTTAGTCTTATCGTCATTCAATTTGGCTCAAGAATAGGATGATGATGATGATGAGGATGATTTTATGCAACGTCCTAAATCCCTCAAATATCCAGAACGTGATCCAAGAACTTGAGAAATGATCTGAGCATCATTGACAGATGATGCATTAGATGGATCCACAGTAGTTTCCTTAAGAAATATCATCTTGTCCTACAAAAACAAAAACATTAAAGTTAGTATAAGTAACAAAAATATTATGTGACAATGAAATTAATAAAACTTAAACTTACATAATTTGCCTCTGCTTCGGGACTAGCCCAAACATGACCATCATGATTTTTATGTGTTTTAGCATACAATTGAGTCAAATCCTAATCAGCGGGACTTTCTTCTTTCTGCAAAAGGAAAATCTATATTAGAACTTAAATAAAAAAATGTGTATTATATGTTAATATTTAACGGGCACTAAAATAACTTACCATTTTGTTAGACAAACGATAAAAAGATCGAGAACATGCATGATGGTTTATCTTTAAATTTTATCTATTTGCTTTGTTCACAATACTCCGTTGCTAAAAGAAAAAAATATTAGTCTGTATGTTTAATACATATGTGATATATTATTAAAAAAAGACAGCAGCGATATTACCTGATAAGCAGGGTCTTCAAACATACCACAAACTTTCTCTCATTCGTTTGGTGGAATATTTTGGAATGGATTTTGGCACGCCTCTATTATAGTACTGAACTTTTTATAATGTGCATGACATCGACCTTTGTACTTCCGAAATGCATTTGGCATCAGTTCCTCAACCGTTAATCAATCCTCTCTTCGGCCAAAATTAAGCTCAAACTCATCTTTTCGAAAATTATAAACAATTACTATACATACAAAGTAACTTGAAAGTAACATGTTATATACTTAGTTGCTTGAGATGTAGGTTATTACCAAACAACGTAGGTTATTACCAAACAACGGTTTTTTATGTGGTCTTTCACATCTTGAGGAACTTTAGACCAAGAGGATGTAGCAATCGGTGCATACATGCGAGTAAGTGTACCAACATAAGAAGCAAACCACGCTGCCGAATCTCCGGAGCCACCGATGTGATCATCAGGAATATCAACATTGATTTTACCAACTTTCCTTACTTTCTCTATGCAGACACCCCTCGTAGTGCCTCTACCTCGACGCTTGTTTACAACGGCTATATATACAGCAATTAAAACATAACTTTTTAATGAAATTAATTTATTTTATAGATATATTACTTAAATTGAGCATAAAATATGATATCTAATTTGATAAAATACCTTGTTTTGGGTCTGGTGATGTTGACTCACTATTGATGACAGGTGAACTACACGGGGAGTCAATAATGGATGGGGATGGCACACGTGTTGCTTTGCATTTGGGAGGCATATCTATTTGAAATTGTAACAAATTATTATTCAAACAAACGTTAAAGATATTTATATGTTAATATTACTTACATAAATTCATGTTTGAAATTCATTCACTATCCGTTTTGCTGGACCAGTTGCCCTCATCCTCACTAGACACTATCTTCTTCCGATATTTCACCCTCAATTACTTCGAGTTGAACATCTTCTCTACGTAATGGAACCATATCATTTTGGCTTAAGTCAACAAATAGATTGATGTCTACTTCACTTTCTTGATATGCTTCTTCATGTGGTTCGTTTGCCTCTAGAATGTAATCAAATACATTTCTTGGTGCAAACTTCTCCATTATCCGCCATGGGTTTCCGTACTCCAAATCATCTAAATAAAAAACTTGATTCGCTTGGCAAGCGAGAATGAAAGGATCGTCCTCATACCATGTGCGAGATGTATCACAAAATAATCATCTTTACGCAATCCCAACCTAGGATTTGAGACATTCAACCAATTACATTTAAACAACTAGACGATATATCCCCCCACATACTTTAACGCTATGATATTTTCCACAATTTCATAGAAGTCAATGTTATCATCCCCATGGCTTCCTTCGACTACGATCCCACAATTTTGAGTTTTCCTATATCTTTCTCTATCAGTTGTGTGAAATCTATATTTACGCACCAAACATCCTGAGTACTGGATGGCCCGTCTGAACGGACCACATGCTAGAGCATACAGTTCTGGTGAGATTTCTAATGAATTTTCACCATATTTCAATGCAACATATATCAATAAATATTATTATATACAAAAAAAATAAAGTTTAGTGGTATGAAATTCCTATTATAAAATGGGGCTTAACAGTAATACCGTATGTTCAAACCACGAGGCAAAATCCTCTTCGTGCGTCTTTTCTACATCAGTTACACCAATCGAGCGAGGTAGTTGTATATGTTTGTTGTGTATGTTCATGTGGATGTTTAATTTGTATGAAATTATACTATATTATTACACATAAACTTAAAGATAATAGTGATTTAGAGAATCATCACTAACCTTAAGTACTGATCAATCTATGCGCAGTTATTCAAGACATACCATTGAGCTCTTTCAAACTCTTGCGAATATAGATCGTAGCTCCTTGTGCACCTATGGGACACACGGTCTAGGAAAATACAGTAAATGTCGATGAGACTCCCATCTCTCGCCCACATTCATAATTTATATCTTATAATTTTATAATTTTTGTTATATTAGGATTCTGTTCGAACAATATTCTACTCCCCCAGGATCTTGTTCGAACTAACGTTATAGCGTTAGAACGGGACAAACCCAGATTTCAGACACGAAACAGAGAAAACATTTGCACAAAACATAATTTTCACAATCACAATCTCATAAGATGTATATTGCCAGAAAGCCCGTTTTAAATGGGATTGCACAAACACAAATATATAGCATGCTTAACATAATTAATTAAAAACTATAAATTATAAAAAATCTAAAAATTATAAATATTACCTTGAATTTAAGCAATCCAAACAAAAGTATGAATCCACAATACCTACATAAGCAGAAAAACATTATGAGAAAAACTAAATCACGTGTAATAAACTAACATTAATGAAACTCGAAATACAAAAAAACATAGAAAAAAAAACATACGTCTTGTTCGAACCTCTCTCTCTCTCTCTCTCTCAAGAATCCCTTCTCTCACTAAGTCTGTGAGTATCTCTCTCTCCACAACACTCTCACACACACAAAATCACAAAGCCGTGCTCTGCCTCCTATTAAACATTCATCAACTGTGAAAATGAACTGGAAGTTCAGGTATATAAATATGTGAAGTCTCATTCGAACTGCAAATTTACCCATTCAAACACGAAAATTTCGAATTGGCACCAAATCTGCCGCGATTTATTTCATGTTCGAACGTGTCATTTTGTTGTTCGAACTAACAAATTAGAATATTCCTTGGCATATTCTTCAAATGTAGACCAGCTCAAAGGGTATTTTTGTAACACTGTTCAACCAGTGAATGAAGAATTTTGACGTTTGAATAAACTAACATTCAGAGTATTTGGCGCGAAGTTTCCCTCTACACACATTCCATGAGATAACACCGTTCGAACGGGACGTTATTGGGTTCGAACCAATCACAAAATATTTTAATATTATATACTATATAATAACTATATATTTTACCAACTATTTTATATTATAATTGATAATATATAATGTACTACATGTCTAATAGTTAATATAATACTTATACTATATACTAACTATTAATATATAGTACTTATTAATATATATATATATATACTTTTGATCTTCTAATTTTGCACTATATATTATATAACTTACTATCTTGTGATATAAAATATAATAACTATAGTTATAATAACTTATAATAGTAACTAGTTACTATAGTTACGATAACTTATAATACTTGCACTGAAGTAGCTATAGTAACTATTTTAACTATAGTACTTATGATAACTTGTATAGTTATCAAAACTTATAATACTTACACTGTAGTAGCTATATAACTAATAACTACTATATATATTAATTATATTAAGTTGTATAGTTATCATAACTTATAATAGTTATAACTATATAGTAACTATATAATACTTATATTGTAGTAGCTATATAATGTATAACTACTACAGTTAATAACTTTAAAAAAAAAAAAAAAAACTATAGTTAATAACTACTATAGCTATATAGTAACTATATATAATATTTACACTGCAGTTATATAACTAGTAACTATAGTTAGTGTTATAATATTATATAAACTATAGGAGTATAGTTATCATAACTTATATATAGTACCTATATAATTCAACCATTGTAATTATACTAAGTACTTAGAGCATTGGCATTGGACTCATCAAATGAGTTCAATCTTCAAAATTTGATGAATTCATGTTTAAAATCACTGCATTGGATTCACCAAACATTAAAATCTGAAACTTTGACGAATTGTGCATTCCAATTCATCTTCAATTGCTATATAGCTAATATCCACTATATCTATATTTATTTACTTAAATTATTGTTTCCCAATTTTGAGCCACAATATATTTAAGTTGGGAAACAATAATTTAAGTATCAAATTAAATTATTAATTAACATATAGTTAGTATAATTGTAAAATATGAAAAAGATAAATTAAAAATATTATTATAAAAAAAATCATATTAGATATTATTTTGATGAATCCAATGACTAATTCAATGTGGGGTTATGGATAGAGAGGTTTTGAGATTTTAGAAAATATGTACTTTTCATCAAATTTTAAAGATGAAAATGATGAATCCAATGTTAATGCTCTCAGTATGTACTTAGTATAATAGAAACAATATATTTAAAAATAATATACTAAATATATTAATTAAAAGTATTATATTACTATTATTAGTTTCATTTTTATACTTTTGTACTTTGTAATAATATTATAATTATATATTATTATTAGTAATATAATTATAAAAATATTAATTTAATAACCGTTCGAACGGATCTTTGTAATGCCCCGATCCCGAAGGTCTGGAGAGTTAGCTCTTGATACTTAAAATTAACTTAAATAACACAACTATAAAATCTAGAAAAATCGCATAAAATATTAATCAATTTAATCAATCCAAAAATTTAAGTTCTTCCATGGTGACAATAAAGAAATTCCCAATAACATAAATTAGAAATTCTCCAAAAACTCGAAAATATCCTCAACTCATAAAATCAAATACCCAAAAAATAAATCAGTTTACTAACTACGATTTTCAAATAAGTATTTGTACCCTCAAGCACTTATTCCACTACGATCATCACACCTTGCTAAATTTTCTACTCTTGTTCTCCAGCTCTACCATCAAAATTATCTAAAAAATAATTAGAGATAAAGGGTGAGTTATCAACAACTCAGTAAGCAAATGACTTATACTAGTGTGTAAACATGAGCATTTACAGAGTTCGAAATGCAAAACAAAAATATTTTCTTTCAGAATGCAGAATCAGAATAATGTTTTCAAAATGCAGTGTCAGAACATGTTATCAAAAATACCAGAGCGAAAGTTCGAAATATTCATAATGAAAATCTATTTGGCATAGCATAAACTAAAACATCACATCTTATCTTATCATATCAGAACATATACCATGTTTAACCCCCGTGTAGGGTTGTGCAAACCCCGGTAGCTAACCGAGCAGAAACAGAATGTGAATCTTCCCCTCATTTAATTCTTGGAACCTCGAGTGTGCACATAGGAAAGATACGCAGAAAACCACTTTGTTTCCAAAGTGAGTGCACCAGAAACAGAAAAGTTGGTACCAACCCGAACAGAGGCCACAGTTTTACACCCGTGGTGAGGTCAGAACGGAACAGAAATAGAAACAGAATGTTATGCCAGTGATTTTTCAAAAATCACATAAGATCATATCAGAGTACAGAAAATCTTTAGAACAGAACAAAATCATAACACAACATAATTTATGCACAAAATTTCATATTCGCTCTCTTTTTCAAAGTTCAAAAACAGAATGTCAAAAATAAGCTCATGTCTACACCAGTCATGACAGAAAATAATTTCTTCTTAAACAGAATCTTATGAGTAATGCAGAACAAATAACTGAGGTAGTTCAAATTTCTTTTCAAAATCAAATATGTATAGTTTCCAAAAATAACCTCAGCTTATTTTATTTTAATGCAAAGTCTAGCATAAAAACCCCGCTTACCTGAACTTGTTAGCTTTTCAAAAATTTCCTCAAAATGCCGAATAAACATTAATCGTCACCTAAAAAAATCACGTAATTCCCGTAAATTTTCAATAAATTACGTATTTCAATATTTAAACCTAAATTTCTAAAGGAACCTATTTTAAATCCTCAAAACCTAAAATTCTCATAATTCCTAAAATACCACTATTTTCTAAAACCATCAATATCCACTTAATCGAATTTGTACCGAATAAGAGATTTAATCGAACAAGTGTTAAGACAATTACGGAACTCAATAAAAAGCAATATTTAAAATATCTAAAGTGCCGACAATGTATTATAAATTAATCGAATACTTAGACTACTTTAAAAATCTTATAAAATACTCCATGAAAAACTCATCTTTTAAAAGTTTACTTCCTTTAGTTAACAATATTATTAAAATATTATCTCCACAAAAATAATATTTTATGAAACTTAAGATACAACCCATTTAAAGTACATAACCCAGAAAGACCTATAATCCGAAAACAAATATCTGGAAAGTACACTAAGGTAGATTGGTAATAGTACTCAGCTATTAGGTTAACATTATATATATATATATATACTATGCACGTATAAAACTTATAAGAACCAGACCGAACGAATAAACACACGAAATAACACAAGTATGCGGCGGTAAGAATTTACCCAAGGGAAATCGAGGCACGCGTGGAGGGGTAAGGAGCGACGGGGCTGGCTGGAGGGGCTTTGGTGGCGTGACAGAGAGCAGGAGTGTGACGGAGCTTCCGTCGAGCTGCGCTGAGCACGAGAGAAAGAGAGGGAGAGGTGAGCAAGAGAGGGCGGAGAGAAAGGAGGGAGTAACCGAGGGAGGTACTCACCGTGAGGGGATGCTACTGGCTAAGGTGGCCTGAGAGTGTTCAGCGCCCTTTTCCGTGCGGGTGGCAACGGCTTAGAGTGGCTGGGGCGATGCGGTGCAGTGCAATGGTAAATCTAGTGGCCGCTGAAAACCCTAGTGGGAAGATCACGTACGTGCATTGGATATAAAAGTGAAAACTGCTTCCTGATGGCCACGGCTTGGGCTTACCGGTTCATTCCAAGTATTTGGGCTCATGGGTATGGCACGATAAATGGGCTTTTCCTCTGACTTTTGAGCTTCAATCCAAAACTCTATAATATTGCGACTTGTCTTAAAAATATTTTCGGCCCATAAAAAATATTTTTAACCCAATAATAATAATAATAATAGGCTTGACGATAGGCCCGGGTGTTACAATCTTTATCTAGTTCAAAAGAGACGCCATGGTCATTATAGACCCAGTTCGAATACAATGAAACAAAACTCCTCATTCGAACCAGCAATCATCGAGAGCCTTCGAGTTTGCCCCTTAACTCCGCTGCGAAAACTGCCACTCAACCGCCGTAGGAACCCCACATTTGAATTTCTAAGTGGTATGGGTCAACTCTCCACCTCTATTGTTTAGTTTTTTGCACGAATAGCATGTGTTTGGGGGTATGGATTTCAAATCCGAAATCCATCCATTTTGGTGTATTCCGTGGAAATAACATCAAAATAATCGATAGAAATAATTGGGCTTCACTCCTTAATCATTTCTACCGATTAAAACAAAGGATAACATCTAGATAGGAAGTTTTTCAGTTTGGAGCTGAGTCGACTCAACCACGGCTGTTTGGCTTCTTTCATTCGAACAAACTCTAGTCTGTTCAAACTCTTAGTTCCCAAACAACATTATTTCTATTCGAACAAAATAAATTCGTTCGTATGAACAAAGAAACTCAATTCGAATTAATAGAAGAGTCCATTTGAATAGAGTTTTCTAGCTCGAACAGACTATGTTATGTTCGAACGAATTATTTCAATTCAGTTCAATATACTATAATTCTTCAATAATATAATTTAAATATTATGGTTAATTATATTCTTACTTTCATTATTTCATTATGGTTAAATAGTATATCAATGGCATCCAGCGGAAGAAAACGTGCGAGAGATCAGTCCAGCAAAAGTAGTGGATCCGCAGCTCATGCTCCGGAGACGAGGCTTACACTTGTCGAGCGTCTAGTCATTTTGTCTGACTTCTCCGATCTTTCATGGGAGGGATGGAGCATACAGTCCATCTTCACCGAGCGGAGATGGATATCGATCTGGGAGAAGTTGGGGACTGCATATCTAGAGATGGTCGGTGAGTTCTACCGTGCCATGGGAGAACTTAGCGCTGATGCTCTGTTTTACACCATATCAGTCTGGGGAGTGAGTATTAATTTCTCTCCCTGCATTATTGTTGAGTTCCTTGACATTCCCCGTATAGCGGACGCATATCTTGCAGCGACTACACGTGGACCAGCGGCTGCACCATCTGATTCTGACACACCGGCCGCATCCTCCACGCTAGCCCCAAATGTAGATTCGGATGCTACTTCGGATGGTAGTGAGGATGGGGATCTACCTGATGATGGTCTCACAGACGATCAGGTGCGTCAGCTAGTGCGAGACCCATTGGCTCCTCCATATGATGGGAGCAAGGTGATCCGATAGGCTGATTCTATAGGATTTTTTAGAATGCTTAATTTGATTGTTGGCTATAACATCGATCCGAAAAAATACAAGACTAATTTTGGGATCGATTGAGCCAGATTTTTGTTGCGGATAGCACGGGGGGATCCCATTGATTTGACATTGTATTTATCCCTCCGCATTCGATCGGAGTCACGCTTTTCCACTGGAGGTAGTGTACCATTTACACTGCTGATATCTAACCTCCTACTCCGACCGGGGGTTACAATGTCGGCCACTGAGCAGATGTCACCACAGATGGGGCCCCTTAACAAGATCACATTCAGCAAGAGCAATGGGCACTTGCGGAAGACTGCACCAGAATAGCCTAGTGATCCTCCCACAGATCCAGCTTCTAGTAGTGATGCCGCTGTTGAGAGACAACCTCCTGGGGCTACTTTGGATTAGGTACGAGCTCTGTTTGTGGAGTTTGTTAAGCCCAAAATGGAGAAACTTAGGGATCTGGAAGGATCTATTAAAATGTTGCAAGAAGATGTTGATATACTAAGGAATCAATAATTATGATCGTTTTAGTTATTATTTTACTTTTTTATGTTGTATTGAACATTATATATTCGAGATGTAATTAATGTATGGTTTTTATTTCTCGTGTTTACTACTTTGTTTATTTTTTCCATTTTACTTGTTGTTCATGATAATATAAAAAATGATACTATCTTTAAAGTTATATTTATATAAATTTAACCTAAATGAAATCATTATAAAGTTTAATTACATAAAAGTAATTTATGAATTTATAAATATTTTAACTCACCGCAAATCATAATATATAATATATACACATTTTTATATTTTGAAAATGATAACAAATTAATGGAAAAAATATTTATTACTTTAATGGAAAAATATATGCACAAATCCATACTAATAAAAAAATTAATTGAATCTCTATCCGTTCGAATAAAGAAATTTAAGTTCGAACGGTTATTAACTTACGCCGGGAAAAATAAATTAATTTCCCGCCAATATTATTATTCGAACTGATTATATACTGTTTGAATGGATATTAATTCCATGTTCGAATCTATTTTATTCCGTTTGAACGGTTTTCCTCTTTTGAGACGATTTTGTTCGTCACAAAATATCTTATTCGAATGGATATCTTTCCTTTCGAATGATATTTCATAACAGATTATTTCGTCCCTAACAAATTTCGTCTCTAAAAGTCAAATTTCTTGTAGTGATATTATTTATTACTATATTATATATTTTAGATTATTAGATTATTAAAATAATATATATAGTATATATATTAATTTCCTATATTACTATATTACTATATTTAAGAAAATATACAATATATAATATTTACATATAAATATAATATATATAAAAAATTCATTCCGTATACGTTCGAACATACATGTTGAAACGTTCGAACGTTACGTGCATATAAGATGAGTGTCCGAATGCAAAGCGTCATTTCAATGCACCTTAAAATCCGTCAACAGTGGCATTCAGCCCTTGAGACCATCGTCGCTACTATTAATCACCACCACAACCGTCATAGAAGAGGTAAATGTCCCTCTCTCTCCCGTAGATAGTTTACACTCAGTGTATTCTTTATTTCTACGGTGGACATTACAAGATTAACATTGTATTTGAGGAAATCGGCAATGGCTTAGTCGACTCAACCATTTCTGAGTCATAAGGTTCTAACGTCCCACATGTAACGTTCAAACGTTGTTATGTACCCGAACGTATGTTATAATACGTTCAAAAGTACTTTTTACGTTCAGACTTTATAATATAAAATGTTTCAACGTAAAGTCTTCATGGCCATTCGAATTCATCGTTCGAACGTAACCGTTATTTAGTTTGAACGTTTGTTATACATTCGAACTGTATGAACCAACGTTTGAATGTAAGACCTCTTGGCTTCTATAGTCAAAACTTTGAACGTAGACTTAAATATGTTTGAATATCTTAATAAATACGTTCAAGTTCACCCTCACATTCGAACGTATTTCCATCCTGAACATTCAAATGTAATACCTTTAAGCTTATTTTAGTCATAAAATTCGAACGTAGACTTAGTTTTGTTGGAGCGTCTCGTTAATTACATTCAAATACATCCTCACGTTTGAATGTGTGGTCATGATACGTTCGAATGTAAGGTTGATTGGGTCTTTTGCAATTTATCGTTCGCACGTTACAATCTACATGTTCGAATGTTATCATTTTATGTTCAAACATTAAATTGTACATTCGAACATTTTCATATACAATTTTAATTTCTCATATATGCATGTATACTAATATTTGTTTTTCAGGATATGACTCATCTTTTGAAAACTAGGAAACGGGGAAGGAAGAAACCGGCCATGACACTTCTTGAATAGGTTGTTAAACTGTTATGGCCGAACTTGAAGTATTTATCAATAAGTTCGATGAGCTTACATTGGAGCAGACGAGTCTCAAAAATGTCTTTGTTACTAGAAGCTAGACCAACATCTGCACTCTGAGGGAGAGGATATACCCCTCCATGGTTTTAGAGTTTTACATTGAGATGTGCTCCATGCCTCAGGATGCATCCTCTCACACCATGATTGTACGCTGTGTTCAGTTCGAGGTTTTGGCAGATGTCATCGCCAAGCTACTTGGGATTCATCGCGTATCTAAGACATCGACTATAGTAGATGCTCGAATCGAGAACTCAACAATAGGCACATCAGCATCATCTACTGGCCTAGTCGAGTCTATGGCCAGAGATGTAGATCAGTCGGAGGGCAAGGGTACTGATCAACCTGAGGATGACGACCATGATGAGAATTTATACAGCCTCATTGAGAGAGACCGCACACCAGTCGATAAAAAGAACACATTTTCCCAGATGTTGCTGCTACCATTCTTCCATATGTTGCATCTTATAGTTGCAACAAACGTGGATCCTCTGGCACATAAGGTCACATTCAGTCGGGCTCGAGCATAGTTCCTTATACATGTCGCACATAGAGAGCCCATCGACTTGCCACTGTGGATTTTTGAGAGGATCCGTTACGAGGTGAACATCATCTCCATTGACAACCTCCCATATGGAGTGATCATTACTCGGTTATTACTGGACTGAAGAGTGCACCCTAGGCGGATGAGTGGTTGACTGAGCATATGAGCCCTCTCGACATGACCTCACATTGTCGGAGTATTGGACAAGGAAAAGAGCCTATCCCATATCTTGTTCCTCTGACCCAATCTGGGCCCGATGTTGCTCCCCATAGTGGGAGTACTAGTCAGCAGCCGATGGGTAGATTTGTAGTGGATGCGCGCCCTGCTTGGCTCGATGCACGGCTTGCTTGTGTTGATGCGATGGTCTCAGATATTATTGCGCACATCGACCAACAGACCAGCAAATGATGACCAACATGTTGACCATCGTTTACATATCCTAAACGAAAAGATCAATACATTGATTGAGGAGTTTCATACATTTGTGAATAACACGTTCTGAGTGTTTTGAACTTTTATCATATTTTGTATTTATATTTTAATATATTTATTTTTTTATACTTTATGTAATGAATAATATTATTTAATATATCTAGTATTTTTGTATTTGAATTCTCAATCTTTTTTAAATTTGAAATTCAATTTTTCATTTTAAAACATTTCACATTTGAACGTTAACGATTATCATTCGAACGTTTAAATGAATAACTAGCACAGTCGCACATAAGTGGGCTTAACGTTCAAACGTACATCAACTGTTTGAATGTAACATTTTATACGTTCGAATGTAATCATACTAGAACGACATCGTTTGGCTTACGTTCAAACAAAATAATATTATCATTCGAATGTAAAACCATTTCTCGTCTATCTTTAGTGACTGGTTGCCTACAATCGTCACAGATCAATTATTTTTTATGATGATTTCAAAACTGTCACAAATTCAAGACCGTCACAAAAACTCAATTGTGTTGTAGTGTATCATGTGTTGGTTGACACATGGCATTAATATCTAATGCCATTCAAAAATCTTCACTTAGTTTTCTAACTAGATATAGGCGCCTCTTTGCCCCTCCTGCTCTCTCTCGTAAAAATCTATGTGCTCTAGATATGATTTTCGTCGAAGGGGGAGGAGGCATCGGCTTCCTCCTCCTCCTACCTCTTCTTCCCTCATTTCTCCATTCACCGACCTTGTCTATCAATATTTATTTTACTTAATTTTATTTTATTTCTTCAAGGTCAAAAACAGATTGATTTATAGCTTTCCGGCAACTCCTGAGAGACGTGCAGCACAAACAGATTCACAGGTCGAAAATCATTTAGAGGAAAGTGGTGGTTTTGCGAAAATCAACGCGCGTGGTTCTCATGCTCTGCCCACTTCTGCGCTTGATTTTTCGGCATCTATTATCAATACACGCACCAGATCACCAAACTTACCACCAAAAGACCTTTCATATCTGACATTTGTGGTTGAAAAAAGACAAGTGTGTTGCCTTCACTGGTCATCACAGATTCTGAAGTATACTAGAGTTTGTTAAAATTGTAATCCCTCTTTTTTCGCATCTATCTTACTGCTTTCATTTTTGGTTTCCTTATTGTTAATTAAAAAAAAAAGTTCATCTCTCGGGACCTTTGTCTGTAGAGTTTGAGTCTTCTCTTTCTATAAACGATGAGGTTGAGTCTTCTTTTAGGAAGAGAGTGTTTTCTTTTAGACATTTGTCCATAGAGAGTATCAGCAATAGTGAAGACTAGACCAATCACAAAAAGAAATAGTGTACTAGTGGAGCTCCAAATGCATTATTTTGGTTTGTGATATCATGTTTGTTATGGGGACATCCTAGAATGTATACAATCATTGTTATGGGGACATCCAATAATGTATCCAATCATGGATGTAAGTTTTTTTTATGAATGAATGATAACAGTTTTCCTTAAAAAAAAAAAAAAATCTAACTAGATATGAGATAACTAATTGTAAATTTTTTAGATTTTATATATTAATTTTATAAAATTTGAAAACTTATAGAAATGTGAAAGTTCAAGTACTGATTTTACAATTAAGCTAAAATAAGTTTTTGAAATGACTTGATATTTTTATACTAAATTTTTATAAATTGAAGAAAAATATAAAGAAGGAACTTAGTTTTTTATTCATTTTATATATTTTAGATTTCTATAAATTAAAAAGTAAAATGTAAAGAAAGAAAAATTATGGCATATAAATAGCTTTTCTAGTTATTATATGCATTTGCTTGTATTTTATAAGTTTTCAATTAAAAACTTCTTTAATCTGGATATTTATAAATTTTGTACTTCTTAAAATCTCTTGATTTTTCGGATTTTTTGTTTTGTTTTGTTTTGTATTTATAATCAAGTCTTTCTTTATGAACTTGTTAATATCATTAGTTTATTTTGGACATCCATTTTTGAGTTAGTCATGAGATCAATATCTTTTATTCATTAAACACCCTAATTAAACACGTGTGAATCTCTGGGATGAAGTCTGGATTATTAGTTTGGATGGGCCAAATATTTTTAGGCTAGAATAAATAGATCAATTGAAGTTTTTTAGAACATGACCCTCGACAAAGTGATACAATATAAAAATAAAGTGACTAAAAATATAAGAAAGAAAAAATAAATTTCAAAGTTTCATTATGTTGGGTTATGGAGCCTAATTGGTTTTGTGAGCTGGAAAAGGCATAGACAAATTATTCACTTGACTGTCGCTCTAGTTGTCGCTCTAGCGAAGCTTAGATAGTGAGTTTGCTCGAAACTCGCTCGATAGATGGCTAGAGCGAAGCCTGGATAGAAAGTTCGCTCAATGCTCGCTCAATAGTCCACTCGAGCCAATGTTGGATTGATTGTTCGCTCGTGGCACACTCAACACCAGCTCGAGTGAAGAACCCTATTTTGTCAAATTAAGGTTTCCAACGCCGTTTGATATATATGAGTGTTATTTCATATGATATGTATCTATGAGTATCAATTGAACACATAGAGAGAAAGAGGCATGAGGTTTGAAGCATATTGTGAGAGAGAAAAAGCCTTAGAAAAAGAGTTGAGATTATGGGAGTAGATTGTGTAATATGCTCTAGAATAAAATCCCATGTAGCTCTGTGGACGTAGGCACATTGTTGAACCATGTTACATACTGTGTCTTGTGTGTATGTATCCTTGATTCGTTTGTTTTTGTAGTTATTTCACAGACATAATGAATGTTGGAATCGATAAGTTTGACGGCATAGACTTCGGGTAGTGGAGAATCCAGATCGAGGATTATCTCTACTGAAAAAAGCTTCATCTTCCTTTGTTAGGAAATAAACCGGATAGATGATGTTGATTGGAATCTGTTAGATTGACATATTTTTGGGGTTATTCGGCTCACCCTGTCCAAATCAGTTGTCACAACAATATTAAGGAGAAAACCACGACGAATGTCATGGCGACTTTACCTGATATGTATGAAAAGCCGTCGGCGAATAATAATGTATATTTGATGAGAAACTTTTCAATTTGAGAATGTTAGAAGGTACGTTTGTAGCCCAACACTTGAATGACTTTAATATGATCACAAATCGACTGTCTTTTGTAGAGATTGAGTTTGATGATAAGATTAGAGCGTTGATTCTGTTGGTATCATTGCCAAATAATTTGGAGGCCATGAGGATGGCGGTGAGTAATTCAGCTAGCAAGATTTAATAGAATTACAACGACGTACGTGACATGATCCTTGCTGATGAGGTGCACTGAAAAGATTCTAGTGAGATCTTGAGTTATGGCTTGGCCCTGAGACATGATAGATTAAGTTCCAAGAATAAGGGCAGGAGCAAGTCGGGATCTGGGCAGCATATCGCTTGCTGAAATTGTGACAAGTCGAGCCACATCAAAAGAGACTGCTGGGATTAGAAACAAACTCAGGATGATGCTATGAACGTTATGGCTGAAGAAATATAGGATGCCCTATTTCTTGCAATGCACAATCCGGCTGGTGATTGGGTGTTGGATTCAATGCTTCATTCCATAGCACCTCATATCGATAGATTATGCAAAATATGTTGCTAGTGATTTTGGAAGATGTACACGGCTGATGGAGAGGCACTGAATGTACTGGGAGTAGGTGATGTGCATATCACACTTCCAAATAAGAGTGTGTGGATTTTGTAGCAAGTCAGACACGTTCCAGGTTTAGAGAAAAGTCTTATTTCTGTGGAACAGGTTGATGACAGCAGTCATACAGTAGTGTTTTTTGGTGGAGGGTGGAAAGTCATGAAAGGTGCATTAGTCTTGGCTCGTGGTAAGAGAATTGATAATTTGTATTTAACATCAAAGTCTAGCGATGTGTAGGAAAATTCGAGAGTGCAAAAAGCAGGCTTAATCTCACAAATCAAATGGGAATGCGAAAGGGAGTCAGTTTTGTAGCTCCTCATGTAAGCCTAGGGAAATCTCCCAAGACCACGGTGTGGAACAGAGGTGTTAGAGGCGAGGACATAGCGTTTAGTGTTCCAAGGACGTCTACACCTATAGATGGTGCTTGCAGGGCTGTCAAGATGACCAAACCTCCACAGTGGTCACCTACCTTGAATTATATTCTTTCGATTGAAGATTGTGAACCACAATACAAAGGTAAAATCTTGCAAGATGGAAGATCAAGCAAGTGTGAGTTAGCTGATAGGCAGGTGACTAGACTTCTAGGGCGGAGGTAGGGATTGCACAAGAGATGAGCATGTCAACTAAAGACAAAAGATGTTAGCAGCATGAGATAGGATCAGTTATCAAGATAAGAGAAGGGGATGTTAACAACAAGTTCTCTGATGTTTGCCAAGGTCGATTTGAGACTGGATATTCCCAGTATAATGAGAGTTGTGAGTCGCCTAGTAGATGTGTTGACTGAGAGCAATGTACATGAGAGATTGAAGTAGGGCTCGAATTCAGTGCATTTTTTGGCATGAAGATGGGAAGCTAGGAGTTGTAGAGGTAATAGGGTAGGGTATGCTAGAGAGAATGGCTAGCATGAGGGGAAGCAATCTCGAAGTGGGAGATTGTTGGGTTATAGAGCTTGTTTGGTTTTGTGAGTCAAAAGAGGCGTAGATAGATTGTTTGCTCAATTGTCGCTTGACTTGGCGCTCGAACTAAGCTCAAGCAGTGAGTTCTCTCGAGGCACGCTCGACAGTTGGCTCAAGTGAAGTTTGGACAAAAAGCTCACTCGAGCTAATGTTGGATTGGCTCTTCGCTCGCGACACGTTTGACATCCGCTTGAGCAAAGAGCTCTATTTTGTTAAATTAGGATTTCCAGCGTCGTTTGCTATATATATGTATGTTATTTCATATGTTCTGTATCTGTGAGTGAGTGACTAAACAAACAGTGAGGCAAGAGGTGTGAGAGCATATTGTGAAATAGAAAAAACCCTCAAGAGAGTTAAGATTGTGTGAGTAGAGGGAATCTCCTGTAACTCACTGTGTGATTGTAATCTCCTTTAGAATAAAATTCCCTGTAGCTATTTGAACTTAGGCAAATTTTCGAATCACGTTAAATTCTATATCGTGTGTGTGCTTGATTCTTGTGTTTCTGTAGTTATTTCACTATTTGTCTCGTTATCATTGTATGTGGGTCATGTGGTGTTTCTTACGGCACATTCTTCCAAAATATTTTAAAATCTTACCTTCAGGCTTGTCACATGTTGCAATTAAAAAAAAAAAAAAAAAAAGAGGATAAACTTTGGAAATGACTTGTACATGAATTATAAAAAAAGAGATAATCATATGTGAAGGATAAACTAAGTTTTGGGTTTTTTAAATGATGTATAATAGTAAATTATATTAAAAGGTTTCAAGTAATACATGAATTACATACTGTGTAGCTAGATATCCAGCCAAATGCAAATTTTTTCATTAAAACTATTTCATTGAGATAACTATAAAGTTTAAAAGAGAAACAATATAATATTAAATTATAAGTTTCTTCAAATTACTTACATAGAAAAAAAAAACTACTGAAGACATAAAGCAATCTTAATGCTCCTGCATGCATGCTTTTGTACGTACAAATAATTTGAGAAATGGATATTCCATTATAAATCAATCCATAAATCAATCGTTAAGAAATTTAACTTTTTAAACCTTATTTAGGAGAATTGAGAAATAATATTTACAGTTATAAAAAATACAAACGCCGTTCACTTGTTTTGAAAAGAAATAAATAAATATGAGATCAACATGAAAAAATTAATTTTTTATTAGTGGACCTAACACTTTTTCAAAATGAATGCGCAACACTTATATAACTCATAATAATATATAACATTACTCATATGATCCAAATTTGATAAACCTCCACTTGCTTAATTTTGCATTTGTATCATGAGCTTTAATTCATCGCACGTACTTTTTCACCCTCATTTCATAAAAATCTGAAAATCTGACTTAACCTCCAACACTGCATCGACTCCGATAAGTTGGAGTTGGAGTTGGAGTTAGAATCGAAGATGGAGGTAGCGATGTACCGACTCTGACTTTGATTGTCCGACTCCAATTCTGATATTGTACGTATTTTATAAAAATTATGCATTTTTTATATATTAATTATTTATATTTTGTATAACTATAACTTATATAGTTACTTCAATTCAATAATATACTAGTATGAATAAATTAATATAAAATAATACACTTATAGTTTAATATAAATAGATTAAATTGACTACTACTAACATATAACACTAATGTATAATAACATGGTATACTAATTATATAATAACTATTATATAATAACATTTAAATACTAATGTATGATGTATAAACACAAATATATAAATTTATAATAACATGTAATCTAATATATAATAACTAAAGTATAATAGTATGTATTAGTAATGTATAATAATCAATGTATAATAAGATGTAATATTAATGTATAAACATTAACATATAATAACATATAATTATATGTATAATTAAGCCCCTCTGTTTAATCAACTTCTGACATATTTGGTATTTTCATCTATAAAAATAGTAGTCAATTTGCTCCAAAAAAAAAAAATTATACAATGAATAATTTTTTTAATTTTTGTTATGTTTTAATAAAATTGAAATTGAAATTGAAAAACTATTTTTTAAAAAAACGGAAGTCTGGCCATAAATTAAAAAAATAGTAATTAAAAAAAGTGAATATAGGTCGCATTCATGGTTTGCTTGTTAATGTCCCGAAAATCAAGAGAGTTCTCAGGAGTCGGGATATGATCTTGAGATCCTACCTAAACCACGTTGCACTTCTCCATCGATTACCCCAAGTGGCCATAAATTGGACGTGTTTGCCAAATGGGGTAGGGTAGTTTGTACGTGTCAGGGCGGCCATAATTTGTACGTGTTTTGAGTCATAAATTGAAGTTTCTTGCTATCAGTAGTAATAATTGAGGGCCAATCAGGTTCTTTGTCTCAGCAAAATGGACCAGTCAGAAGTTTTGATTACTTGCTCATGGGCCCACCCCCGTGTTCCTTTTTTTGATATTTGGTCAATTATTAGCATAATGAGCCAATTAACTTTGCTTGCTACAACCCAGAGTGGCCCCCGGTGTCCGTGTGACGCTTGCCATAAGAACAAGATAGTACGTGTTTAGGGGTTGTTGAAAACGTTGTTCTCTGTTTGTTTTTTGTTTTTGTGGTAGTTGAAATATTATACAATAAATGATATATTCTCTCATTTTTTATTTTTTTTTTAAGTCTCTTTGACATTTAGTTGGTGACTTGGAGTAGCTGATAGCTAGTAGATAGGAAGTCAGTCATAAAGAGAATTGGTAGGTGTGGTTTTGGTAGTTGCACAGGTGAAATAATATCAGCAAGATGGAGGCCAGTGCATGCCATTACCATACCCAGAATGTACCGCTAGCGTGTACCTTAGGAATGGGACAACCCATATCCTCTCAGGATTCATGTCACTTCAAGTTTTCAACGCTCTTTATTTAATCAAAATCTTTTATTTTTTAATATGGCGTAACTCCTGAAATAACGTATTTAGTTGGACATGAATTTCAGGTAGCGGCATCATTAATATGGTGTAATTTTTTAATTTATTTTATATCTTTAATATTTATTGTTAAGCTCGTGAATCCCTACCGCTAGGAGATCGAGAATCCTTCGTATCTCTCGCTCACTTGCCTATGCAGATTTTTGAAGTTTGAGTGTCATCAAAGGATGTCAGGACAGCGAGTTCTATCTACTTCTACAGTATGCTTTTCCCACGTGAGATTTGCTTTCTAAATGAGTTTTACTCATAGACTGAATATTTTGTAAAAGCTCATTGACTTATTTCAAATGAAAGTTGTTGGTCCTGATCGGGCTTTCTCTCTCTCTCCTTAAATATTTTGTTAACATTCTTAATCATTAATTAAGAAAAAAATTTATAACTTTATTAATAATTATTTTCTTAATCGTAAAGAAAAAAAAATTAAAATACCCAAACGATAATTTTGAACAATAAAATTGAGCTAGGGGCTAGGTAATATTTTCCTTTTTATCTCTTCTCATGTAGATATTTGGATCCTACAGGGTACTGCAGGTTAGGGTCCCTCACCCTTGATCGTCACCACCAATTGAAAACAGCCAATTCACTTTCCCTGCTTAAAACCCAACCCTATCACCAGCTTTCCCATCCTTAATTAGAAAACAACTTCACTGCCAAATTTTGGCAATTTCAGTGTATTTTTGTTGTTTATCAATTTTGGGATCCATACGAGAAGTACTCCATTTCCTCTTGCATGTCGGATGACAAGTCACTTTAAGAATTTGATATTATCTCCATAGTAGCGCTACAGCTACTGAAAAGGATACTGAATTTGGATCCCGAATAATATTTTTTTTTTATATATTTTTTTAATCATCATAAATATTTCAAAAAAATAAAAAATTTACAATATTATTAAAAAATACTTTCTTAATCACTAAGAAAAAAAAAATGTCATTCGGGACAAATTTAGATCCCGAAAGCATTTCTCTTATCTCCCAACACCCAGCAATGATCTGCTAGGCCAAAACCAAGTACGTACTTATAATATATATGGTGCATTTTCCTTTTTTTCCTGAAAAATGATACAAACACAACAAATTTATAATTTTTATTCATTTTTTAATAAGATATTATTATTATTTTAATTAAAACCCATCAAATTCAAATAAATTCAAAAAATAAAATTATTAATTTTATTGAAGAGTAATATATATAATAAAATTTGTAAACAAGTTGTGTTTATATGTAAAATAACAAGGTTTGTTATGTTAGCATGAGAATTTTTAGTGATAGGGTATACTAGAGTTGTGATGTATTTATTTGTATTTAAAGGAATATATATTTGAAATTTGAATATATTGGAATTTATCAACATCATGCATGTAATATTTCCTCTCAATATATTACTCTGGCTGAATGGATCAGATAAATATATTGTAGACTTAATGAAGCGTTTTATATAAATATATATATATATATATATATATATATATATATGTGTGTGTCACTACAAGGTTCAATGATTTTGCCAGCGATACATAATCGCTGGAAAAATACAACAAATCGCTGGGGTATATATATGCCAGCGATTTTTTAATCACTGGAAATTCGCCGGTATTAACGCCCCACTTTAGATCTACTGCAACGGACACCAAAACTCGCTGCCATATATTAATATACCGGCGATTTTAAGTTCGCTGTTGATCACAACTTAATCGCCGCTAATTCAAAATAGGATTCTGCCATTAAACGCTGCGATAGATTATTCGCAGCGTTTACTACGCGCCGCTATAAATGAGAAATATCGCTGCCAAATATATTTGCCATCCACTCCCCAAAATCGCCGCAATAGAAAAATCGCCGTATCTTTTCATAATGCAGCGATTAATTATCGCTGCTAGATCAATATTGCGGCGATTTATATATCGCCGCCATATTATTGATAGTATATAGCAGCGAATACTATATCGCTGGTATATACTATTATACGGCGATGTTTTACTCGCTGCGAATTGGTTTTCAAACAGGTAATTATATGGCGGCGATTTAATATATCGCCGCCATATAATTAAAGGCAGCGAGTTTCCAAGATCGCCGTAATATACGTTCTGCTACATAAAGGTATTTCCGGCGACTAAATATTCGCCGGTATTGACGATTTAGTAGCGATTTGTACATCGCTGGTTTAGGTTAATTTAAGCGTACAATGGGGTGGTCTATAGCGGCGAGTAAAAATTCGCCGCTAGATGCACTTAATTCGCCGCTAAACCTCAATTCGTGTTTAATTTTCCTGGGCTTTATTTTCTTTCTAAGCCTGGTTTTTAGTTGTTCCTAAATGCACCATTCATAATCCAAACTCATTCATTCAAGTTGCTAATCAATATAACATGCAAAATAAACACATAATCTTCATTTCCAAGCCCATCAATAAAATCCAAACTCATATATATTACAATGGGGTGGTGTATTAATGTATTCTCATATACAAACTAAGCTTTTATCCTTAATAATAAATAAGCATCACAATCAGCCCGTTACATGGGCACCAGACACAGCACAACAGAAGGCATTAGGAAACCTGGCCAAGGTCATAACTCAAAGATATCCACCATAACTCCACCCATACAACCCAATATGGCCAACTTTAGCAAGCCCTCGTTTAAATGTGGGGTGCGGCTCCAGTCAGCTCATCATCAGCATAAATCTGGCCAGCCGTGTATTTTAAAGAGCCTTCATTAAGCCCACGTCGAGCAGTTCCTCTATTGTCCATCTGTACAAATGGTAAGAATATATTAGAAATCATGAGCATTACGCCTATCAATTTTTCAAAATCGCCGTAGTATGATGTTGCATAAGACCTGCTCGAGAAGCAGGTAGAAGATAACTTTTATCAATATGTTCGACAAAATGAGTGGAGTATCCACTATCCACTCCAGACTTATGTTTGACACCTCAAAACATGTGGAGGATCAGGATTCCAGACTTGACAAGAAAAGGGGCTGGATTGGAGTATTTTTTTTATAAGTGGGTTAGATTTACAATATCTAAGCAACACATCCTGTTTTGGACAGGGAAAGAAACCAGGAACAAAAATAAGATCCTATATATCTATATATATATAGATATATAAAGTCTTTTATATATATATGTGCAACTCAACACTCACATATGTACCATAACAAGGTCAATAGACCTGGAAAGAAAAACAACTTAAAGGCATCGAAACTCTATGGAAAATCTATTAATTCATCCGCTCTTTATTATATGATAGAGAAGGCCGAAGGAAACTTTTAGAACTGAGCATTACAACAAAAATCCAAAAATTTACTGAAAAAACTAACAACCACAACATCAATCAACAAAATGACATATTCATCACGTCGATTCAACAAAAGCAGTAGTTTTCCAGCCCAACTTTCTGCATCCGATGCTAAGCATGCAGAACACAATAATATATCACTACAAGAAAGGAAGTAGAACCCAACATACCTCATCAAATTCCATCTGAAAGGGTTGATAGTGCCCTGCTGCAGCAATGCCTCCAATCTTTCTTGCCAGAAAATCTGAAAGTCCAGCTCCTATGTTGTTGCTAAATAAAGAGCGGTAGTATACTTCATAGGCTCAACTGATCCATTCCCTACGACCTCCTCACATTTTCTTCCAAATGAGTTGGATGTTTGGGAAGCAGAAGGGAGAAAATCATCATCAGACGATAATTTAATCCATTACTTGTTGTGTATAGAAACCAAAGTACATATTAATACCTGCATGGTGTTCAGCTCTAGCAACCATCCCCTTTGAAGCTTTTGACATAACAAGGAAAGCCACTGCTACACATGACAACTGAAGTTTAATGAGAAACTTCATGATTATTTCTCAATCAGTTGCCCAATGGCACCCCCTTCCTCTTAGAAATGACAAATAGTAGAATATGCATTAAGAGTGAGAAATATTAAAGGGAAATTGCAACGCCTTACAAATTACATAGTAACACTCCTACTTAGCAAACCATAACAAATTGTACATAAAATTATAAGCAACCATGCTTGCGTTTCCAATCAACTTTATTATAATCCAATAATTCTCTATACACCCAAACCATAGGATCAATACACCACAAAATGCAGTCCAACCCTCAAAGCCTTTTAAGCTATACAGATTCCCACATGCTATTACACAAATGGTCAGCTCAAGTAGAGAGAGAGAGAGAGATCAGTGCAAAAGTAGTCATATTTACTAGAATTTCCAAAGCGACAAAGCTAGTTAAACTACATACATAATTGTAGAATCCCAATGTCATTTTACACGGGAAAAAAATAACCAACACAAGTTGTAAGTAAACTTTTACAGAGCAGGGAAAAGGTGTCGGAACTTACTCTCTCTCTCTAGCCTTAAGCTTCTCTTCCAACACAAGTAATTCCTTCTCCTTCATCTCAAGGAAGCTTCTCAGAATGTCAGCCTTCTGTGATTCAAATATATAAAAAAAAAAAAGGAATTATGTATAAAACTATCAATGAATTATTCATCGGGTTCGGAAAACAAAGTTGCTAGAAATATATTTAACACTTCACTTGTACAAGTACATTTTATGGTGGATAACTCCAAATGATACTAACCTCATTTGCAGACCATGAGAGATCCAAGAGATCCCCGGTGTAGACATAGATCCAAGATTGACATAAATATATATAATACTATATATATATTTATATATATATAGCCCAGTGTCGTATAGAGTAAGTACAAAAACCACCCAAAGGCACAACACATCGACACCCTTGATCAACCTTATGAACTGCCCTTTTATAGAGTAAGTACAAAAACCTCATGCCTCCCCGGTGTCACAAAAAACCACTCAAAAAATGTGCCCTTTTATGAGAAGCCCCTTATGGGGCGGGGGAATCGTTACACTGAGTCTGTCGAACTGACTCAGTGAACGACGGGAAAGCCCTAAAGAAAGACTGCATCACTTTGTCATTTTCTATCTGATGCTCCCTCAGCTCCCGCATCTCTGTCCTCATTGCATCCAGCTGACTCTTGTAAGCTTCAGCATCCTTCTTATATTGCTCAGCATCCTTCTTATATTGTTCAGCATCTTTCTTGTGCTTGTCAGCCTCAGACATGTATTGTTGCATTTCAACTTTGTCACGTTGTCTACTTGACTCGGGGATGACCATTTCCCCAAGTCCCCGAGCATATCCAGGTCGATGGCCAAGAACCTCCCTAAAGACAGTCGCTGCTGCCTCATCACTACGTTGCTCTGGTCCTAGGCCATCCAACCTACCTTGCATCTCCTTCTGCACATTGAGAAAGCAGCGATTATTAACAAATAATCAGCTAGTGCTATATTAAGGCATGCACGACAGTATAGAAAGAAACATAGATCCCAACGGCTGTTTCTGCACTACTCACATAAGTACTTTCTGTAGCATCGGTGACAAATGCATTCTTTTTCTTCGACCAACGCGTCTCTTTGTAGAAGTCGACCAAATTCCCATTCTCATTGCGCTGTCATTTGTATGAACCATGTGACATTTGAACAACAAAGCTATGAGTAACCACCTTTAGCTTGTCAGTAAAGTAATATTGTCACTAAAATCTCCAAGTAGAGTGCATTTTTACTTGGAGATTTAAAATTAAAATATTGTTTTCCCTTAGACATACCTTTTGCTCAAGTAATCGGACGAATGATTTTCGTCCTGATGTGTGATTAATGGCCTGCTTGTTTCGGTTCTCCCGATTTTTAGCTGAAATTTCCTGTCATACACAATAGGGAACAATTACTTATAATAGACAAACAGATTTTCCACCACAATATTTAGACATATTACCCATATACATATTATATGGGTAATATGTGAGAAAGACTATCTGTACCTTGAAGGCATCGCTGCCCCACCTTTCACACAACTTAACCCATACAATGGGGTCCACCAGACTAGTTCCATTAGCCAACGCTTCTGCGTGGCTTCCATAGGATTCATAAATCTTGTGCAAGTCATGGTGGAAGGAGTTGAAGCGCTTACGTAAAGCCTTTGTCACCGTCAATCGGTGGTTTTCGCGATCCCAGTCCAACACAAAGTCACTCTACATAAGGCAGCATGCAAACAATCAATGTGTCATCTCGGTAGTTTAGGCGATGATTATACTACATAAACAACACCCCAAACAAGGACAATTAATTGATTTACTTACCCGAACACGGTCAATGAGCTCCTCTTTAATCGCTGGTGGCACATCCGACCAACGCTTGTAACTCATGTCACAGTATTGTTTCACAATCCACGATACTCGTGTTGTGAACATAGAAGCGTGTTCACAACATGGGGCTGTCTCACCATCGTTTATCTTCAGCATCACTTTCCCGTTCTTCCTTAGCTTGTCAAAGAAAATGCATCTAGATGGCCCACGAGTTCGTCTCCTCTGTTCTTGCGTTCCTTCGGTCTCCACTGGGGCATCTGCAGCTGTATTTTAAGGTACAATATATTAGTATTTTAAAGTGTAAAGTGGAATATTCACACTTAATGACACATTCAAACATGCTAATGCTTTCAAAATTAAAGTATTGGAAAAACATGCACCAGTTTGTTCTCCGGTAGGTGATTGTTCCCCAGCAGTATTTGGTTGGGGTTCTTGAATAGGTTGGGGCGCGTGAGTTGCCACAACGCATGGTGGGGGACTTGGGGGCTGTGTTGAGTCATCCGAGGAGGATTGATTACACTCCTCCGTGCTATGATATGAAGATAATTTCGCACCGCGTGGTCGGCAGTGACGACCTGAGTATGGGATATAACGCCTTCCACCTCGAAGGCCTCGAAGTCTGCCTCCACCTCTTGAACTCGGTCCCGGCTGATTACCTGCACGAGTACAAGTTAAGGGCATAGTGGGATAAAATTGATGCCCTAATTGATACAAAATAATCACAATATGCACAGACAAGTTCGTAAACAAGCAAATTTATCTACCATTTTCAGTTACTTTTAGGTAGACTAACCCTTACACTATGAGACTTTAAATAGACAAACGAATAACTGAGAGTCGGCGGTATATATACCTTGATACGGCATAGTGCATCCCAGTTGACACAGCCTCCCAATATTGAACGTAACCTGAAGCAAATTAAATCACATGTTAGATACTATTTAATTTAGGTATAGATGTTGTAAAACTTGAATACTACTCTCAAGATTGTTTGCTACTTGCATAATAAGAAAATATGAGTTCGCATAATACGTAGTTCGAGCCAGGTAAAATGATTTTCTTCATGGTAGTAAGAAAATAAATCAAAACATATATTTCACCCAAACTCATATTGAACTGTCTATATACACATACCAATTTCAAAGTCAATCTCATATTGTCAGATGTCTATATACACATGGAAATTTCGAACAAGAATTCTAATATCTCAACCTTAAATGAACGAAGTTCCTGGGTTATATTTATAGGTCGCCAGACTCATCAGATGTTGTGTGCCCATCCTCATCTGAATGTTCCCCCTCATTTGTTGATAGGTCCTCTTCATCTGAATATTCCCCCTCACTGGCCGCATTTCCAGACTCAGAAGTGATCATGTCATCATTGATAAAGCCTGTTGAATCTATGCGTTGACCAACCGGATCCATGATTTCTCGTGCATCTACATGGCTAGGTAGTATATCAGGCCTATTCAGTTGAGTTGCCACTTGATCTGTGTTATCACACTGCACTGGTTCATAATAATATGATGGCTCATCTTCTTGATCGGCATCAGGAGTACTTGATTCCCCATCAAGTACTTCAAGAACTCTCGGCAGTGGCGGAATGTTGTATACATTCCTATTTGCATAGTTCTGCACAACACCCCAATTCCCTTTCGCCCTTAAATCTCTTATGTAGAAACATTGATCAGCCTGACTCGCCAACACGAATGGTTCATCCTTATACCAAGTCCTGTTCATGTTGACACTAATCATATGGTCATCCACCCGCACCCCTCGTTTTCGATCACCAACATCAAACCAATCGCATTCAAACAGGTACACCCGACGCCACTCCATGTAGCGTAACTCTACAATATTATTAATAACTCCATAGAAGTCCAAATTATTTGTGGCCTCATCACCAGTTACCACCACTCCAGAATTTTGTGTACGACGGCGAAGTTCACGCTGCTTCGTATGGAACCTTTTTCCATTTATTATGCAAGCAGCATATGTTGCAACCCAACGGTCAGGCCCGCAAGCTAACGCGTACAGATCAGCGGACACATCAAGTGTATGCGAGGTTCGATGTTCCTGGATCTATATATTTAAAAAAGCAAATTTCACAACGTTTATTTTCGATTAGATCCAAATCATATAAAATGAAAGCTATAGCAGCACATCTTACATAGGAATGGATAAGAACTTACACGTTGCTTAAACCAAGTTGGGAACTCAGTTTGGTGCGTGCGCTCGATGCAATCTGGGTGTTGCACCTTACATTTATCGTAGTGTTCCCTGCATTTGTTGCATCGAGGCGAAGCAACATATTGAAGTTAGATGGTACTGGGTTCATAGGCTCAAATTGTATAGAATGAAAGAGGATTTTTAAGTAGACTCGTTAATGCTTACTCTTTATAAGGTCCAATCTCCGAACAATTATTGAGCACGTACCAGATGGCTGCCCTAAATAGTTTATCTTCTAATTGCACGTTCGAAGGCATACCCAAGGGACGAACTTTCTGGTTGAAAATTTTGAACCCATCTAACGTGCCCTCTTCGTCAGCATCAATGTTGCGGTCCGATCGACTAAACCTCGTCTCAATATCTTTGAGATACATGGAGCAGAATGTCAAGCATTCGGTGTGAATGTAAGCCTCGGCTATTGAACCTTCTGGGCGGGCTTTATTCTTAACATACCGCTTGAATTTGCCGAGATACCTCTCAAATGGGTACATCCACCTATATTGTACTGGACCCCCAAGTCTGGCCTCACGGGGTAAATGGACAGCTAGGTGGACCATAACATCGAAAAATGAAGGAGGGAATATCATCTCCAGTTTGCATAGAATGGTGACAACATCAGTTTGGAGTTGGGCCAGGCGGTTGACATCGAGTGTTCGAGCGCACAACTGTTTGAAGAAAGTACCAAGTTCAGTCAAAGCCAAGCCAATGTCACTTCTTAAATACCCCCCAGCAGCAATAGGGAGTAGTCTTTGAAGGAAAACGTGACAGTCATGGCTTTTCAACCCTGAGATTTTGCAGTCACGTCGAGATACACAGTTCGAGATATTGGAAGCGAACCCATCTGGAAATTTGATATCAGACAACCACTCACAAAATTTATTCCTTTGCTCGACGTTTAATGTGTACTGTGCATGTGGCATTGTTACACGATCACCATGCCATATCAAGTGTAATTCTTTTCTATAGCCCAAAAGCTCTAAGTCACGCCTTGAATTGATGTTATCCTTACTTTTCCCTAGACTGTTCATTAAAGTGAATAAGATGTTGTCGGCAATATTCTTCTCAATATGCATAACATCTAAATTATGCCGAAGTCGCACTGTTGACCAATAAGGTAACACGAAGAATATGCTACACTTTGTCCAGTTCAGCTCTTCAGCAGTGCGTTTTTTCTTCCTATGAGATTTGCCAAACTGAACATCCCCAATCATCTGCAATTGATTTTGAATCTCTTCAGGACCAAATTCCCTTGGTGGCCTGCGATGATCTTCTCTACCGTTGAACAACCATTTCCTCCTTCTCCATATGTGATCTGGGGGTAAGAAACGACGATGTCCCATGTAACAATGTTTTCGTCCATATTTCAACCAATTAGAGTCTGTGTCTGCATTGCAAGACGGACAAGCCAATTTTCCCTTTGTTGACCAGCCAGACAGATTCCCGTAGGCAGGAAAATCGTTGATTGTCCACAATAAGGCAGCATGCAACATAAACGTCTCCTTAGTTGAGGCATCATATGTAGGCACCCCATCTTCCCAAAATTCAAGCAGTTCATCGATCAACGGCTGCAAGTATACATCAATCTCATTCCCTGGTGACCTTGGGCCAGGAATAATCAGAGATGTTATGAAGAATTGGTCTTTCATGCATGACCACGGCGGCAAGTTATAGGGGACAAGGATCACTGGCCAAATGCTATGAGGTTTAGCCAAGTTGTTGAATGGTGTGAAGCCATCACTTGCCAGCCCGAGCCTAACATTGCGAGGATCTGAAGCGAACCAGCCATGATCTTCATCAAATTTCTTCCAGCACTCAGAGTCGGCCGGATGTCTCATACAAGTATCTTCTTCCGTCTGTTGCTCTTTGTGCCATCGCATATCACCTGCTATCTTTGCAGACATGAAGAGACGCTGCAATCTCGGTTTCAAAGGAAAGTGACGCAACACTTTTTGAGGTACCGCGGCAAGTCCGTGTGTATTTGGTATCTACCTCGAAGCCTTACATACAGGGCATTCATTAAGAGCTGTATTTTCCTTCCAAAATAAGATGCAGTCGTTGGGGCACGCATGGGTTTTGTGGTATTTGAAGCCCAAACCGCGCTCCAACGACCTTGACTCCTCATATGATTGTGGCAATAGGGCATCAGGAAAGGCAGACCTCAACAAATCAAGTAGCATGTCAAATGACTTAATTGACCACCCACCGATTGATTTGATGTGTAACAACTTGACGACGAATGACAGTTTTGAAAATTTTGTACACCCATCAAATAACGGACGTCGGGCATCATCTAGTAGTTGCTCGAAAGATGGTGAATCTACCGTCTCTCGTGGCCTGTTTGCCGCAGGAGTGCTATCTTGGGGCGCATCATTGAAGGTGCCTGCCCGGATGTCATCCAACATATCCTGCATGTCATCTATGTAATCGTCTTCTTGGTTGATATCATCATCAATATCTTCATCACTCAAGTTCCATGTTGTTTCCTCCTCCCCATGAAATATCCACTGCGTGTAGTTTGGGTTGATCCCTTTCATAAACAAATGAGTTTCCACCTCAAATATAGGCAGCCACAGATTGTTAAGGCATGCACGACATGGACACCGGATGCGATCCCTTCCACTTGCATGGTTTCGTGCTTGTGCGAGGAAATATTTAACGCCTTCGGCGTATGCAGATGATACAAGCCTATCGGGATCATTCATCCAACTTTTGTCCATCTGAAGCACGATATGGGAGGGGAAGAAAGTTAGTTAAGCATGGCAACCTCTACAACTAAGTTCGATGAGAAACTCACCATAGTGCGCATTCACGTTTAGAAGAATGAATAAGAAGTTGTTTGAAGAAGAGAATTGGAGGCACCTAGTTCACTCCATAAAAAGCATAGTAGAAGGTGGTTGAGACACTAGTCTTTTAGAGCGTGGCACTAATGGGAGTAACCATCACGTGGAATTCAGGAAACTCATCATGTCAGACTGTGAAGGATGTTATAGAGGTTGCCAGCTTATTTAAAGAGCATATATGTGTGGCACTGTTTTGGTATTGCATACCAAAGGTTAGTGTAATATAGTTTATTTAAAGAGCATATGTACTTGGGCAATGCCTATTTACTTGTATTATTAAAAAAAATTTACACTTCTTGAATCAGAAGCTCACGCTTTATTATGTTGTTGAAAATTTCCATTTCATTCTTTGAGGTGGGTGAGTTCGGATTTATGTTTTCATCTATGGAAATTACAATTCCAATCAGTTGAGTATCTGAATGTTCGTTTGTGAGGCCATCACACTGACCAATTTTTTTACTTTGGTCGGCAGAACCTGCTTATCTACCTTATATATGATAATACTGTTTTAGGCAACTCCTTATAATACTTGTCCAATATATATAATCTAAGAAAATACATTGTTTAATCCAAGGATTAAAATATAGATGCATTAAGCAGTACTTAACTGAATTGAGTTTCTGACTTGGTAATAATTGTTTTTTGGTTTGCATGCAGAATGACTTTTGATTGACATCTTTTACATGGTCTTGCTTAAGGGAAAGCCCTTGAGTACTTTGTTGTTGTTTTATATCTATGAGCTGTGTTATTAAGTTAAGTAAATTTATATAAATCATAGCACTGACGACTCTAACTCAAATTCAAATTAATTAATTAGCCATACAAGGAAAAATACCTTTACCGACAAACAACATCACCCAAAGTACAAAGAACAAACAGCATGTGGAATTGTGAAAGTAGTATATGGTTTATGATTAGATGGATTATCTAATAATAAACCATATATATTAACCAATCAAAGCTATGTCTAGCATATATAATAACACTCACAGCAAAACATCCATCTATATTTTGAGAATTCATGAAATGAAAGGAAGAAGGAATTACGGACGTGTATGGGTATTCGTTACCTTCAATCCTCAATACAAATTGTTTCAGCTCACTCCTGGGTGAAATGGCTCACCAATAACTGAGAGTCGGGCTCAACCAAGTGCTTTTCAATCAAAATGACAGCACATCCGTCCTACAATCTGCACCCAAAAATGCAACATAAAGTGTCAGATTAAATCTTAATATAAGAGCCTAACACAAACGAAATCACAAAACAAAAGGAAAATATACAAATAAAAGCAAACAAATATAGGAGTAATGATTTTAATCACAAGCTACAATGCATAAACCAACGTACAGATTTCAACTAGAAAGCACGTTCCTTACATCATGTCAAGTTAGGGAAAATCAACTAACAAGCACAACATCAAACCCTAACGTCTATCCATACTTAGCACTAAGCCAAACTTTAAAAGTCCTTATTCCAAGCATACTACACAAATAACTAGAGCATACATTATTTATTGCATGTTTGCTGTCCAATAAAGGCCGTCGGGTTTTGTACATGAAAGATAAATGGATGGAAGCAACAATTGGGTTGAATTCCCCTAAGCAAACGAACAATAGTTTTTTATCACATATTATATTTAATAATAATAATTTAAAGGTATTTTCTTAATTACAAAAAGCACATACATATTTGGTGAGAGGAGTGAGAAATGAATATATAGTGTTTGGCTAAGTTACTATACGAAAAACAATTTAGTGAGTTACTGAAATTAGTTCTATTTAAATTTATCCCCACATGCTTAATTCAATGTGGGGTAGTTTTAAATGTCTTGTTAGCTAAATTTAGTTGAAGTTAGATTTGATCCAAACCAATGAGAATGTTCTAATTCCAACACAAGTAGTAGTCCAGGTTGAATGACATGACTACACCTTACCAAATATAAGATTCAACTTTATTTTTGGAATTCAATGAAAAAAAGAAAGTTGCTATGTTGACACTATCGGTAGATTCA